>NW_006921728.1:5577238-5599351 GCF_000298275.1 Orycteropus afer afer | reverse complement strand
TCAAAGGACTCCCTTTAGCATGTCTTGTAAGGTTGGTCTGGTTTTAACAAATTCCCTTAGTTTCTTCTTAATCTGGAAATCTCCTAATTTCACCATCATATTTGAGGGACAATTTTGTCGGGTATATAATTCTTGGTTGAAAATTTTTCGCTTTCAGGGTTTTATATATACCATCCCATTGTAAGGCACTAAGTTTTGATGTATTTTATTATGCAGCACTAGACAACTGAAGCACATTTAATTGCCCCCTGCTCCCAGATGCCAGAACAATCAAGAAGTAGTTGGGCCCTTTGCCTCAATGGACATGTTAGACGTCTGTTACCGTAGAGGAAGGGGAATGGCTATGGTATGGGAAGGAGAGGAAGCCGGGGCCACAGCCACAAGTCACCTGGTAGCAACTTGGGACAGGAAAGTAATCTCTGGGACCTCCGAACAGGAGCCTATCAGGTCATCACTCTTGTGCACTGGTGTTAAAGGGCCACCCACATGGATGGTGCTTTGTGTCTGCCTCACCCTTCTTTCTCTGTTTTGAGGTTTCTGCTACATCATGGTTTCTGTGTGTTCAGGACCTCAGGCTCCCCAGGTCCCCTTCTCCATGTGCTTAACAACCTACAACTCCCTACGGCCATCAGGTGGCCTAACTCCTGTTCTCAGAAAGGAAGTCTGAATGGGTCAGTTTGTCTTCTAACTCTAGGCCACTGTAAAGATCATTCATTGCCATTACTGATCCCTTATCTAGTCAGCTCTGGGGGGATAGAGGCATGACTCTGAGAGGGTTTTGTCAATGATGGAGGCTTTGGGAAAGCCCGATTCCCTTAGAGAGCATGACAGCACTGGTAGCTGACAGAGTGTTGTGAGCAGGAGTGAGCAGAGCTGGAAGACCTTATGATGTGGTGCATCAGCCTTTGCATTCTGGAAGAACTGGGTCAACTCCTGCTGCCCCCTCACTGGCTGTGTGACCTTGAACAGGGAGTACCATGCTCTGGGTTGGCTGCACATCTCTTACCCCTTATCTTTGCCTAGATTTTCTCATCTGTAAAATAGAGTAAGAATTATTGGGAAAAGTAAATGAGATAGTACATGTGAAGCATAGTGTGTGCTCAGTGAAGGTTAGCCATTACTGCTACTATTGTATTTTAATTTACATAGGCTACTTACTGTGTGCTTCCTTTGTGGAATCAATGTTTCTTGAAAAGTTAGCTCTCGGTCAAGTGATATTTCCTGTTAATGTCTGTCATAAAGCTGAGAATTCATCCCCACTGAAAAGTATATTTCCAACGATGCTATTATGTTTAAAAGCTTCTTTTAAAATAGTGCAAGACTTTTTTTTTTTTTTTTTCTTGAAATGTTATATTGAGAGGAAAATTATCTGGTTATATATGAAAAGTAATAGAAAGTCTCTTCATGTTGTGTCTATCTGGTTTTGCTCTCACTGGTGTGACTGGGGAGATGAAAGGGCATTAAGTTGGAGCATAGGAGTATGGGGTACTCCTCCCCCAACCAATACAGCTTTCTGGTGTGACTTAGTTGGTTTTCCTGGGGCAAGGGCAGCTTGAGAGACAAATCAGGCAGGCAACCTGTGGGTGCTTTTAAAGACACACTTTCTATTCCTTCTTTTTGGCTTGATTCAATGCACCTAAGCCTTAATCCAAGGTACATGTGATCTTCGGTGTGGGGAAGGCTTTATACATTTTTGTAATGGGTTCTCTCATAATTGCTAATTTAATAACTAGGAGCAGGGATGTAGCAGGTTATTGATCCATCTATTTGAATTTTTTGTAGGTGTTTATAGTGAGGACAGGTTGGCCATCTGCTTGTGATGGGCCTTTTAATCTTCTGCTTCCATAATATCCCTAAAGATAAATTCCTCACAGCAGACTTTTTGCCCTTTCTAAATCATAAAGCACTGTATCAAAGTTGTTGTTGTTCTGTGCCATCGAGTCGGCCCCGACTCATAGCGACCCCTCTTTGGGTTTCCGAGGCAGTATCACTACGGAAGTAGATTGCCCAACCTTCCTTCCAAGGAGTGACTGGTGGATTTGAACCGCCAGCCTTCTGGTTAGCACTCAAGTGCCTTAGGCACTACGCTACCAGAGCTCCTTATATCAAAGTAGCTATGCTATAATTCTTTAAGCCGGATATGCCCTTACTTGTCTGTGTTATTTATTTTTGTAATACCTGAGGATCAGGTGGTACAACATGTAGAAACTGATGATTGGTTTTGTGAGCTTGGGGCTGTGATGGGCTTTATAGCTGCTGGTTTGAGAATATACTCGCATCTCAGTGTTTGAGATGAGGCAAGAAAGGAATTGCTTTTCTTAAAACAACTCGTGTTTACTTCCTTATGAATAAATATACTCTTGACAAGATAGGAGGGTCTGAGGCCCCCTCCTGTCTGAGTACCCAGAGGAAGGCAAGCACTGCTAATAGTCTGCCTTCCTCCAATCAGCAATCTCCTGTCTATTACAAACATATATGTGTGTCTTGCTTTTATTTTAACACACATGGTGTCACCCTGCATGCATAGTTATGGTCCCTTTTTTCACATATCTCTGAGTCTAGATTGTGTTTCCACTACAGCATGAATACAGTGACATCACTAAGTTTGGTGTCACCCAGTGCGGTAATTCATGTGGCACCTCTCCCCCCATATACCCCCTCTTGGACCAGACCACACAGAAGCTTGTTGTTGTTGTTGTTATGTGCCGTCGAGTCGGACCCGACTCATAGCGACCCCTCCTTGGTTTCCGAGGCAGTATCCCTACAAAAGTAGATTGCCCAACCTTCCTTCCGAGGAGTGGCTGGTGGGTTTGAACCGCCAGCCTTCTGGTTAGCAGTAAAGTGCCTTAGGCACTGTGCTACCAGAGCTCCCTACAGAAGCCTTAGCAATGTTTATTATCAATTTTAGTCACAGAATAATATGTGATAAATAAAGTTGTAAATTATTTAAATATAATATTTCTTAGATTATATGAATATTAACGAAAATTTTTTGCAGAATCTTTCTACACTGAATTACAATATTGTTAGTTACAACATTATTGGTAACTGAGCAGAAGCCTTTTTTATTTTCCTCCTTCCTTTCCTTTAATTACTGCTTCGTTCTCAAAACCGGTGTTGATACAGGTTCACAAATACTACATAACCACAGTGTTGTAGCTAAGGCACCAGAAGATACGACAAAATGAGCACCTGTAAAAAACATGGCAGCAACGAGAAGCACAGGGGGTGCTTGCAGCAGGTGCAGGTGGAACCATGTGATGCGAGTCATCATTGTCATTGGGTGATAATGACAGCTTTGACCAGAGTGCATTAGAAGGCTCAAAAGGTAAGTTAGCTGAGAGTCTTTGCCTTGTAGGTATATTAATACCTATAAGCTGGGCTTACAAAAATGTTTTTGTTGTTATAACTAACTACAGGGATATTTTTTATAAAAAATAATGAACTTCTGAAACACTGCACAAAAATTTCCTAGACAGTGTCACCCTCTGAATCCCCCCGAGTGATGCCACTGCATATATAGCTCCATTTACCCAGTGCAATATATCGTTTGATTCCTTGACTGCTGTTTCCATGGTCATTGATTGTGGATCCAGGTAATATGAAATCCTTGACAACTTCAGTCTTTTCTCCATTTATCATGATGCTGCTTATTGGTCCAGTTGCAAGGAATTTTCTTTTCTTTATGTTGAGGTGCAATCCATACTGAAGGCTGCAGTCTTTGATCTTTATCAGTAAGTACTTCAAGTCTTCTTCACTATTCAGCAAACAAGGTTGTGTCATTTGCATATGAGTCTTCCTCTAATCCTGATGCTGCATTCTTCTTCATAGAGCTTCCTGGATTATTTGTTCAGCATGTAGATTGAATAAGTATAGTAAAAGGATACAACCCTGGCACACACCTTTCCTGATTTTAAACCATGCAGTTTCTCCTTGTTCTGTTCAAATGACTGCCTCTTGGTCTATGTATAGGTTCCTCTTGACCACAATTAAGTGTTCTGGAATTCCCACTCTTTGCAATGGTGTCTATAATTTGTTATGATCCACATAGTCAAATGCTTTTGCACAGTCAATAAAACACAAGTAAACATCTTTCTAGTATTCTTTGCTTTCAGCCAAGATCCCTCTGACAATAGCAATGATATCAGTTGTTCCACATCCTTTTCTGAATCTATTTTGAATTTCTGGCAGTTCCCTGTCAATATATTGCTGCAACCAATTTTGAATGATCTTCAGCAAAATTTTACTTGCATGTGATTTATTTTTTTATTTTTTATTTATTGTGATTTGGGTGAAGATTTACAGAGCAAATTTGCTTTCCATACAGCAGTTCACATATACTTTGTCACATGTCATTGACCACAGTTTACCACAATGCAACAGCTCCCCTCCCTCTTCCACCCCATAGTTACCTCTTCCCAGTGTCCATCCCTCCATACTCTCCTGCCCCCTGAGCTGTCTCCCTGTGCATAAGCAGCCCTTCCTTCTCCCATTGCATGTGATATTAATGATAATTTCTGCATTCTGTTGCATCACCTCCCTTTGGAATGGACACAAATATGGATCTTTTCTAGTTGGTTGACCAGGTAGCTGTCTTCCATATTTCTTGGCATAAACAAGTGAGTGCTTCCAGCACTGCATCCATTTGTAGAAACATCTTAATGGGTATTCTATCGATTCCTGGAGCCCCATGTTTTTTTTTCCCCCCAGTTTCTTCAGTGCAGCTTAGACTTCTTCCTTCAGTACCATCAGTTGCAGATCATATGCTGATCATATCCTGAAATGGTTGAACATTGACCAATTATTTTTGGTGCAGTGACTCTGTGTATTCCTTCTGTCTTCTTTTGATGCTTCTTGCATCAAAATTTCTCATAGAATCCTTCAGTATTGCAACTCGAAGCTTGAGTTTTTTTGTTTGTTTGTTTGTTTAGTTCTTTCCACTTGAGAAATGCTGAAGATGTTCTTCCCTTTTGATTTTCTAACTCCAGGTCTTTGCATGTTTCATTGTAGTATTTTACTTTGTTCTTGCAAGCTGGCTTTTGATATCTTCTATTCAGCTCTTTTACTTCATCATTTCTTCCATTCACTTTAGCTACTCTCCATTTAAGAGCAAGTTTCAGAGTCTCTTCTGACATTTATTTTGGTCTTTTCTTTCTCTCCTGTCTTTTGAATGATGTTTAGCTTTCTTTTCCTTGATGTCATACCACAACTTGCCTGGTCTCCAGTTGATGTTCACTATATCAAATCTCTTCTTCAGATGGTCTGTAAATTCAGGTGGGATATACTCAAGGTTGTATTTTGGCTCTCATTGGACTTGTTTTAATTTTCTTCAGTTTCAGCATAAACTTGCTTATGAGCAATTGATAGTCTGTTCCACAGTCAGCTCCTAGCCTTGTTCTGACCAATGATATTGAGCTTGTCTATCATCTCTTTCCACAGATATAGGTGATTTGATGCCTTGATTGTATGTCTGGTCAATTTCAGATTGTAGAAGTTTGTAAGTATCTTCAATATCTTTATCTTTGGTTTTAGTGGTTGGTGCATAATTTGAATAATAGTTGTATTAACTGGCCTTCCTTGCAGATGTATGGATATTATTCTATCACTGACAGCATTGTACTTCAGGATAGATTTTGAAATGTTCTTTTTGATTCTGGATGTGATGCTATTCTTCTTCAATTTATCATTCCTGGCATAGTAGACCATATGATTATCCAATTTAAAATAGCCCATACCAATCCATCTTAGCTCACTAATGCCTAGAATATCAATCTTTATGCATTCCATTTTACTTTTGACAACTTCCAGTTTTCCTAGATTGATACTTCATACAATCCATGTTCTGATTATTAATAGATCTTTGCAGCAGTTTCCTCTAATTTTAAGTCATGTTACATTAGCAAATAAAGGTACAGGAAGTTCTACTCCCCCCATATCATTAAGGTTGACTCTACTTGGAGGAGGCAGCTTTTCCCCTGTCATATTTTGAATACTTTCCAACCTGAGAGGCTCATCTTCCAGCACTATATCAGACAGTGTTTCCCTGCTATTCATAAGGTTTTCAGTGGGCAGTTTTTTCAGAAGTGGACCTGATGACATCCTTCTTCCCAATCTGTCCTAGTCTGGAAGCTCTGCTGAAACCTGTCCGCCATGGGTGACCCTGCTGATATTTGAAATACTGATGACATAGTTTCCAGCATCACAACAACTCACAAGCCACCATACTATGACAAACTGACAGACAAATGGTGGCCCTCTACTTTACCAAGCATGATGTCTTTCACCAGGGACTGGCTCCTTTTGATAATATGTCCAAAGTACAGAAGATGATGTCTAGGATTCCTCGCGTCTAAGAAGCATTCTGGCTGTACTTCCGAGACAGATTTGTTTGTTCTTTTGGCATTCCATGTTGTATTCAATATTCTTCGCCAACACCATAATTCAAAGGCATTATTCAAAGGCACCATAACTCAAAGGACTATCACCATGTTATAATTGCTTTTTTGTCCCCCAAAGCTAGTTAAAGCTTACAAAAAGCATTGAAATTTACTTAGTCTGGTTGAGTCACAATGGAAGCGTAAAGGAGACAGGAGATGGAAGCTTTTGTTGCCAGAGGCACATGAATGCCAGGTGAAAACTAGAAACAACCTTGTAAGAAAGATAAAAGGCATAGGCTTCCCTTTGAACTTGAAAAACATCCACACTGTGCAGAAGTATGTGGCCAAATTTAAATGTGACAAAAAGAAACAACCAAAAGAGTTCAGAACCATAATCACAGGCATTTAGAGCTGTGGAGACTTGTCCGAAGATGGATAATGCATTTACCCTCTGGGGGTTCTTATGCATTCACTCCATAATTTTGTCGTATTTCCTATCCAAACCTATTGGTCCTGTTTATCATCATTTGATAGAAAAAGGCCTTGCATAGTACCCATGCCCCTCTGCTAACTGCATGGGAGGCAGTTCCTTCTGGAAAGGAGGCCAGAGAAGTGGAGGAGAGCAAAAAGTCCTCACTCTGTCGGGCATTTGCTGTGAATGCAACTCTTCTCACCGAGACCTTTTCCTAGGATTTGCTGATTTTTCCCTTTTTAACTGTCAGTAACATCTTGACTATCCAGACTTTCTTAATATCACTTTTCTGGATTAATAAGATTTGGTCCTTTAAATACACATTTTCAGACACATTTTTTTTCCCAAAAACTTTACACATTTTTTTTGTTATTGTGGAAAATACATACAGTGAAACATGCACCAGTTCAGCACAGTGACATTGACCACATTCTTCAAATTGTGCAGCCATTTCATCCTCCTTTTCCAACTTGTTTCTTCCCTAGTGATGGAAACTCACTTCACCCCTGCTTCCCATCTAATCTTTCAAGTTGCCATTCTCATTTTGATCCCATATAGTTGTTGTTTTTTCCCCTGAAGAGCATAAAGCAAATAGCAGGCATTTTTCACTAGTTAAACCAGACTATTGTTTGTTTGTTTGTTTTTAAAAAAAAAGCCCTCAGGACTTCGACTCCTAGAAGTGGGTGCTGGCAGGGCTGATGTGTGCAATCATCGCTGTCTGCCTGTTACCTCCCAGGGCATCCTGCTCAGTAGAGGTGCCATGTTGGGGTGATGGGAGCCGGGCACTCCCACCTGCCCAGTAGCATTGGCCTTCCCCACCCACCACCTGGACTATCTGGATGAACCAAACCAAACCCTGAACAGGGCAGTGATGGCAGAGATCAAGGAGTCTGTTCTCAGGGGACGACCTTCGGAATGAAGTCCAATCCCAAAGTGCTTCCATTCAGATGAGAGCAGGGTTAGGCAGAGACTGGACTCACAGGGCCATTTATTTCTTGGTTTGCCTGTGTGCTTATGTATATCCGAGCTTGTTCAGCTCAGTGTAGGGAAGAATGTCAGAGTGGTCCAAGATGGGACAGGCAGCCTCAGGGAGGTCGTGAGCTCCCCATCACTTGGGGTATGCAAGCACAGACTGAACCAGACTCAGAGAGATGGAGCAGTGATTAGAGATGGCTTCTGCAGTGTTCTCTTGTCTTCAGGAATTCTCAGAAGGTCCCTTAGGCTGTGGTCTGGCCTGGCCAGGATGCAGAGGCAGCTGCTAACGCCACTTTCCCACCTTCCTGGGGCCTCAGGTGCACCTTCAGCAGGCACATGAGCTTGCTGTCGTGGAAGTTCACATACTGTGCCCAGCTGCCAACCTTCTCACTGAGTGCATTGGAGCAATTGCCCACCACCAGTGGGGAGTAGCTGATATGTGTGCCCTCCTTCATCCTTTTGCTGTAGTTCTGGGTCTGAGCAGAGAGAGGCTAGCATGAGCTGGGGAACCATCCATCTAATGCTTCCCGACCCAGCATCCCATTCAGTCTCATTTCACAGGAGAGGAGACTGAAGCACAGATGGCAAAATCACCCCCTCGGACCTGGCCCTTAGAGGCACAGGCTCTGCATGTACTGATTCTGCTAATTGCTGTGAACGGAATTGTGTTCCCAAAGATATATGTTATCAACTCTAACCTCTATGCCTTTGAGTGTCATTCCATTTGGGAATGATTGTCTTTGTTGTGTTAATGGGACAGGATCAGTGGAGGGTGTGTCTTGAGTCTGTCTCTTACAAGATATAAAAGGAATAGATTAAGCAAGCAGAGATGGGAGAAGACAGATGCTACACCACATAAAGATCACCAAGGAGCCAAGGAATTGACAAGGACCTCCCTCAGAACTGACAGAGAGAGAACACCTTCCCTTAGAGCTGCACCCTGAACTCGAATTTCCAGCCTCCTAAACTATGAGAGAATACATTTCTGATTATGAAGCCACTCATCTGTGGCATTTCTGTTATAGCAGCAGTAGATGACTAATTGTTGTTGTTGTTGTTATGTGTTGTCAAGTCATCTCCGACTCATAGCGACCCCTCCTTGGGTTTCCAAGGCCATATCACTATGGAAGTAGATTGCCCAATCTTCCTAATGAGGGGTGGCTGGTGGGTTTGAACCACCAACCTTCTGGTTAGCAGTAAAGTGGCTTAGGCACTATACCACCAGAGCTCCCAGATGACTAATATACTAATGAAATTTGGAAGGAAAAAGAAAGAAAGAATAAAAGGCTTCAGGAGATTTTTATTTTTAGGGACTATTTTTTATTTATTTAGTTTTCAGGTTAAAGATTATCTCAGTACAATTGTTTCATGGGTTCATCCAGTTTCCATGGCTCCAGAAAGTCTGGATACTGTCAGAATTTCAAATTCTGTTCTGTGTTTCCTCCCCTTTTGACCAGGATTCTTCTGAAGAATCTTTGATCAAAATGTTCAATACGATGTTCAGTTCCAAGTAGTAATTGGTGTGCTTGCTTGTTTGCCTCCTTCTCACAGAAAGTGTGGCTGAAGACCTGTGGGTAGTTTAAAGTGGCTGCTTTCTTTAAAATTAATTAATAAACTATAAGCAGAAGCAACCTTTTCCCATAATGCACATTTTCTCACCTGCCAGGAAAACTCTACCTTTTCCTTTTTCTCTACTGTGTCCTTTGATTTTTTCCAGTGCCATTCTAACCATTGTCTATTGTTTTTGAATCTCTAACTCAATGCAGTTCTTCAGCCTACAATTCTACATTACTGATAATGAAATTGCTAAAATATGTAGGAGAAGCATCTCTTACTATTTTTATCCAAAACCCGCTTTGTTAGCTGAGTGCATTTTGCCAACATGATGCCCCATGGCTTCCTTAATATTTTACTTTTTCACTGAATTCCAAGTCCTGGCAACATTTGAAAATTACATCTTTAATATTCTGAGACCAAGAGTCTTGTAGAGGGCTGTGCTAGTTACTAAGCCATTGTCTTCCTGCTGCAGAAAACCAGAACCCTTTGCAGTTGAATTGATTCTGACTCATGGTGACCCATTGTTTGGCAGAGTAGAACTGCTTCATGGGGTTTTCTTGGCTGTAATCTTCACAGAAGCAGTTCACCAGCACTTTCTTCTGTGGAACTGCTGAGGGGGTTTGAACCACCAGCTTTTAGGTTAGCAGCCAGTTGCAAACTGCTTGTGTCCTTCAGCTGCAAGCCCACCTTTTTATGCTCTGCTCTGTGATGTTGCGAGTGGGACTTTGCAAACCTCATTTCTGCTTTTTCAGCTTGTGCCCAGTTAGGCTCTGCCAATAGACGGTGCTAAAGGGAGACTAAGAATCCCTGGTGGTACAGTGGTTATGAACTTGACTGCTAACTGGAAAGATGGTGGTTCAAACCCACCCAGTGATTGGTTCCGTGAAGGAAAGACCTGGTGAGCTACTCCCTAAAGATTACAGCCTAGGAAACTCTGTGGGGCAGTTCTCCTTTGTCACATGGGGTCACTATGAGTTGAAAACTGACTTGATGGCACCTAACAACAACAAGAGGGAGATGGCAGGGCTATAGATGAGTCTGTTGCTTGAGGTTCCTATTAGCATTATTCCAACAATGTTTCACTCTGGCAAGGGCAGTTTCTCCTGTGGTGATAGCTGAATCCTGTTTGCGGTTTTTCCAACATTTGTACAAACAGCTTCATCATGCCTCTCTCAGAAACACTAGCATCAGTGAAAGCAGCTTGTCCTCTTGTATCTGAGGAAACTAGCCTGTCTTTGCTGGAGAACTTACTCATGAAATGTCTTCTTTAATAGCATTTTATTTTTACATGCTGTCTTGGACTGGGAAATCTGGTGGCATAGTGTCTAAGGCATTTGACTGCTAACCAGAAGGCTGGAGGTTCAAACCCACCAGCCACTCCTCGGAAGGAAGATTAGGCAATCTACTTCATAGAGATACCACCTCATAAACCCAAGGAGGGGTCGCTATGAGTTGGAAACAACTCATCGGCAGTGAGTTTTTTTTTTTTTTTTTTTCGCTCTTGGATCATAAGTTGAATCAGTGAGATAAGAGTGATGGGTAAAAAAGTGATCAATATTCTTAGACTTTCTTCTTGCTTAGGGCACCTCCACATCTGTCTTGAAGTAGACCTGTTTGCTGTCCCCAGGCAGCGCTCAGGAAGAAAGCCTGGTTCTTCAATGACCTTTGATACAGTTGTACAAATATAATGCCATCATGAAAGATTTCTTTCTTCAACCATGCATTGACTCACATGCATTGGTAAAAATGTTTCACCTTTGAGAGCTTGAAAAAGATTCAATTTTTTTTTTTCAGGCACCAAAGTCTCAGTTTCTTTAAATGAGTGTTGTAGCATTAGACTGTGCAAGCATAGTCAATATGTCCTTAATTTATGCTTAAAATAAGGGGCATGTGCTCCACTTAAGAGAAAATTGGCAAGTAACACTAAATGCACCCATTTCATCAGCCTAATACAACTGGTCAAGAGAAAGGGTGCTTTGAAATACATTTGTCTAAGAAATCTACATGTTGTCCGATAACTCCATTCTCTGCTGATTACTGTCACGACTCACTCTGAATTGGACAAGTCACTCTTCAGAAAATATATAGCTCAGTCAGACATATTTGTTCATTGAACTTTTTTGCTTTCAGACTGAGCTTAAGACAGGCTCCCTCATGTTTTCCTGAAAACCTTTTTCTCCTCTGTAACTTCTGCCTCCAAGGAAACCTGCTGGCACAGTGGTTAAATCACCTGCCTGCTAACTAAAATGTTGGTGGTTTTAACCCAGCAGCAACAACGTGGGAGAAAGATGTGGCAGTATGCTTACATAAAGATGTACAGCCTTGGAAATCCTACGGAGCAGTCTACTCTGTTCTAAAGGGTTGCCATGACTTAAAATTGACTTGATGGCAACAAGTTTGATTTTTTTTGTTTTCAGTCTCTCTGGAGAATGTAAATGGTCATACATTTAACAATAAAAGTATGAATCTTCTAAGAATTTGACTAGCTGTCCTTTCTGATCTCTAATGTCATAAGATAAATGCAGAAAATATTGAAGTTGTCAAGGATTTAATTTTACTTAGATCCACAATCAACACCAATGGAAGCAGCAGTCAAGAAATCAAACAAGGTATTGCATTCGGCAAATATGATACAAAAGCTCAGTGGCTTAGTGGATAAGACATTTGGCTGCTAACTAGAAGGTCAGAGGTTCAAACCCACCAACTGCTTTGCAAAAGGAAGATGGGGCGATCTACTTCTGTAAAGATTTACAGCCTTGGAAACTCTATGGGAGTCACTATGAATTGGAATTGACCTGATAGCAATGAGTTTGGTATTTTGGTTTTAAAGTATTAAAAAGCAAAGATGTCACCTTGAGGACTACAGTGCATCTGACCCAAACCATGGTATTTTCAGTCACCTCATATGCATACAAAAGCTAGACAATGAATAAGGAAGACCAAAGAAGAATCGATGCCTTTGAATTATGGTGTTGGCAAAAAATATTGAATATACCATGAACTGCCAGAAGAACAAACAAATCTTGGAAGTACAACCAGAATGCTCCTTAGAAGCAAGGATGGTGAGATGTTATCTTCCATACTTTGGACATGTTATCAGGAGGGACAAGCTCCTGGAGAAGGACATCGCGCTTGGTAAAGTAGAAGGTCAGTGAATAAGAGGAAGACCCCAACAAGATGGACTGACACATGGCTGCAACAATGGGCTCAAACGTGGCAATGATTGTGAAGATTGCACAGGACCAGGCGGTGTTTCATTCTGTTGTACACAGAGTTGCTGAAAGTTGGAACTGAGTCGATAGCATCTAACAACAACAATGCCATACAGTGTCATGCCTTTTCTTGGTTAAATTTCCTAGAAAGCAGGGCCTGAGACAAGGACTTTGCTGCAGGCAATTTATTTGGGAAGTGATTCTGTGAGAGGGGACAATGAGACAGGAAGGAGGACAAGCCAATATGAATGCATGGTGAGGTCATCTTCATGGGTAGCAGGGACTCAATTCTGTTAGCACTGTAGAGAAGCATATGTAATTTCACTCAGGATTGTGGGACCGAAGGCCAGGAGGCTGCAGCATTGCCCCCCCCCCCCCAGCTCCCAGTGCCCATTGGTTGAAAGCTGCCTGGGACTATTAATGATCTTGTACTTCTGGGCTGCAGGTTGAGTGAGTAGTGTGGGAATGGGGAAGGGCAGCACAAACGAGAGGTGGGGTGCTATCACAGCTCACATGGAATTGTCCCCACAGCTATGGCTTCTATCAGAAGTGGGTTGAGGGGATGGAGATGGAGCACCAGATGTAAGCAGCAGACTTTGAAGCTAGACCCCCTTGAGCTAGACCTCTACCTCCATCTCTGATTAGCTGTGAGTTCTTGTGCAAATAACCAAGCTTTGCTTTCTTCATTGCTGCAATGGGGATAATAATAGTACTTACCTAGTTGAGTGTTGAGTTTAATAAAGATTAGTTATGGTTGCTTGTATAGATTGAATTGTGTCTCCCAAAACCCTGGGTTGAAGTTTTAACCCCTGGTACCTGTGAACATGATCTTGTTTGGAAATAGGGAGTTTGCAGATGCTATCAGTTAACATGAGATCACACCAGAACAGAATGGATCTTAATCCAATCTGAATGACATCCTTATGAAAAAGAAGAATGGAAATAATCAGATACTGAGTCTGCTTTGTACAACTAAAGACCTCATGGAATTTGCTTTCTTGGCTTGAAGGTTTAGGATCATGGTGTCATGGGACATCTCAGTTAATTGGCCTAATAATGTGTTTATTGTTTCTGCTAGCTCATTGCTTAGTGCCTAAGGTCTTCAAAGCTTGCAAGCGGCCATCCAAGGCCCAATTGGTCTGCATTCACCTGGAGCAACAGAGGAAGGAAGAGAGTCAGGAATAGGAGGAGGAAACTGAATGTGTGATGAATTGCCTCTATGACCAGCTTCCCCTTTTGTCTTGAAAACAGAAGAAATGGGTGGTGTCCAGCTATGATTATTAAAAAGTTTGATCAAAGACTTGATAGAAGAATCCTGATCAAAGTGGGGAAATGCAGAACAGATTTTAAATTTCTCATGGAACCTATACTTTCTGGAGCCATGGATGCTGGAGGAACCCCTGAAGCTGTTGCCCTGAAATAATAATCTTTAAAACTTAGACCAAAATATCCCCTAATATCTAATTAAAACCAAACAACACTGTAGCTTAACCAGTAAAGAATGTCTGCGTTGAGCATTGTGCTCTTTTAGGATCTATATGGAACCTAGCTGACAATAGCAACTTGGAAGATTAGAAAGGAAACTTAGGGGACAGTGAGTTTATGTTAATGGGGGAGGAACAAGTCAGAAAAGGAGATGAACATGGTTGCCCAACTCCAAGGATGTTATTAATGTCACTGAATTGAAAGTGTATAAGTTGTTTGATCATGTTGTCAGAAGGGACCATTCCCTGGAGAAGGATATCATGCTTGGTAAAGTGGAGGGTCAGGGGAAAAGCATGAGGCCTTGGACAAGATGGATTGACACAGTGGCTCTGGTATAGCAAAGATTGTGAGGCTGGTACAGGACCAGGGAGTATTTTGTTCTGTTGTACGTAGGGTCAGAGCCGACTATGAGTTGGAGCCGACTCGACGGCACCAAACAACAATGATAACAAGTTGTTGAGTTGATGTATGTTCTGCTGTGTATATTCGCAACAACAACAAAAGTCTAGCAATGTCTGGTGCTACTAGAAACAGAGAGACAAGAAAGATCTTCCCCTAGAGCCTTTGGAGAGAACATGGCTCTGCTGACACCTGAATTTGTACTATTAACCTCCAGGACTGTGAGATAGTAAATTTCTCTTCTTCTCAAACTACTGTCTAGTTTGTAGTGCTTTGATACAGCAATAGTAGGAAACCAACAATATTACCCAACAATATTCTCCTAGGCTTGCCCTTTGTGAGTTGGATGCCCATCTCTGTTAAGGTGGACATATTCTCTGTGGGAGCTCTGGTACTATAGTGCCTAAGGCACTTGACTGCTAACCAGAAGGCTGGCAGTTCATACCCACCAGCCACTCTTCAGAAGGAAGGTTGGGCAATCTACTTCCATAGTGATACCGCCTCAGAAACTCAAGGAGGGGTCACTATGAGTCGGGTTCGACTCGACAGCAGTGTGTTTGGTTTTTGGGTTTGTCTTCTCTGTGCTTCCCTCTCCCTCTGTGACCACTTTCCATTTCTTGATGCATACATGAGGGTCTTGCAGGCTCGCTCCAGTCTGAGAACTCTCTAACAAGGTCTTCTTTCTCTTTCGTCATCCCCTTGGCTGCTCTGTCTGCCTGCCCTGTCCATGCCTTTCGTGTGTCCCCTGCTGCCACTAGCTGCAGGCCCATGGGGCTGGTGTCACATTGTACGGCCTTCAGAAATTTACTGCAACCCTCCACACTCCCTTGTAAGTGATGATGTGAACATTTCTGTCAGAATCTGGTAACACTCTAAAATTGCTAGGATTTAGATTAATGTTGATGCTTTTGGTGACAGTCTAAATACAGATAAGCTGACAGGGTTCAGCTAATGTCAGCATTGAGGGGCTTGAACTTTCCAAGTTGATGACAATCGCTTTAGAGCTCACTTACTGCTAGGAGGAAACTTCATCTCTCCTGGAAAACAGGTATATTCTTTTTCAGATAATAAGAACTACGTAGGAATTAGGTTATTGTTGTTTTTACCTTTTAAGGACCTCTGGTGGCTTAGGGATTAAGGACTTGACTCCAAACAGAAAGGTTGGCAGTTCAAATGCACAGCCTTTCCATGGGAGAAAGATGTGGCAGTCTGTTTCCATAAAGATCATAGCCTCAGAAACCCTATGGGGGCAGTTCTGCTCTGTCCTGTGGGTTACTATGAGTCAGAATTGACTGCCCAGCAATGTTTTTTTTTCTTATTATTTTTTCCCTCGTCTTTGTTGCCAGGATGCTTTTAACTAAAGAGCATGCACCACTGTAACAATGGTACTTCACTGATATTTTCCTCCTTACTCACTTCCTCTTGCTCCACTCCTACCCTGGTTGCTACTGGTGCCCTTTCCTCGCCCTCTGCCAGCAGCTCCAGAAGCAGCAACTGTGACAAGGACAACAGGAAGCGGGCTCCCATAAGGGTTTAATGCGGTGCTCACACAATGTCCAAATCATGTAATGTCCTCTTTTACAGAATGTATCGTGGACGTTAAGCACTGTATCCTATACTTCTGCAAAGTATGTTCAGAAAGTGTTCTGTTTACTTTTCCTCTTGACGAACCAAAAAATATCCCAATTTTTTGTAATAAATAACCTTTTTCTTTTCCACTTTCTATGTCAGGTAATCATTTGTGTCTGAAGTGTTTAGTAGAATTGTGCTTAGTCAGAATTCATGGGAAAAACAGAAACCCCATGGATGCACACACACGCTTACATGCATATACACCCAGATACTCAGGCGATCATTTTCTTTACTACTAGCATCCTTTCACTGTGAACAAGGTAGGACAATGGCCTAGATAAAATGCCATTTCACTGAGGAGCATTGAGTGTAGCCCCAGGTGTGGCTGTCAAGTTCACCCTGCTGAGCTGCGGCTTGGCAACATGCCCCAACAGCAGCAGCATCGGATTTTAGAGTAAAATTACCCAGGTGGCAGAACTGGCATCATGTCTGGGGGAGGATGGAATATGCCCCAGGAGACTACCTTTGTTATTTCTTTACCCTGACTCAGATGTCCGAGAGCCTTGTCCACTGCCCCACAAGGCCAAGACACATCACCTCACCAGGACTCAGGTGGGAGAAATGGGATCCTTGATGGCTTTGTCTCCCTCAACAAGGAAACTAGGCCAAGAAGTTGGAGGCTGTCTTTATAACAGGAAAGGTGCTGCGTGCTCTAGGTGGTGGTGTCATCTTCTTAGTAATTACTGTCGACTGTTTAGCACTTCTCTCCACCTGCCTTCACTTCTATCCAAAAAAGCAGAAGTGAGGAAATCAAAAAGCTCATTTCTTGAATCTAGTGTGTTCTTGGCCACTCCTCAGAAGGAACGTTGGGCAATCTATTTCCGTAGTGACACTGCCTCGGAAACCCAAGGAGGGGTCGCTCTGAGTTGGGTCCGACTCGACAGCACATAGCACAACAATAACAGTGTGTTCTTGGTGGTTTTACAAGACAACTGAATGAAATAGTACTTTTCTTGCCCTTAGAAACATTGCCACATGCCCATGCAAATAAATGTGCATTCCTCTCTCCTCAGATTGAATTATTGCTATTGTTCTTTCTTGAAATTTATGAATTCCTTTTTCTGTTATTTCAAGTATACTGTTAAGCCCATCTAGTGGTGCCCCATCCCAATGTTCTATTTTTGAATTTGGTTCTTTTTTATAGTGTCTGTTTCTGTTTCTGTGGAGACTTCCTATCTGTTAATTCATTATGAGTCTATTTTTTTTTATGAGTCTATTTTCTTGCACATCATTGAACATAGTCTTACTTGCAGCTTTGAAAATCCTCATCTGCTAATTCTAACATGTTGGTTATATTGGGATCAGTCTTCAGATTGTTTTTTCTCTTGCGTATGGATACCATTTCCCGTTTCTTTATATCTAGTCATTTTTGTTGTAATCTGGACATTGTGAACAACGTTTTGCATAGGCTATGTTATGGTTTCTCTGAAGAGATTTAAATTTCTGTTTTAGCAAACTATTCTCTCAGCTGAACTCAGATTTTAAAATCAATCTTAGCAGTGGTGAGCCGCAGCTGAAATTTCTGTCTAATTCTTTTAATTGTATCTAATTATTAACTAGGCTGTTTGGAGTCTGCCTCATGCAAGCATCATACAGGGTCAGCAAGAGATTTATAATTTATATTCTAAATTTGGGGATCCTCCTGTGTGGGCCTCTACTTTCCATATTTTTTTTCCTTTTACTCTGTGACAATAGTCCTGAGTTTTATCCTTTGACTTCCCAAGCCAGTAATAAAGCAAATTTGTATCTGAGCTTTAACTTCCCTGGGAAGTGCTAATTGGGGTTTACCCTCAGGTGAGAAGCTGAGAAAACAGGAAACTCATCCAGTGTAGGTCGCTTCTTCCAAGGATGACTGCCATCCAATTTCTGCTTACTTTTGGTCACTTTATATAGTTATTTTTAGATAATTAAAAAAAATGTCCAGCGTGTATAGTTGTTACCTTTAGAAGATTTGGTCTGATACAGTTTACTCTGGTATTACCCTGTCGGTTGTCTTTTGACTTTGTTTATGGTGTTTCATGACATGCAATCATTTTTTATGTTTATAAAGTCAAATTTATTTTTATTGCTAGTGGATTTTGTGTCACAGTTAGAAAACTTTTCTTCATACCCAGGTTAAATAGGAATTCACTATGTTTTCTTCTAGTGTTTATATGGTTTTCTTTTTTAAAATTCAAAATGTTATTTCCCTAATGCATTTGGAGTTTATTCATGTATAAAAGTGAGGTATGGATCTAATTTTATCTAGTAACAATGGCTAATCTGCTGTAGCTGGTGAGAGACGCATGAGCTAGAGGAACCGCTCTCTGCTTTCTAGGACCTGGTAGCTGAGTCCCAGAAGATGATAACAGCTGGACAGTCAGGACTTGTTTCCACTGTGACCCGGCTGAAAACAACCCAGGGCTAAGCCTCTTTGGTGCAGCACAGAAGCTGGTGGAGGTCGGTGACCCTCATTACACCAAGCAGAGTCCTCATCTACCATGTATTCATCCAACTCTCAAAATTTCTAATGAGTGCCTACTATGTGCCACTTTAGGAGCTCTGGTAGTGCAGTGCCTAAGGCACTTGACTGCTACCCAGAAGGCTGGTGGTTCAAACCCCCCAGCCACTCCTCGGAAGGAAGGTTGGGCAGTGTACCTCCGTAGTGGGAAACCCAAGGAGGGGTATGAGTAGGGTCCGACTGGAGGGCACATAACAACAACAACATGTGCCACTTTGTGTTGGAGCACCGAGAACACAAAGAGGACAAGCCAGACCATGATCCCCTGGAGATTATGCTCTGATTGGAGGGTAGATGTGGAGGGAGGAGAGACGGGCAAGGATCACTGAGATGCAAGGGGACACATTCTGTAATAGAGGAAGATGCAGGGACACCCTCTCCACAATCACTGGCCGAGTACCCAGAACACATACGGGCAGAACGAAGGGGCCTGGATGAGAACCCCGTGGCTAAGGACCAGCGCATTTATGTGACCAATTATCACTAAGGCAACACCCTGGTGGAGTTCTGGAACCTGGAAAACTTCGAACAAGGCCACTGGTACAATTCCTACAAGCTCTCATACAGCTGCACTGGCACAGGGCATGTGGTGTACATGACCTGAAGCAGCTCTATGTTGCTGCCTGGGTCACGCTCCGTGACGTGGCCTATGAAGAGGCCACCCCCTGGAGGGGACAGGGCCACTCCAATGTGGACTTGGCTGTGGGTGAGAATGGCCTATGGCTCATCTACCCAGCCTTGGATGATGAGGACTGCAGCCGGGAGGTCATTATCCTGAGCAAGCAAAAGGAGACCACGTGGCGCTCGGGGCTCCGGTGGAACTTCTGAGGCAACTGCTTTGACTACAGGGTGCTCTATGCCCTGGACAGCTACAACCAGCGGAACGCCAACATCTTCTACGCCACATGCAGATTATCCCCAGGCTGCTGTTTGAAAACAAATATTCCAGCCCTACCCAAATAGACTACAACCCCACGGACCACCAGCTCTATGCCTGGACAGTGGTCACTAGGTCATCTGCTAGGTCCACTTTGCCTACTGACATTTCTGTCCTGCATGAGCAGAAGCTATAGTGGGGCCACTAGCACCTTGTATTATGTGTGTGTGTATGTAAGTGGGTATGTGTTGTTTAATATATACATGTATATCTTATTTAGTATAATATTACAAATGATAAAATGACAAATTGGGTCTATTTTATTTTTTAACATGGACTGTAGATCAATCCGTATGTCTCATCTTCCCCAGCTTATGTTTTTGTGCAAATGGACTTCTCCTTTTGATCAGTAACTACCTTCCTTCTAACCCCCAACCCCTCTAGTTTCCAGATCTCAACTGTTGAAAAGGTGTCTTCATCTGGGTCTTGCACGCAGACACCACCATAAGCAAGAGTGAAGGAGGCAAGAAGAGGTACTAAGTAGCAAGGGAAAAATGTATTGGAGAAGTTTTAAAAAACCTAGAAAAAAAATACTTAAAAAAAGGAAGAAGAAAAAGAAACTTGGGGAAAAAATGGCTGATCTGTTGTCTCAGCACTATTTAATCTATTTTTGCCTCAATGATTTGAGATGCCAATTTCCTCACACTCTAAGGTGTTGAAAAGCAAAGATGTCACTTTGAGGACTAAAGTGTGCCTGACCATTGAAAGCAGGACAATGAATAAGGAAGACCAAAGAAGAATTGATGTCTCTGAATTATGGTGTTGGCAAAGAATGTTAAATACACCACGGGCTGCCAGAAGAACAAACAAATCTGTCTCAGAAGAAGTATGGCCAGAATGCTCCTTAGAAGTGAGGATGGTGAGACTTCATCTCACATACTTTGGACATGTTGCCAGGAGGGACAGTCCCTGGAGAAGGATATCGTGCTTGGTAAAGTAGAGGGTCAGTGAAAAAGGGGAAGACCCTCAACAAGATGGATTGACTCGGTGGTGGGGTTACAAATAGCAGCAATTGTCAGGATGGTGCAGGATCAGACAGTGTTTTGTTCTGTTGGACACAGGGTCTCTCTAAATTGGCACTGACTCAATGGCACCTACAACAACAAGGTTCCATGTGTACTGTGATTTTTTTGGTCTTTATATTTTATTCCTCTCATCTGTCTATTCATTCACCAATACCCAGTGTTTTATTTATAGCAATGGGTTTGGTTTTCTAATGCATCTCTTAATATAGGATCAAATAGTCCCTCTGTTCATCTTTTTCATTGCTTTCTTATTTTGCATATAAAATTTCAAAGAGCTTTATTGAGACACATTTTACATACCATATAATTCACCCATTTAAAGTATACAATTCATTGATTTTTAGTACAGTGCCAGGATTTTGAAACTGTCGCCACAATTTAACTTTAGAACATTTTTGCCTCTCTTAAAAGAAACCCTCTACTCATTTGCAGTCAATCCCTAATCTCCACCCTTGCCCTTCCCCATTAAGCTCCTCTCAGCCCTAAGCAACCACTAATTTAGGTCTGTCTCTTTAAATTTGCCTTTTCTGGATATTTCATATAAATAGATTCATACAATATGATGCTTTGTGGCCTGTCATGTAAATTTTAGTGCCCCATAAAAAGAGCTTGTTAGTATTTTAATGGAAATTTCATTAAATTTATCAATTAATTTAAGGAGAACTGACATTTGTTCAAATCTACCTTTCTGTCTTTAGGAGTTTTCTCATTTAGCACTTACAAATTTCCCGTTAACTTTATTTCTACATAGTTCAGTTCTTTCTTTTTGTTGTTGGTGTTCTAATAGGGGTTTGCTCTAGCCGGTTATTATTTATGTATATGAAGACTGTTGTTTCTGGAGGTTAATTTTACATTCTTTCACCTTGTTGAATTATTGTTTGAATTAATTTTATTATTGATTCTCTAGGATTTTCCATGTACACTCTTGTATCATCTACAAATAGAGATAGGTTTGCTTCTTTTGAAATTCTTTTGTTTCTAAGTGATTTCTCTTTATATACATTGGTTACTATCTTCAGTACAAGGCTAAATTATAGGACAGAGGGAAATCATTCTTGCCTTGTCCCTTATCTTAACGGGAAGCAAATCCTTTCATTAATGCACACACCCTGAATAGCTTATTCTTGTTTGTTGAATGAATGAGTAATTATTCCTCTGCCTCTTGGACTTATTATTTGCCTAAAATCTTTCCTTTGAATTCACAAATATATTTATTTCATGGTCCCCAGTGATAACTCGATTGTAGTTGTTACCAGCTATGCATTAGGATACTGAATCTGTCACAATTTCTCCAATTTTGGACACTATAATTTAAAAGATTTTTGCTAATTTAATAGAAGTAAAATGTTACCTTTGTAGTATAACCACTCTGGAATACTTTATGCAGTATCTACTAAAGCAATACCTTTGTTGTTGTTGTTGTTGTTATTTGCCATCGAGTCGCCCCAACTCATAGCGACTCCTCCTTGGGTTTCCGAGGCAGTATCACTACGGAAGTAGGAATGCCCAACCTTCCTTCCGAGGAGTGGCTGGTGGGTTTGA
>NW_006921728.1:5572510-5577138 GCF_000298275.1 Orycteropus afer afer | reverse complement strand
ACGGAAGTAGGAATGCCCAACCTTCCTTCCGAGGAGTGGCTGGTGGGTTTGAACCACCAGCCTTCTGGTTAGCAGTCAAGTGCCTTAGGCACTATGTTCCAGCAATTCTGCTACTGTGTATGTACCCAAGAGGATGACTGCCTATATTGACCGAAAGGCATTTACAAGAATGTTCGTAAAAGCTTTATTCATAGTAGCCAAAAGCTAGAAATAACATAAATTCCCATCAAAAGTAAAGTATATATATTGTATATATATTCCAAACAGTGGAATACTATACAGCAGTAAGAAAGAACTGTCTGTACCTACTCACAACTATGTGAATGAATCTTACAAATGCAACAGTGAGCGAAAGAAACCAGACATAATATACTACTGACTATTTTAGGCCATTACTGTAGGTTCAATAACAGGCAAATTAACCCATGTGGTTCCCTTTGGAGGGAATAATGAATAGAAGGGGAACACAAAGGACTGCTGGGGCACTTGATATTCTGTTTCTTTCTTTGTGTGTGTGTGTGTGTGCTTTAGGTACAAATTTACAGAGTAGAATTTGTTGTACATTCAACATTTCATGTACATTTGGTTTCACTCCCCAATTACCAGCTCCAACCCTAATCCACTGTCCTCCTCTCCTTTCCCAGTGACACCTCCCCCCCCATACCCTTCTTAGTTCTGCACTCCTGTCTGTCCAGCTTTTCCTCCTTGTGAATGTTGCCCCTCTGGTGCCCTGTGGCCGAGTGTTTCAGGGGATGTATCTCCGTAGAGTAGGTGGGTGCTGAGTTGAGTGTTCTAAATCTAAGTCTTATTTACTGTTGGGCTGAGAGCCAGCCCTTGGTAGTAAGTTTTATCCCAGGCCTGAAGTGTATCCCAGAACTATAATCTTCGGGGTCCCACCAGACTCCATCTGACCAGTAATTCTGGTCATTATTGTGTTTTTGAATTTTGTTCCATGTTTTTCTTTCCACTCTAACCAGGATCTCCAGTTTCGATCCCTTCCCAGGTGGTCGGCATTTGTAGCTGGGCACCATCTAGTTCTTCTGGTCTCGAGGGCCATCATATCCTAGGGTTGAGTATTTCTAAATGCACTTAGTTTTCTTCACTCTTCTTCACTTCTGATGATAGGAGACCATTAGCTGCATCTTAGATGGCTGCTCAAAAGCTTTTACGACCCCTTTGGTACTCACCAAAGTAGGTTGTGGAACAATATTTTCATGTATTTTGTGTGCCAATTGAGTCTGGTGTCCCCCAGACTATGGTCCTGAGTCACCAGAACCAGTGGATCTCTCTCCCACGGTGCCTGGCTATCTATGAGGGATTGCTCTGTCTGTCTTACGTTACTTCTGTAATGATTGTGGGTATTTTGTATCACTAATATCTACGCAAGAATAGCCTTATTGAATCTATCATTGGTCTAGAATATATTCCTGTTCACTGACCCCATCTGATCTTCTCAGTTGTCTATGTGTTTATCTGTAGCCTGGTGTTTGGTGTTAGTGGTAAGGCAGTATTGTGGATATGCTAGTATTAGCTTCTGTCATTGATACCTTATGTGCATGATTCAGTGTCCCCAATGTTATCACGCTGGTCACAGACTCTTTCCATACCATCCCTCCCCTTACCCAACTCAGTGTGTGGCCCCCACCTAGTTTGAAATTATCCCCTCCCCTTCTCTCCCATCCCCAATAACCTACAAAGTGAGTTCCCTTCCCTAAGGTAAACGCTTCCTTGACTTTGTACAGTAATGGGCTCATACAATATTTGTCCTACTATGATTGACTTATTTCACTCAGCATGATATTCTCCAGGTTCATCCTTGTTGTGAGATGATTCACGTATTCTTCATTGTTCTTTAATGTAGCATAGTATTCCATTGTGTGAATGTACCATAGTTTGGTTACCCATTCATCCATTGATGGGCATTTAGGTTGTTTCCACCTCTTTGAATTGTGCTGCATGAACATGGGTGTTTGTATCCTGTCTCTCACCTTTTTAGGATATATTCCTAGAAATGGAATTGCTGGTTCAAATGGTATTTCTATTTCATTTTTCTAAGGAAATGCCATACCATTTGCCACAATGGTTGTGCCATTTTACAATCCCACCAGCAGTGTATGAGAGTTCAATCTCTCTGCAGACTCGCCAACATTTGCTATTTTCTGTCCTGTTGAACTTTGCTATTATTACTGGGAGTTCTGGTAGCATATTGCCTAAGGCACTTGACTGCTAACCAGAAGGCTGGCGGTTCAAACCCACCACCCACTCCTCGGAAGGAAGATGGGACAGTCTACTTCTGTAGTGATACTGCCTTGGAAACCAAAGGAGGGGTCGCTATGAGTTAGGTCCGACTCCATGGCACATAACAACAACATTATTGCTGGGGTGAGATGATATCTCATTGTTGTTTTGATTTGTTAATGTTTTCAAAGGACCATCTTCTTGTTTTGTTGATTTTCTCTATTTTTGTTTATTTCTGCTCTGATCTTTATTATGTCCTTACTTCTGGATACTGTAGGTTTCTTTTGTTGCTGTTTTTCTAATTGTTGGAGTTGTTGAGTTAGAGTGTTGATTTTGTTTCTTTCCTCTTTTTTGATGTGTAGATTTATTGCTATAACTTGGCCTCTGAGTACTAGTTTTGCTGTGTCCCATAGGTTTTGGTAAGGTATATCTTTATTGTTGTTTATTTCTAAGAATTATTTTTTTCCTCTTTATTTCTTTTATTACCCAGTAGTTTTTGAGCAGCTCAATATTCAACTTCCATGTTTGATATTTTTTCCTTGATCTTCCTGTTATTAATTTCTAATTTTATAGCATTGTGATCCAAGAAGATGCTTTGTAGTATTTCAGTGTTTTTGAATTTAACGAGGCTTGTTTTATTGTCCTAACATATGCTCTATTCTGGAGAATGATCCATATGAACTGGAGAAGAAAGTGAATTGTGCTTTTGTTGAGTGGAGTGCTCTGCATATGTCTATGAGGTTGAGTTGGTTGATTGTGTTGTTGAGTTCTTCTGTATCTTATGTTGAGTTTTTTTCTAGTTCATCAGTCCCTGCTTCAAAGTGGTCTACTACTGTTGTAGAGTTGTCTGTTTTCCCTTTCAATTCAGTTAATATTTACTTCACATATTTTAGAGCACTTTCATTGGGTGCATAGATATTTATTACGGTAATGTCTTTTTGGTCAATTGACCCTTTCAGCATCATATAGTATACTTCTTTGCCTCTTATGCTGTTTTCACCTTGAAGTCTATTTTTTCAGAAATTAATATTGCCACTCCTGCTCCTTTTTGGTTACTTTGGCTTGGTATATTTTTTCCCACTCCTTAACTTTTAATTTGTTTTTATCTTTGTGTCTAATGTCAGTCTCTTGTAGGCAGCATATTGATGGGTCTTCTTTTCTTATCCAGTCTGTACTCTCGATTGGTGCATTTAGTCCATTCACATTGAGTGTAATTAGTGATAGGTATAAATTGATTGCTGTCATTCTGTTGTGTTTTTTGTCAGGCTGGAGATTTCCTTCATCCAAATACTTTTCTGTGCTGAGTTTATTTTGTTATCAAGTGTTTCCTCTCTTTTCTTCTTTATTGTTGGTTTTGTGCTTACTAAGCTTATATGTTTTTCTTCTTTCTGGGTTTGCTTAGGGGGATTGTTAATTTTCTCTGTGGTTACCTTGGAGTGAATTCTTGTCTTACTTTTGGAATAGTCTGTTCAATAAGGACATTGTCCTGTTTTCCTCTCCATTTGAAAGTTTTGTACCTAGAACTTTTATTCCCTTGATTTGCTTTGTTGCTGGTGTCATGTACAGATTGACTCCCTGGTTAGTTTGTGTATAATGTTTTATGAGCTTATTTTGAGCATCTGTTTCTGATTTGGTTTTAGTATTGATGTCACATGTCCTGATTTTAATTTGTTGTTCTCTGTTGTGGGTTCTCTATTGAAAGGACTTCCTGAAGCATTTCTTGTAGGGTTGGTCTGGTTTTCACAAAGTCTCTTAACTTCTGTTTGTCTGAGATTGTCTTGATTTCACCCTCATATTTGATGGACAGTTTGGCTGGTTATAGAATTCTTGGTTGGAAGTTCTTTTCCTTCAGTGTTTTATATATGCTGTCCCATTGCCTTCTTGCCTGCATGGTTTCTGCTGAGTAATCAGAACTCAGACTAACTGCTTATCCATTCTAGGTGACATTTCTTTTTTCCCAGGCTGCTCACAAGATTCTTTCTTTGTCTTTGGTTTTGGAGAGTTTGATTATGATATGTCTTTGTGACTTTCTCTTGGGATCTATCCTGTATGGGGTTCGTTGAGCTTTTTGGACAAATATCTTTTCTTCCTTCATGATATGGGGGAAATTTTCTGTTAGCAAGTCTTCCGCAATTTTCTCAGTGTTTTTTTTTTTTTTCACCTCTTCTTGTTCTGGTATGCCAATGAGGCATATGTTATTTCTTTTCACGTAACCCCATGTAACTCTTGTCACTGCCGTCGAGTTGGATCTGACTCAGTGACCCCTCCTTGGGTTTCCAATGCAGTATTGCTACAGAAGTAGATTGCTCAGTCTTCCTTCTGAGGAGTGGCTGATGGGTTTGAACTGCCAGCCTTCTGGTTAGCAGTCAAATGCCTTAGGCACTATGCCA
>NW_006921728.1:5555012-5572054 GCF_000298275.1 Orycteropus afer afer | reverse complement strand
TGGTTACCTAGTGTTGCTCTGACAAGAATATACCACAAGTGGAATACCCTTAACAAACAGGAGTTTATTCTCTTACAGTTTGGAGGCTTTAAGTCCAAGTTCAAAGAGCCAGGCTCTAGGGGCTGGGTAAAAGCCCCTCAACCTTGGGGTTCAGCTCTGCCTCCTGCTCCTGGCCCATTGGAGCTAGAGGCATCTCTTCATTCAGACAGCTGCTATCTGCTGAGACTGAAAAACCCAAGGGTGACACGTAAAAAGGCATAGCCCAGTGTTACCAAACCACACAGCAAGCCATTAATTTAAGTCCATTGTAAGCCCAGGGTCAGCAGAGCATGGCAGGCTGCTGAACAACGAGACAGCTACATGCAGGGCCCAAGTGTGCCATAAGCTAGAGACTATCCCCAAGGCTTCTCCTTATATACAGGAAGCAGACCACATCCCAAAAGCAGCTACTCATCTACTTGTGGTAGATCTCACCATGGAGTCGATTGCCAGTCTCATCATGGGGAATAACTACTACCAGCTGCCCAGCCACTCAACCAGGCCCAGCCAAGTTGACATACAAATTTAACTACCACAGGTTACCTGTTGTTTCCTAGACATTTTGAAGTTGTTGTCTTTGTTAGTTATGTATTGATGTGTTTTACCTTGATTTTATGTTTAGATATTTTTGCAAGGGTGGAGTTGGTGTATTTTATTTTTTTGGTTATTAATTCAGGTGTGCTGGGTTGCTCTGCAGTTTTGTATTAATGGAATTACTGTGGGGAATGTGGATGCAGGTCTCTGTTCATTGTGAAGGGGATTTAGAGTTGGTACAAGCAGGTGTTGTGGTGGCTTAACGTGCTTCTTCTATTGGATGAGGCAGGGGAGAAGGGGAGAAAAGAGGAAGAAAAGATAAAGGGGGGGAAAACAATAAGGCTCCAGTAGTGAGTCCTGCTTTCTGCATTTCCATGGTTACCGCTGTTTCCAGGGTTTTGTTGTTACTCATAGACCTGCGGTTCAAAATCAGCAAAGACCTCAATGGTTAGGGGGCTGCTACTTTCGATTTGGGTGAGATAGCTCCAAAAAGTCTGTACTCCAGACCTCTCTGTGCTATAAAGCTGTCCTGGAAGAGCTGGATCCCAGCCTTGCTGTGAGCTCATTCCAGGGCCCACCTACCTGTGACATGTTTCCTCTCCTCTCCCTTTCTGCTCTCAGCTCAGTGGCAACCTGAGCCAGAGGAGTTTCTGTTCTGTTTCTCAGAAATGTTGTCCACTTACTCAGCTCATTTCCCAAGGTTACTGTCAGAAGCTGCTGTTGTGGGTAGTCTGAGTCCCTGAAGCCACTGTTGGCTCCCTGATGTTTCTGCTTTCTTCTTTCCTCCACAGTTTACTCCAGTTTTGTTTAGAGAGTTTTCCATTTCTCTATCTCACTGTGTCACGTGCTGCCAGAAGGTTCATTTATTTTTATTTTTCCTGGCTGTTTACCCTACTTTTTCATCTTTTCCTCCTCTCCACTAAATCTGACCTTCTCTAACTTAATGAGCTATTGGCAGCCCCAGAATCCCTGCTTCAAACTGCTGCACCTAGTTTGTCAGGCATTAAGATGCTAGAGGGAACAAACGTGTGGGCTACAGGTGTGACACCATCCTCCTTCCCTCCTGATGTTCTGTTTGTTGACCTAGGTGCTGATATCCTGGCTCTTATTTTGAAATGTATTAAACTGTGAAGTTATGGTTTATGGACTTTTCTCCACATACATTATACTTAAATAAAAAGTTTACTTAAAAAAAAGGAGCTCTGGTAGCATAGTGCCTAAGGCACTTGACTGCTAACCAGAAGGCTGGCGGTTCAAACCCACCAGCCACTCCTCAGACGGAAGGTTGGGCATTCCTACTTCCGTAGTGATACTGCCTCGGAAACCCAAGGAGGGGTCGCTATGAGTCGGGGCTGACTCGATGGCAAATAACAACAACAACAACTTAAAAAAAAAAAAAAAACTTTTCATCAGATGCCAAATGTCAGAGAATAAGGTGACCTTCTCTCTTTCATGGACCTTTGGGAAGGAGGCCAATAAAATTGAGGAAATTTTCAGTGCAGTGTGGAACTCTCAGTCCTCTCCTTCTCCCTTTGGATCTGTAAACTACTGTGCCAACATAGATCAGAACTTTGTTGTGGTTACCGCTATCAAATTGGCCTTTGACTCATCATGACCCCTTGCAGGATGAGACAAAACACTGTCCTATCCTGTGCCATCCCCATAACTGGTTGCAGATAGAACCATTTTGTTTTCTTTTTAAATTTTTTATTGTGATTTGGGTGAAAGTTTACAGAGCAAATTCATTTTCCATACAGCATTTCATATTCATTTTGTTTCATGACATTGAATGCAATTCCCTACAATGTAATGGCTCTCTTCCCACTTCCTCCCTGTAGTTACCTCTTCCCTTCCCTGCGTCCTTCCCTCCCATGAACCACAAACACCCCCACTCCCAGCTATCTCCCTGTGCAAACACTGCCCTTCTGTTCTACAATTGATCACTCCAAGGAGTATATCTACCTGATGTAAATGTTCACCCATATGCCTGTCTATTGTTTGGCTAGAAGCCACAGGAGTGAGTTCTATTCCAGACCCAAAGGGTAATTAGGTGCCGTAGTCTCAGTGGTCTCACCAGGCTCTATTGGATCAGCAAAACTCGTCTTTTTTTTTTTTAAGATTTTGAGTTTTGTTTCACATTGTTATTCTACTCTATCCAGGATCTCCTGCATCGATGCCCCTCTGAGAGGTTGATGGTGGTAGCCAGGCACCATCTAGTTCTTTTGGTCTCATGGTCATATAAGCTGAGGTCTACTAGTCCCTTGGACTAATTGTTTCCAAGCTTCTTTGGTTTTCTAGATTCTTCTTTGCTCTAGACAAGGAGAGATCCATTGTTACATATAGATGGCTGCTTGCAAGTGTTTAAAATCCCAGTCACTGCTCACCAAAGTAGCATGTAGAACAATATTTTTGCGTAGTATGTTATGCCAGTTGAGCTTGATGTCTCCTGCAACCACTGTCCCAAGCCCACAGGTCCAACTACTTGCTCTTGCAGGGTAACTAGCTGTGGCCAAGAAGCCACCATAAGCTTGCCCCTTGTCAGCTCTACTGTACACCTGGACATGCTTATAGCTCATACAAATATACATGTAGAAACATCATCTGCCAATGCTATACATGGTCATGGGCACACTCCCCCCTGCCTAGACATACCTTATCATTCAGCTTGTCCACTCATCTAGCTACCTGTGGATCAATGCTTGCATCACTGACAATGCAGTACTGTCCATGCAAAAGGGTTCATCCTTGTTGTCTGTACCTCCCATGTACCTCTCTATGTCTTCCTCTTCCTCAATGCCACCATTTTGATCACTCACTTTTCATACATTGCCCTTACCTTCACCCAGATCAATACTTGTCTCTACCTATCTAGCAGTGTTCCCTCACCTTCCCTTCCATCCCTGGTAACCAACAAAGAAACCATTGTGTTTTCATTGGCTAATTTTTGAAAGTAGATCGCCAGGCCTTTCTGCTTCATTACTTTTACTCTGGAAGCTCTGCTAAAACCTGTTTAGCATCATAGCAACACGTAATTCAACACTGACAAATAAGTGGTGCCTGCACCTGAGGTATATTGGCTGTGAATGGAACCTCAGTCTTCCTCATGAGAGTGAGTTCTACCACTGAACCACCAACGCTTCATATCACCGCTTTAAACCAAAAACCAAACTCACTGCCATCAAGTCAGTTCTGACTCATAGCAACCCCTTTTGAGGTCCTTCTGTGGGAGCTCTGGTGGCATAGTGCCTAATGCATTTGGCTGCTAACCATAAGGCTGGTGGTTCAAATCCACCAGCCACTCCTCAGAAGGAAGGTTGGGCAATCTACTTTTGTAGTGATACTGCCTTGGAATTCCAAGGAGGGGTTGCTACGAGTAGGGTCTGACTCAATGGCAGTGAGTTTGGTTTTTTTGGTTTTGAGTTTCTGAGGTGATAAATCTTTACAGAATTAGATTGCTTCAGTGGAGTGGCTGGTGGTTTTGAACCACCAACCTTCTGGTTAGCAGTCAAATGCCTTAGGCACTGCGCCACCAGAGCTCCTTAGATCACAGCTTAGCTATTTAGTATTTGTATTTCCTGATGCACTTTGAATATTGTAGCAGGAATTACTAATCTCCAAGTAAAGGTACAAGGAGGTCTGGTGGTGCAGTGGTTAAAGCATTCTACTGCTTACCAAAAGGTCGGAGGCTTGAACACACCAGTTGCTCCATGGGAGGAAGATGAGGCAGTCTGCTTCCATAAAGATTTACAACCTTGGAAACCCTATGGGCAGTTCTACTCTGTCCTATAGCATCATTGTAAGTCCACATGGACTCAATGGCAGTATTTTGTTGTTGTTGTTGTTTTGTTTTTTAAGTACACATGCCAGGTTCTCCTACGGGGTGCCCTGTGTTTCAATGGGAGTCTTATTCTTACCTGTGGCCCAATTGCCATTTAAAATTATGGGTGGGGTTTAGTGGCTAGTGTTTTAGGCAGGGAGTTCTGCTTGGCAGAGCAATTTCAAACTCTACAATCTGGTCATTAACAAAAGCCTGCAAGATAATGCAAAGGCTATGGAATACACCCACAGTGCCACCTGCCAGGGATAAAACTGGGAATGTGGGAATGCTGGTCCCTGCATCCTATTAAATTGCTCTCATCTAATTGCCATCATGAGGTCAGGCCATCAGCCTGGAGTTGATGAGGACATTCAATCACTATGTGACACAGTCTTTGCTTTACAGGGACCCTCAGGAGAAATGTGACCTACTTGAGGTTAGGAAGCTGGCACTTCTTGACATGTGACTTTTTTTTTCCCTTAAGGACACTGTGAACCAGGTAGCGCTCTCCTTTCAGGGTCAGGAGTTTCTTAAAGCCAAATGTGTGTGTTATTTGAATATGTGTCTAGAATGAAGTTTCACGTTTACTAATTTCTGGCTCTGTTTTACACCTCTATCTCTATTTTATTCCTTCTTCTTACCTACTTTTTATTTATGTTAACTTGATACTTTATGTATCATTGTAGGTTGCTTTCCAGTGGGGTGCTAGAATGTCTGTGATTGTTAAAAATTCAAGAATTCTATGGCCCTCTTTAAACAGCTGATGGCTTCAAATCAGCCATAGTGGGATTGTTTACACCTTAGATATAGACAAACACTACAAAATACCTTTATTTTTTTCCAGGGAGCTAGTTTACCAGCACATCACTGCTTATATCCTTTCTGGAAAAGGCGGAGTCCAAATAAACAATTTAAAAAAAAAAAAGTATTAAATTCTCTATCCTATTTAAATATTGTACCTAAAACCAAACTAACTGCCATGGAGTCGATTCTGACTCATGGCGACCCCCTTTGGGTTTCTGAGGTGGTAAATCTTTATGGAAGCAGATTGCTCGATCTTCCTTCAACAGAGTGGCTGGCTGGTGGGTTTGAACCACCAACCTTCTGGTTAGCAGTGAAATGCCTTAGGCACTACGCCGTCAGAGCTCCTTTAAATATTGTAAATAATTTAAAATGTTTACCTTATTCTTAGGAACACTGTCACTGTTTGGAGCCCAAATATGTTTCAGGAGGGGTAAATTTATGTCACTGTTTTGACTGGCAGCAAAGGGAAAATGGGATTTATCTAAAATGTGTTTTCTAGTCAAGTTGGCTTTAGTGCAGCTATTCTCTAAAGGAGGATGTCTGTGCATGTGAATGTGCTAAAAGCTGTTTACATTTTTGTTTATCACATTTTAAGTTGTGTTCTGGTAGAGCTAAGATTTTGGTAAATCTAGCAGTGTTAGCGGCAAGCTGGTATCTAATTCTGTGTCTGATGGTTGCTAAGGGACCATTCAATGCAAATTAGAGTAATAATAGCTCTGGTTTAAAAGGGCTAAGAATTAAGGTTGGGAAAGGAAAATGACTCCCTACAGAGTAGAAGGGTTTTGCCCTGACAAATGTTGGATACACAGCTCTTCTTTCTTTCTGCCTCAGTTTGGAGTCAGAGCCAGGGAGTGGTGGGGACAGAGCAGGTCAAAGAAATCCGCAGTCACTGCTAAAAGCAGCTCAGGCTGCTGTGCTCAGGGTGGAATCAGACTCCCCTGGAAGAATGCAAAGAGCTAGACAAAGAGTGTTTTTATCCAGAGATGCACCCCAGCAATCTCAAACTTGAGCAACAGCACAAAAACCAGTTGCTGGCAAGTCAATTTCGACTCACATGACCCCTTGTTGTTATTATGTGCTGTCGAGTCAGACTTGACTCATAGCGACCCCTCCTTGGGTTTCTGAGGCGATATCACTATGGAAGTAGATTGCCCCATCTTCCTTCTAAGGAGTGGCTGCTGGGTTTGAACCACCAGGCTTCTGGTTAGCAGTCAAGTGCCGTAAGCATTATGCTACCAGAGCTCCCCATATAACCCCTTATGTGTCAGAATTGTGCTGTATAGGGTTTCCGGTGGCTGGTTTTTCACAAGTAGGTTGCCAGGCCTTTCTTCCATGGGGCCTCTGGGTAGACTCAAACTTCCAATCTTTTGGTTAGCAGCCAAGTGCCCAGAAACTCCAACAGCACAAAAGGAAAGAGAAAAAAGTCTCTGATGGTAAAATGGTAATTGTCTGAGTCACAGACAATGATACTGAAGGCAGATGGAAAGGACCCTAAACCAGAAGATCCTCCATAGTTATGACAATGAGATGGCTCTTTGACCAAGGGTGAGCTGGCAATGACTGGACACTTACCTCAAGGCACAGGACTGTGCTAAGAATTTTTCTTGTTGTTGTTATGTGCCATCGAGTTGGACCTGACTCATCGCAACCCCTCCTTGGGTTTCCGAGGCAGTATCACTACGGAGGTAGATTGCCCAATCTCTCTTCCGAGAATTTTTCTTACATTAACCATTTAATTCTCACAATAGGTGAGGGAACGGAAGCAGAGAGGGGAAGGCACTTGCCCAAAATGCCCACTGAATAAGTGAAAGAACCAGGATTTGAGCCTCTGCTGCCATTTCCTCAGAAAAAAAGAGAACAATTTGTGTTGATGGTGAAGGTCTGAAATGCCCATGATCAGGGGATGGATGGGTAAGAGAAAAGTGAGAGTGGAAGCAGTGCTAGATGAGTGCAGGAGAGAGGTAGATGGCAGGTTGAGGAGTGGGGACAAGCCAGGGCTCAGTTCAGAAGAGCTACAGTCAAGAAGACTCGTGAACCAGATGGAGACAAAAATCTCCCAGAAACCTAGAATATCTATTATTACTGGCTACATAGCTCCATATATTCAAGCTTCATGGTACCTCGGCACTGCTAAAGGCAGCTGCAGTTGTGGGGTTTGAAGAGTTGGAGCAGTTAGAGAAAGGACAAGCCAAGGCTTACTCATTCCTTCCTTCATAGTGCAGAGACGTTACTGTGTTCAAAGAGAGCCCGCGCTGGGTCAGGGCAGTTTTCTGGAGGGACCTTGCAGAGTTGGCTGTCCTCTGAAGAGATTTCTTTTTTTAACAGCTTTATTGATATGTAATTTACATACACCAAATTCACCTATTTTAAGTGTACAACTGAATGGCTTTGAATGTATTTGCAGAGTTGCACAACCGTCACCACCATCTAATTTTAAAACATTTCCATTACTCCAAAGAGAAACCTTTGCATTTTTGCAGTCGCACCCTATTCTCACCCAGCTGTGGCAACCACTAATCTACTTTCTGTCAGAACAGTTTTATATGCTGGTGAAAGAGGAGGTGTTTTACAAACACAGTTTCCTCCCTGCCCCTGTGGTGAAGCAAAACACAGATCAAACCAAACCTACTACCGTGGGATCCGACTCATAGCAACCCCTCCTTGGGTTTCCGAGGTGATATCATTACGGAAGTAGATTGCCCAGTCTTCCTTCCGAGGAGTGGCTGGTGGGTTTGAACCTCCAGCCTTCTGGTTAGTAGTCAAATGCCTTAGGCACTATGCCACCAGAGCTCCTAAAACACAGATAGGTTAACTATTTTTTGCATAAGCTGATGTTTACCCACTACCACTGAATAGTTTACAAATTCATAGGGACCTCCATTGGGTTTCCAGGGCTGTGAATCTTTACGGAAGCAGACTGCCTTATCTTTCTCCCACTGAGCAGATAGTAGGTTTGAACTCCTTATCTTTTGGTTAGCAGCCCAATGCTTTAACCATAGCACCACCAGAGCTAATGTTTAGTCCCATAAAATAAAAAAATTGGTAACTTGAAATTTTCAATGTGTTAAAAAATATACAATTACCTATTGCTTATGGTTAACCAGAATTAACTAGATGGCAACTGGTTTGGTTTTGGTTTTCACTTACATAGTTCAAAATAATCATGGATGAATAAAGAGATTTTTTTAAATTGTTTTTATCGTCTTTTTAATACAGTGTATGAAAGATCAGTTCATAATTATTGGTAACTTGAAGGTCCAAACTTTTGAATTGCTAGATAATTGTAGAGCTGACCTTGAGAAAGTAAGTTCATGCCTAGATTTTTTTCTTTTGAGGGAGTTGGTTTACCATTTTGTTTTCCTTTGAGATTCCACATCACTGATTCAACTTGTATCCTTGGGTGCTCCACAGAATATGAGATCTTTATGAGAAAGTTGATCCAACATTGGAACTCCTCAGAACTTCACAGATGCATTTGAATCCTGGCATACTTCCTGTAGACATGGACTCAGAATAGACTCCATGGCAGCTAAGAGCAACAACAAAACCAAACCACAGACGACAATGTGTGGCCCTCCTTTCCCCTCTCTGAAGGATCAGCTCCTGCAGTTCTTTCTCTTCCCTCCTGTATTATCAAGTTTCCCTTCTTTAAGACTGGACCATTTGCATCAGAATGCAAATTTGCTGCAATCTCTTCCATTTACAAAACTCTCCCTTTGTCTTGGCTTCCCTTCCAGATACTGCTGTCATCTCTGATTATTCTCTTCTCAGAAAATTCCATCATAGAATTGCCCATGCTAGTCATCTTCACATCTTTTGCTTCAGTTCTCTCTTGAACACTTTCCCTCCAATCAGGCATCTGCCACTCCATCAAAATGGCCCATATTGTTCCTACAGACCTGTTTGACCAACCCAATGGCTAATCCTCAGCTTCCTCTGACTTATCAGTTGAATTTGACACATTGATCACCCTTTCCTTCTTGAAACACTTCCTTCCCTCAGCCTCTGAAACAGCGCTGTCTCTTTGATCTTCATCTGCCTCATGGATATTTCTATTCATCTTCTGTGCTGGACACCACTCGTCATCTCAACTCTAAATGCTGGAGAATCCTAAGACTCAGTTCCCTGCCTCTTTTGTGCTCTGCCTTAGACATCCTCAGATGATCTTATGTAGGCTGCTGGGTACTTAAATACTGCCTCTGCTGACCTCCAAATTTGTGTCTCCTACTCCTTCCCATCTATAACTATGGGAGTTCAAGAGTATTACTCATCAAGATGCTGGAAATGTTAGAGGATCCATGGGCCCAGTTATTGGACCTCTTCTCTTCTTTCTCTACTCTCCCTCTCTCAGTGGATTTATCTAATCTAGTGGCTTTATTTTAATAAAGTCCAAGTTGTCCATTTTTTCCCCTCTATGGATAGTGCTTTTAGTTTTGTATCTAAAAACTCATTACTAAACCTAAGACCATGTAGATTTTCTCCTATATTTTTGTCTGGAAGTTTTACAGTTTTGCATTTACCGTTAGGTCTATGACCCATTCTGAGTTAATTTTTGTGAAAAGTGTAAAGTCTGTGTCTAGCTTCAATTTTAAAAAATTTTATTTATTTTGTTGTTGTTGAGAATATGTGCAGCAAAGCATACACCAATTCAGCAGTTTCTACATGTCCAGTTCAGTGACACTGATTATGTTCTTCCAGTTGTGCAATATTCTCACCCTCCTTTTCTGAGTTGTTCCTTTGCCATTAACATACTCACTGCTCCCTAAGGTGCCTGTCTGATCTTCTGAGTTGCTGTTGTCACTTTGATCCCATATGTTGTTGTTGTTATGTGCCGTCGAGTCGGCCCCGACTCATAGTGACCCCTCCTTGGGTTTCCGAGGCAGTATCACTACAGAAGTAGGATTGCCCAACCTTCCTTCCAAGGAGTGGCTGGTGGGTTTGAACCACCAGCTGTCTGGTTAGCAGGCAAGTGTCTTAGCCACTGTGCTACCAGAGCTCCCTTGATCCCATAAAGGTAGTTCTTAAAAAAGCATAATGTTCAAGGCAGACATTTCTCACTAGTTATAGCTTCAGTTATTTTTACATGGTTGTCCAATTGTTCCAGCACCATTTGTTGTAAAGACCATCTTTTCTCCATTGGATTTCCTTTATTCCTTTGTCAAAGATCAGTTGACTCTATTTGTGTGGGTTTATTTCTGGGTTCTGTATTCTATTCCATGTCTCATGCCTTTAAATATTTTACGTGCTGATGGATCTCCAATTTATATGTCTAGCCTGAACTTCTCCCCTGAAGTCCAGACACATATATCCGTAGCCTCCCTGATGTCTCCACCTGAATACTTAACTTGACATCCCAGACTGAACATGTTCAAACTTAACTTGATCGCCCCCTCCCCACCCAATCTGCTCCTCCTCACATCCTTCTTGTTGCTCAGGCCAAAAATCTTGAGTCCTGTGACTCTCTCACATTTCTCATCAAATAGGTCAGGAGATCCTGTTGGCTCTACTTCAAAATATATGAAGAATCTGATAATTTCTCACCATCTGCACTGCTAACCACCCTGGTCCAGGTCCCCATCATCCCTTGCCTGGGTCCCTGCAGTAGCCTCTTAACTGGTCTCCCTTCTTCCCTACAGTCTGCTTTCCATACAGCAGCTGGAGAGGTCCTGGTAAAAGTCAGATCATGACACTTTTCTGTCCAGTAGGCCACATCCCCTGATCTCTGCTCCATGCTGTTTGGCTTCCACAGAGAAATTTTGATCCATAACCAGAGACAGCACCCATGACCTAATCTCCTATTGCACCAAAGTCTGCTGAGCCTGGGTCAGAAGCTAAAAGGTATGACTTAGTTCAATTCTTATGATGCAGTTGAGGAGGCAGGCTCAGAGAGGTGGAGTGGCTTGTTCAGGGTCACACAGCAAGTTGGGAGTTATGGTAGGCAGAATAATGCCCCTCTAAAATGTCCATATTCTAATGCCCAGAATATGTAAATATGTTATCTTACATGGCAAAGAGGAATTTTCAGATGTGATTTAGTTAAGGATCTTGAGCTGGGGAGATAATCCTGGAAACCCAGGTATAATCACAAGTGTCCTTATAAGAAGGAGACAGGAGGGTCAAGGTCAAAGAGGGAGATGTGATGCTAGAAACAGAGATCAGAGTGATGCAGCCATGGGCCAAGGAACTCAGCTAGCTTCTCAAACCGAAAAACCAAACTCACCGCTATCAAGTCGATTCCTATTCGTAGCAACCCCCAGTGGGTTTCCAAGGGTGTAAATCTTAACAGAAAAGAGTTCTGGGTGTAGTGATTAAGGCATTTGGCTGCTAACCAGAATGTCAGTGGTTTAAACCCATCAGCCCCTCCACAGAAGAAGGATAATGCAGTATGCTTCCAATGGGGGTCACTATGAGTTGGAATCCACTCAATAGCAGTGAGTTTGATTTGGGCTTTAAATCTTTATGGATGAGATATTAAAGGTGTGTTGTTTAAGGCATGAAGTTGGTGGTAATGTTTTACAGTAGCTATAGGAAACTAGTACAGAGGCAAAGCCAACACTAAAGCTTCTATCTCCTGACTCCTGTTCCAATGGTCTTTTTGCCATAGTTCTGAACTATGAAGCATGATGATTCCTTGAGCAAGTGGAAAGCCTCAGGTCCTGGCATGAGCCCCAAGCTATGAAAGGGGCCTGGCGGCAGGCAATGGAGGGTCTACCAGGTGGATAGTCTCTCTCCGAGTTGTGGTCCATTCAGCTGTGATTATAGACAGGATTGCTGCTATCATTTCTGAGACCTAGCAGTACAGTGGCAGCTCTGGGGGCATAGTGCCTAAGGCACTTGACTGCTAACCAGAAGGCTGGCGGTTCAAACCCACCAGCCACTCCTCGGAAGGAAGGTTGGACAACCTACTTCCATAGTGATCCGCCTCGGAAACCCAAGGAGAGGTTGCTATGAGTTGGGGCCGACTCGACGGCACACAACAACAACAACTACAACAGCAGCACAGTGGTGGTATACATGGTGGTCAGAGCTCAAAGGTTGGGAAGGCTACAGTTGTCATCTGGGAGCTCAACATAAGTAGTAATAAGATCCTGGACTTGGGGTCAAGATCCTACAGGAATGGGGAGGCAGGACTTCAGCCACTGAATATTACTCTTGGGTCAGAACCAGAGCAGAAACCTAGATCCAGGCATAGGGTCCATGGGTGGGGAAGGCTGGATCTCCAGGGTTGCATAAGAGCACAATGGTGGTCCCTGATCTTAAAAGCAGTGAATGCGAATCAGGGAATGAAGTAGTTGGCAGCAGACCACTCAGCTCATATGTGGTGATCACATATGGCTAAGTGGGAGGCTGGATAACCGGACTTACTTCCCCTACCAGTTGAGACTGCTTTAAGAACTGAAGTGGAAATGGTAGAGGTGGAGGAAGGGAACACCAGTGAATGCAGTTGTGGAAAACTGAATGAGGCAGAGGCAGTTGAAACAAGATGGTGGCTAATGATTTCCACCATTCTCATAGACTAATTTAATAGAGTCACAAAAAAACATAGATGATGTAACTGTCTAGTATCACTAGCCTGTGGCTGTAAAATAAGGTCACATTCCCTGTTAAATGCCCAAATTTCAACAGCTCAGTGGCCTGCAACTTTGGCAGGATACTGGCATCAACTACAGAGCTTTAAAAACTGTTGGTTCCTGTCCCACCCCCCAAAGCCTGATGGAACTGGACATGAGGATTTGTAAAAAGCTCCCCTTGAGAGCTACTGGTAGCTTAAGCCCCACTGGCTTAATGCCTAGAAATTGGCTCTCTCCAAGTGTCCCCCAGCTGTGTCCAAGTGTCCCCAGGCACAGTGTCCCTCAGGCTTGGAGCAGAGCCCCTACTTTCTGGCCCATCCATCTTGCTGTGCTTTTGGGCTGCTGCCTTCTGACACAGCCATCCCCTCTGCGGACCACTACCCTTAGGAAGTACTGCTCTCTCTATGGCTACATACTCTCCCAAGTATGAGACAGACTCTCTGGTAAGTCTTAACTAAGCAGCTGAGGTAGGGCTATGTCCTCCAGGCCTTCCTGAGACCCAGACCCAGTGGAAGGGAAGTACAACAGAGAGTAGCTGACAAGCTCTAAAGATGACTTTGTTGTTATAATGCTGCTTAACTATGTACAAGCTAATGCTCAGCTATAAAACCCAAACAACTTTCTAAACTGAATACAGTAAACTACAAAACCAATAAAATTCAAATTAGTGGTATTAATTTAGTGCAGTGAATGACGCTATTGTGCTGACACTAAATTGCTGATTACAAAGTGGAGATTATACTGACTACAGAGCTGGTTCTTCAGAGTTGGAGGTGCCTTAATTGTCCCTGCCATGCAATGTTTCACTTCTCCCTTGCAAAACCTTTTTGATTTTTACCGTGGGCCAAGATGCCATTTGTGCTGCTCTCATTGGTGTGTTCTGGTTTCAGTTCTTGACCAGTAGTTGTTATGGTTTGGTGCAAAGCAATTGGCAGTAAACATCCATGCCTTTGAGGGCACTAGTGACCCACCAGGGAACTAGGTTATTGTAGTATAAAGGGGTCACTTAAGCCATCCAGAATATACTGAGACACTCATCTTTTTATTACATTGAAATGACCACAAAACTTTTTAAAATTAAACTTCTTATTCTGAGATAATTGTAGAGCCACAGGCAGTTGTAAGAAATAATACAGAGAGGTAACACTGAATGAGGATGAACTGTACCAAGCTTGATGAAGGTAAACAATGTTACTAAAAATACATAAGAAAGAAGGACCTGTTGGTAATCATAAACAATGTTACTTACTAAAATTACGTAAGAAAGAAGGACCCGTTGGTAATCACTTTGGCATATATAATTTTGAAACAATAGCAAAAATAACCAAAAAGTGGATATGTGGGTATATATGTATGGATAGAGGCATATATGTATATAGGTAGGTATATATGTGTGTATGCGTAGGTGTATACATACATATATGTATATACATTCATGTGACCATATACACATACATTTTTATATATAATAAAGCACATAGGGGTCATAATTACAGATACTTTTTAGATATAACCAAACAGGATTATATTTCTTGGTTTGAAGGATTAGGACTATATCTCATGGAACGTTTTGGTTAATTGGGATCCGACTCATAGCAACCCCTCCTTGGGTTTCTGAGGCTGTATCACTACAGAAGTAGATTGCCCTATCTTCCTTCTGAGGAGTGGCTGGTGGGTCTGCACCCTGAGTCTTCTGGTTAGCAGTCAAATGCCTTAGGCACTAAGCCACCAGAGCTCCCATAATATAGTTAGTAAACTTATATTCTGCATTCTAGTTTGGTGAGTAGTGTCTGGGATCTTAAAAGCTTGCAAGCAGCCATCTAAGATACAACTTTTGGTCTCTATTCATCCAGAGCAAAAGAAAAAGAAGGAAACCAAAGCCTCAAAGAAGAAACTAGTCTACAGGACAGATTGTCTACATGAACCATGGCCTTATCTACCCTGAGACCAGAACTAGATGCTTCTTGGCCACCACTATTGACTGTTCTAATCAGGGTCACAATAGATGGACCCTGGTTGATAGAATGGGAGAAGAATGTGGGACAGAACCCCAAATTCCTAAATAAACCAAAAACCTTACTGGACTGGTTGAAACTGGAGGACTTCCTGAGACTATTGCCCTGAGATAATCTTTAAACCTTGAGCCAACACTAATCCCTGAGGTCACCTTATAGCTAAATAACAAATTGGCTCAAAAAATAATGAATGTCACCTGTAAGTATTGTACTTCTTTGAAAAAATCACCTATATGAGACCAAACAGTCAACAATGACTTTAAAACAAAGATGAGAATGTAAGGGGGAGAGGAAACTAGATTAATGGAAACAGAACAATCAGAATGCAAATAATGAAAATGTTCATGCACTGTGAAGAATGTAACCTACATCACTGAACAACTTGTGTAGAAATTGTTGAATGGGAACCTAAATTGCTGTGTAAACCTTTACCTAAAACACAATAAAATATTATTTAAGAAAGAAATAATACAGAGAGATCTCAGGTACACTTTACCTAGTTTCCCTAACAATGACGTTTTGTAAAACTTTAGTATATTGTCACAATTAAAACACTGACATTGATACAATCTACCAATATTCATCATATTTCACCAGTTTTACATGTACTCACTCATTTATGTGTATCTCTATGTGTGTTTAGTTCTATGCAATTAATTTTTTTTTTTTTTATTGTGATTTGGGTGAAAGTTTACAGGGCAAATTTATATTCCATACAGCAGGTTATACACATTTTGTTTCATGACATTGATTGCAGTCCCCATAATGTAATAGCTCTTTTCCTACTTCTTCCCTGTGGTTACCTTTTCCCTGTGTCCTTCTTTCCTTTGCATTCCTGCCCTCTGAGCTATCTTCCTATGCAAATACTGCCCTTCCATCTCTCATGGTTGATTGTTCTAAAGAGTATACCTCCTGGTGTAAATGTTCATTTCATATACCTGTCTATTGTTTGGCTGGAAGGCAGGACAATGAGTTCAATTCTAGGCCTAAACAGTGACTAAGGTCCATAGTCTAGTTTTATATAATTTTATCATCAGTAGATTTGTATATCCACCACCTCAGTCAAGATACAGACCAGTTCCGTCACCACAAGGGTCCATAGAGCTGCCCTTTAATAACCACACCCAACTCTCTACTGCACTCCCACCCTACTCCTGGCGACACTAACCTGTTCTCCATCTCTACAGTTTTGCCATTTCAAGAATGTTGTATAAAGGGAATCATACAGCATGCACTCATGCCACTCAAAACCAGGCCCAGCCAAGTTGACATATAACCTTACCTATCACACTAGCTAGCTAACACACTAACTTCCTGCCCAAAAAACCCAGTTGCTGTTTCGAGTCAATTCTGACTCATGGCAACCACATGTGTTATGGAGTAGAACTGTACTCCGTAGAGTTTTTAATGGCTGATTTTTCAGAAGTATGTCACCAGGCCTTTCTTCCAAGGTGCTTCTGTGTAGACTAGAACTTTCACCCTTTCAGTTAGCAGCCAATCATGTTAACTGTTTACACCACCCAGGTATTCCTAATAAACATGTACGATGAAAATTATACACCTTTGTAGCATATAATGGTATGTAAAGAATAACAAATAACACTCTTTGTTATATGTCCCAGGAGTAGCCTAGCATATCCAGATGGCCCTATATAAGGATGAAGAAACAGGCTCAGAGTGTCTTGAGAGTGGACACAGCTTACCCGTCAGTAAGAAATGTTCAATGTCAAGATTCTTGTTTCTCTCAAAGTCTTATGTAACCAGGCCTTCTAAAGCTGCTCTACCATCTTCATTCAACTCTGGGGTTTCTTTACTTGTAACTTGAATTTTCTAGGGAGCAGGTAGAAAAGGAATAAAAGCATCAAGGACCATCTGTTCTCTACCTTAGTCTTGTGTCTCTTGCTCTGAAATAACTCTGGCCACTTGGTTATCTTGTCTCCTGCCTGTGCAAGGAGACTGCCTCTGCAGCTCTTCCCTCACGAAATGCCAAAGGAAAATCTTACAGCTATGGTGACACTGAAAAATTATGTAAAACGGATTCAAGAATTAAATTTTTTTTTTGGGTTTCCAAGGTGGTAAATCTTTATTTTATTTTATTTTGATTTGGGTGAAGATTTACAGAGCAAATCCACTTTCCATAGAGCAGTTCACCTATACATTGTCGCATGTCATTGACCACAGTTTACCACAATGCAGCAGCTCCCCTCCCACTTCCTCCCCATAGTTACCTCTTCCCAGTGTCCATCCCTCCATACTCTCCTG
>NW_006921728.1:5547473-5551823 GCF_000298275.1 Orycteropus afer afer | reverse complement strand
GAGAGCGCTGTCTCTTTAAATATCCAAAATAGTCAAGCCGCTTTTTAAATCTACAAAATGGCGGCGCCCTCTGGATCGGCAAAAGTACACAGCTCAGCCCACCTTTCTCTTCACCTTCTCTTTTGTTCCCCAGTCACCGTGCACAGTCCGTGCAGTCCCTGGCTAGCAGGGTGATTTTTAGGTTAATTCTTAGGTCCTAGCACAAGTCGGGAATCTCCAAGCTGCCTGTACTGTCAGGGTCGCTCAGTTCGCTGTCAGACCGCAGCTCCATATGTCTCCTTTTTTTTTGGTATTTTCACGCAAATTTTTCTGCTAGTTGGGGTTTAGTCCACTTCTGTATCCTTCCCGTCAAGGCTCAGGGGTCCAAGATTATCATCTGTGTCTGTGTTAATTGGTTTCCCTTTTCTTTGTTGAAGAGGGTCTGTGCAGTCCTTCTGCCTAGTCCGCCATCTTGCCGGAACCAAGAACTAAATATTTTAACAATTCAAAGGAGAGACACAGAACTTCTGGGAAAATAACAGTATGACTGCATGGTGCAATATGTAATGTTCATGATAATGACCCTGAGCTGTAAATAACAGGTTAAACTATGTTAGAATCTCATGTTTAGGAGGGCAGGACCTTTACATTTGTTTGTGTTCTGGTGTTTGAATAAGAACACTTCAGATATCTCAAGACCTGTGCATCGTGGACACTCTTTCCTAGACAGGAGAAGGATGGCTCTACAGATGTGTGTGCCTGTGTGTGTGCATGCCTGTGTGTGCATACCTGTGTGTGTTGGTGTCCGTGTGTGTGTTGGTGTGTGTGTATGTCTGTATGTGTCCATGTCTGTATGTCTCTATGTTTCTCCGTTTGTGTATCTGTCTATGTATGTTTCTGTAAATGTGTTTCTCTGTGTGTGTGTATGTGTTGGTGTGTGTTATGGTAGGATGGGGAAAGAGAAACTGAATTATATGACATTTAGAACAAGTTGCCTCACATACAGTTAATCCTGCCCCCAGCACTCAAGACTAAGGATAATTGTTCCCCATTTCAGGATTTTGAGGTGGCATACCCGACCTTCAAAGCTTTCATCTTCACACCTCTTCATGCCTCTTATGACTGATAATTATGGTTGAGTGGGTGCGTCAACAGGAAAGCAGACCTCTTATCTTCGTGTCGGGCACTTAAATGGGCATTTTAAGGGAAATTATTAATAACTTGCTAGAGAAAATGATATCAGCAAAAGCTTCTGAGATTGAATTGTTCTAGTATGACCGTGGAAGAAAAAGGCCATTTCAATGATAAATAGGGGAATTTTTATGAAGTTATTAAATATTAATTTATCCAACAAATATTTATGCCAGACCCTCAGTATTCAAGATACCTTATTAGGGACCACAGAGTACAAAGCTGTACGTGATTCAGTCCCTGATCTTGTGGAGTTTACATCCAAGAGTTTTAAAAGATGTGCTTTTTAAAAGACCTACAATACAAAGTAAGAGTTTCTTGGTGGTACAAATGGTTAAGCACTCAACTACTAGCTGAAAGATTGGCAGTTAGTTAGTCTGTTAGATTGGCCAGAGGTGTCTGGGAAAGCAGGCCTGACAAGCTGCTTCCGAAAAGTGACATTCGGATATTCTTTGAATTCCCCATGGAGTAGTTCTACTCTGTACACTTGGGGTCACAATGAGTCGGAATCAACTTGAACACCACCACAATATAAAGAAGTGTCAAAAATGTAGTACAATATTAGTGCTTGAGGAGTTGAGAAGCAAGAGGGAATCTGACAAGAAGGGACCCGTGAAGTGCCCCTGGAAAGATGAGTAGCTCAATGACAGGCAGGAGTGAAAAGCATGCCTGTAGAAGGGGTAGCATGGGCAAAGCCAGAGAGAGAGAGAGGCAAGGAATCAGTTTCTCTGAACTAATGACATACCCAGAAAGGAGCCCTCGTGGTGCATCAGTTAAGTGGTTGGCTGCTAACTGTAAAGTTGGTGATTTGAGCTCTGGTAGCACAGTGCCTAAGGCATTTGGCTGCTAATCAGAAGGTTAGTTGTTCAAACCCACTAGCCACTCCATGGAAGGAAGACTGGGCAATCTACTTCTATAAAGATTTATTGCCTTGGAAACCCAATGGGGGTGTTATGAGTCAAAATGGCAGGTTTTTTTTGGTTTTTTTTTAGTGGTGCTACGAGAGAAAGACCTGTCAATCTGCCATAAAGATTATAGCCAAAAAGCCTGTCAGGCAGTTCTACTTTGTTACATGGGTGTCGCTATGAGTTGAAATTGACCCAATGGCCCCTAACAACAACAGCATGGCTCTCTCTTATGATATATAGGAGAGTTGCTGGAGGTGGGCAGAGACCAGACTCTAAAGCATCATAAATGCCAGCTCAAGAGATATGCTTTTCTCTTTGGATGTGGAATGACTAACAGGTGGGGGTGATGAATAGTTAGACATGAAGGCCAGTTAGGAGGCCATTGCAAAGCCTGGAGAAAGGAAGTCCCAATTTTAGAATAATACTGGGGTGTCTGGCATGGCTGAAGATGCCATAAATGGTCTGGAGCACAGCAAGCCACACTTTTGGTCAGAAGACAGCAAGACTAAGCCATGAATCTCCTGGTCACTGGGCCCTGGCTTCACATAAAGAGTTGGACAAGGCTGCAGGCTACACAGAAGGAGAAGAGACCTGGCCTTCAAGACCCACCTCTCTTCCCAGAAGGGCTTCCCCAGCTTTAAAATATTTCTGCTGGTGAACATTCTGGAATTTTGAACTGACCCCACAGTCATATGGTTTTGTGAGATGTGCCTCGAATCTCCCAAGGAAGTAGCCCACCTGGCTGTAATCCTGGAACTTTTTAATAGAGTTGGTCAAGTTGCTCCAGTGTGCCTGACACACAGTAGGAGCTCGAAAATGCAAGTGTTTATAACTGTGGTTCTATAAACGGCCTGGCTCCAGTCGTCACATTATTTATTTATTCGTTCATTCAGCCAAGTATGCTGAACTCTCACTGTGTGCAAGAAGCCATGCCACCTTGGAATTATATAATGTTGTCTAGGGAACACAGTAAATGATAAAGTTGGAATGAATCCAGAACAATCTGACTTCAAAGCTCAAGCCTTGGCTTTGCATACATTCTTTAACCTCTATACAGAATTTTTACCACCATGGCCTACACAGGTGAAGGGATTCCCACCAAATTTCCAGTGCTTAACACAGGGGCTGGTACACTTGTAGGGCTCAATAAAGATTAAATGAATGCAACAGTGACTAATTTGTTGAATAATAATTCTGCTAATGTTTTGCACATAATGACATTTTATAGCTGGTCGCATTTTCAGGAGTTTCCAGTGGTAACCACATTCCCTCTTCTGAGTTAACAGAGAAAACCCTATGTTGCTCTACCTGTGAAATCAACTCTCTCTGACAGCCAGAACAAATGTTAGTGGCCCTACTTTGCAGAGAGGAAAACTGAGAGTTAGAAAAGTTAAGTGACTTGTACAAATTACAGAGTAAAGTTTTTTTTTTTTTTTTTTTCTGACTCTCAGTTTAATACCCCTTCTTCTTCTCTACGAAGCACTTACTGATGAAGATCAAAGACTACAGCCTTCAGTAGGGATCACACCTCAACATAGAGAAAATAAAAATGGTCACAACTGGACCAATAAGCAACATCATATAATAAATGTCAATGATTTCATTTTACTTGGATCCACAAACAATGTCCATGAAAATAGCAGTCAAGAAATCAAATGACATATTGCAGTGGGCAAATCTGATGCAAAAATAATCTCTTTAAAGTGTTAAAGAGCAAAGATGTCACTTTGAGGACAAAGGTACACCTGAACCAAGCTATGGTATTTTTAATCACCTTATATGCATGCAGAAGCTGGACAATGAATAAGGAAGACTGAAGAAGAATTGAGGCATTTGAATTATGGTGCTGGTGAAGAATTTGAATATACAATGCACTGCCAGAAGAATGAACAAATCCGTTTTGGAGGAAGTACAGCCAGAATGCTCATTAGAAGCAAGGATTGAGAGACTTCATCTTACTTATTTTGGACATGTTATTAGAAGAGACCAGTCCCTGGAGAAGGGTATCATGCCTGGTAGAGGGTCAGCTAAAAAGAATACACTCAATGAGATGAATCGACACAGTGGCAGCAACAGTGGGCTCAGACAGCAATAATTGTGAGGTTGGTGCAGGACAAGGCAATGTTTCATTCTATTGAACATAAAGTTGCTACGAGTTGGAATCGACTCAACATCACCTTACAACAACTCCTACTCTATGTTCCCTTCTCTAAACATTGTGGAATCTAGGATGTCTATTCTTTTCTCAATAAAATTCTTTTTTTTTTTTTTT
>NW_006921728.1:5542296-5545841 GCF_000298275.1 Orycteropus afer afer | reverse complement strand
TGTGGCTGTATAGTAGGTTTTGAGATCCGGCAATGTGAGACCTCCTCAATAAAATTCTTAAAAAAAAAAAAGTAGAGATCATGTTGTCAGGGGCTGCTGAGTTCTAATTCATCATGACCCTACTTGATAGAGTTTTCTAGGCTGTAATCTTTACATAAGAGCTATTGGATGGGTTCCAACCACCATTTTTCCTTCCAGATAGCAGTTGAACTCTTGCACCTCCAGGGTTCCTTCTAGAGATCTTACCAATGGACTTTGTAAAGAGCTCCCAGGAGCTCTTAGCTTTCCCTTTCTGTTCCAGGTCTTCAGACCCCACTTTGGAAAGCATTTGTGAGTGTCCTGTTCTGAAGGCAAGGGGAGGAAATGTATTAACATTTTCCAATACGATACTAATAAAAAAAATAAATTTATGGTGCCCCAGAGGGAGAGAATTACAAATGGCTGAAAGGTGACTGTTTAATGTACAGCTTGCTTGCTTTCTTTTTTAGGGTGTGAAAGTAAATAGAGGAAAATAGAGTGCAAATAGAACCTGCAGCAAATGGAAGGCAAATGAGCCTGCTCCATTGGCCCCTCCTGGTACAACCTCCACCTGGGATAATGATGGCCATTTTTAACATTTCCTACTTTGTAATTTTTCAAGTAGCTCTGCAGTCTCTCACTTGCTGGTCTTCAGGAGGTTTCTGGATCTCCTAGGGAACGGGGAGGACCTCTGTCCCAGTCTATTCCTCTGCTTCTTCAGGCCTTGTTTTTCCCCCACCTCCTACTTCCTTCCTCCTACACAAGCTTCCATCAGGGGCACATCTCCAGACTTCCTTGAAATCAGGCCCAGGGCCAGTCAGGGCAGACCTAGGGTGATGCCCCACTGCTCCTCCCTCCAATCCCTCTGTCCAGTTGTCCCACAATGGCAGACTGTGCCCAGGCTGCACTATGGGCAGCCCCCAGGAGGGGCTGCGGGCTGTCATCTCCCAGGGAAACAGTCCTTTGCTGTCAGGGCTCTGAGTGTGCTCTGGTCTCAGCACAGCCTTTCTCCTTCCCAGGCCACTATACAGGTTGTCATGGGTCCTTCCCCTACAGGGTACCCCCAAGGGCCTATACTCCAGGTGCAGAGTCTAGATCGAGGAGCTCTGCCCACTGTCTCTACTGTAGGCTTAGTCCACCCTGCTCTTGGGAAGTGGCCAGGACATCCAGCATGGCCTGTTTTCACCCTGAAATACAGCTGTACTTGCCTATGACCACTAGTCATTCAATAAGTAAAAATTTTTTTCTTATCTCCCCATATCCTACCCCATTCCAGATTTCCTCATTCTTGAGAAGGCCCCTGACCCTCAGCCTGCAACCATCTCCACTTGCTACAGAAGCTCTTTGACATAATAACCAAGTGTTTTCTCTTTGTCCTCCATCTACCACCCTCCCCAGGAAGCCCTTTCTTGTCGCCCTGTCACCTAGGTGAGCTTGGTGAGCTTCCAGATTTTCTCTAAGCCTTTCACTCCAATTCTCATTCTCTTTTTACTCTGATTTCTCATTGGCACAAATAGGCCTGGCAGACCCAGTTCAGTGAGGGTATGGAGGAAATACGTGGGCCATGAGAGCCTCCTGGACCAGGTGGGGTGGGGCAGAGTGGAAGGGCCTGGAGAGTGAGGTGCAATAGGAGGCTTTGCTTGTCCTCATCTTGCTGCAGCACCACCCACTCTCCACCATTTCCCCTGCCTGATCTCTCCTGCTCTGGACTCACCTTCCAGCCCAGCCAAGCCCCCAAGCTCCTCACCTGGACCCACCTGCTCCTGGCTCACAGCTCCCCTCTGCTCAAGTTCAGCCAGCCACCCACGATTATCCTCGCCCCTCTGCTGTCCCAACAAGCCTTCTTGTGAGGCAGGGAGGTAAGTGCCGAGACCAGCTTCTGGCTAGAATGCAAGGCCCATCCTTGGCACCTGGTGCATCCTTCTCTGAGGGATGTGCAGGGAGACAGGTGCTGGGAGGGATCCCATAGGATGCTGCTCAGCCCAACTTCAATTGCTGGTTCTTGGAGAAGTTGGGGATTAGCCAGCTTTCCAAGCACGGGTCAAACAAGAAGAGCGTGCATGCCACTCTAAGCCTGTTCCTGAGGTTCCTCCTCATGTCCTCACTCTCTGCTGTTGCTCTCACATGAGCTGGAGCTTGCATCTCCCCATTCTCACATCACTGCAGAGTTTTCCTCTCCATGTCCCAATGACTTCTGTGTCCTTAATTTCTCCAACTACACCACCAGTGTACCACACTTGTTTCTGATAAGCACTAGGAGGGCTTCACTTTCTTAAAACAGAACTCAAGAACGTAAAACCTGTTCTGCTGTTTTTCAAAGGCAAGGTAGTCACAAGCAGAATTTAGTAGAGCTAGCTCCTTGCTAACACTTCAGTTCCTTTTGGGTTTGTTCAGGATGAGCTAGCCCTTCTGAGCCTGGGTGCTTGGGAACATGGATAACATTGAGTCTCTGGAATTGTGAAGCAGAGGGCCAGACCCTGGGCTGGTAGAAACCTCACTGAAGTACTGGGGAGAGGGTTCTCTAGACAGCCAACCATGGGCCCCGGCCTGGCAATTCTGTGATGGGTTCTTCTTTATTGGTGGCCTTGGGCTGGGCCCTAAGGACACAAGAAGTCTTGAAGAGTTTATGATGTCTGCAAGAGACAGGAGCAAAAAGGCCAAAGACCCAGAAAGCTGATGCTTAAGCTAGAAGGACTTCATACCTCGAACTCCAGGAGTGTGTGTCTCTTGGAGGAGTTGAGCAGAGAGGAGAGGGGCCTCCCTCAGTGGGTGGGTGTAAGGAAAGGGAGCCCCTTGTCTATTTAAGGCTTGAAATCAGTTTTCTGTTAATGCAGTCAAGTGCAATCCTATTTAATGTACAAGGAAACAGTTGGGAAAACTAAACACTAGCTCTTTCCATCTCCACTGCCATCCATCAATTTTTTCTTGAGCCAGCAATATTGACGAAGGAGTTCTGGTGGTGTAGTGGCTAAGGCATTTAGCTGCTAACCAAAAGGTCGATGGTTCAAACCCACCAGTCACTCCATGGAAGAAAGACTAAGACAGTCTGCTTTGGTAAACATTTATAGCCTTGGAACCCAGTAGGGGTCACTGTAAGTTGGAATCGACTTGATGGCAGTTAGTTTTGTTGCAGTATTGATGAAGTCTGCTCTTTCTATCTACCTCCTTGTTGCAGGTGTCAGCATGGTGTGTGCCCTCTCTTCCTTCCGGTGTGCTCTGGTCATTCTTGTGATGTGTTCACCAACCCTGCCTTATCCCCCTTGTCTTGCTTTTCTTTTCTCCCAAATACTGTTCACCTTCCATCATATACATTGAAACGTATAATTTGATGGGACTGCCTTGTTTTTCCAGCCTCATAAATCTTCTGCCTTTGATAAAGTGCAGTCTTACCACTTTTTTAAAAAATACATTTTAAGGCGGGGCAAGATGGCGGACTAGGCAGAAGGATTGCACAGACCCTCTTCAACAAAGAAAAGGGAAACCAATTAACACAGACACAGAAGATAATCTTGGACCCCTGAGCCTTG
>NW_006921728.1:5510746-5523287 GCF_000298275.1 Orycteropus afer afer | reverse complement strand
TTAAAAATTAAAAAATACATTTTATTGAAGTATAATTTGTGTACAGTGAAATACACAAAACTGAAGTGATATGGATTTATGCCTTTTTTTTTTTTTTGCAGTGTTCCCTCCCCTCCCCTCCCACCTCTGGTAACCAACAAAGAAAGTTTCCTTCCATATATAAACCTTTCCTTGACTAATACTATATTTGTCCTTCTGTGATTGACTTGTTTCACTCAGCATAATGTCCTCCAAGTTCATCCACACTATGTGGTGTTTTGCGGGTTCTACATTATTCTTTAGTGGTGCATAATATTCCATTGTAAGTATGTACCCTAGTTTGGTTATCTGTTCTTCTGTTGATGGGCACGTAGGTTGTTTCCATCTTTTTGCCATTGTAAATAGTTCTGCAATGAACATGGGTGTGCATATATCTGTTCTTGTCCTGGCTCTCACTTTTTTAGGATATATGCCTAGTAATGGGATTGCTAGGTCGAATGGTATTTCTAAAACCATCTTTTTAAGAAATCGCCATACTGCTTTGTGGAACCACTGTAGAGTGGCTGCGTCATTTTAAAGTCCCACCAGCAGTGTATGAGAGTCCCAATCTCTCCACATCCTTGACAGCATTTGTTATTTTCTGTCTTGTTGAACTTTGCCATTAGTGCTGGGGTGAGATGTTATCTTGTTGTTTTTTTGATTTGAATCTCTCTGATGACTAATGATCACGAGCAATTTCTTCATGTATTTGCTGGCCATTTGAATATCCTCTTTGATGAAGTGTCTATTCATGTCTTCTGCCCATTTTTTAATTGGATTGTTAATCTTTTTGTTGTTGTTGTTGAGGTGTTGGACTTTTCTATAAATTTTAGAGATAAGTCCCTTATCTCTAATTTTAGATATAAGTCCCAGATATGTAATTATCAACAAGTATGAATTGGTTGCTGTCATTCTGTTATGTGCTTTTCTGCGGTGTTCTTGATTTCTTTGTCACATATAATTTTCTGTGCTGAGTTCATTTTGTTTATGAATCATGTTATCATTTCCTTTGTTGCTATTGTTTTAGCATTTGCTAAATATTTGTGCTGGACCTCTTTTTTATTTTGATTTGAAGGTTTATCATTTTTCTTTGAGGTTACCCTGTGATTTATAATTTTCTTCCCAAGTTTAGAGCAGTCTGTTTTATCTTGCAGGTGTCTTGACTTCCCAACCATTTAGAAGTTCTGTAACTACACAGTTTTTTCCCTTTTTGGTTTGTAATTGTCCTCATTTGTCAATTGACATCTCTGGTTCCCTGTTTACAATCTTGTAGGCTTATTTACTTTGGATATTTCCATAACTGGGTTGGTTTCTGGGTTATGTCATCATGTGTGTTAATGGTCACTTGTTATTTGCTGTTGTTGGTTCTCTGTCCAAAGGATTCCCTTTAGCTTCTCTTGCAAGGTTGGTCTGGTTTTAACAAATTCCCTTAATTTCTGCTTATCTGGAAATGTCCTAATTTCACCATTATACTTAAGGGACAATTTTTCTGGGTATATAATTCTTGGTTGGAAATTTTTCTCTTTCAGGGTTTTATATACCATCTCATTCTCTTCTCACCTGCATGGTTTCTCCTGAGAAATACGAGCTTAGTCTTATTGGTCATCCCTTGTAGGTAACTTTTTGTTTTTCCCATGCTGCTTTCAGGATTCTTTCTTTGTCTTTGGTTTTGGTGAATTGATGATGATATGTCTTGGTGATTTTCATTTGGGGTCTACCCTGTTTGGGGTTTGTTGGACTGCTTGAATGGATATATTCTCATCTTTCATCATACCAGAGAAATTCTCTTCCAACAAATCTTGGACAACTTTCTCAGTGGTTTTATTTTTCTCTTCCTGTTCTGGAATTACAATTACATGTAGATTATTACTTTTGATGGTATCCCACATGAACCTTAGGCTTTCTTCATTTTGTTTTGATCTTTTTCCCTTTTCAAAGAAGTATTCAGGTATTTGTCTTCAATTTCATGAATTCTGTCTTCCATTGACTCAATTCTACTCCTTTGCCCATTCAATGTGTTATCTGTTTCTGAGAATTTACTATTAATCTTCTGGATTTCTATCTGTAGATTTTGTATCATTTCTAATTTTTCATTTATTTTGTCATTTTGTTCTTGTATTGTCTTCCGAAATTGTTCTAGGGTTTTCTCTCTGTTTTCCTCAATTTTGTTAGTGTTTTCCTTGATCTGTCTCTTGATCTGTTGAAGGCACCTAAATATAATTCCTTTGAATTCCTTATCAGGGAATTCCAATGCTGCTTCTTCCTCAGGGATGTGTTTTGGGTCTGTATTCTGGTCCCTTGTTTCTCCTGCTCTATCTTGCTTCTTTGTGTGGACTGTGATGGTCTGTTGTCTCTGAGACATTGTGACATTTTTGTGTTTATATTTAATTGGTGATTGTGTGTTGGAGTGACTTGCCCACAATTTTCATTTTCTTTGTTTTGTTTGGATGTTAGGTACATAATCAGGGTACTGTGGTCCTCTATTGGCTAATTGGTAGCACTTATACACTCACTACCTGTTTCCTTTCCCATTGTCAGCCTCCTGTATGTCCCTGCCATCCTTGGCAAACAGAGCCTATTCTTAGGTTCCTGGAATCCAAATGAGAATGCTGTTACTTTAAAATCCAATGTGGCTGCTGCCTGTAAACATTCAAAATGGCTGCACCTTCGGACACTTTAAATATCTGAAATGGCCACTGCTTGTAAACATTCCAAATGGCTGGACCTTCAGTTACTTTAAATATCCAAAATGGCTGCTCTTATAAACAATCAAAATGGCTGTGTCCTCTGGACAGCCAAAAGTCCACTGCTCAGGTTGTCTCCCTCCTTGTATCCCTTCCTAGTCTTAGGCCACCAGTGCAGTCGTCCCTGAAGCCCTTGGCAATGATCTTTAGGTCAGTTCTCAGATCCCAACACCACTTGGAAATAATCAGGCTGTTGGTCCCATCAGAGTATCTGACAGTCCACTGCTCCAACTATCTCCATACTCACTGTTTTCATTCAGGTTTTTTCACTAGTTGGTGCCTAATCCACCTTTGTATACTTCCTTACAAAGCTCAGGACTCCAATATTATCTTCTGTATCTCTGTCAGTTGGTTTCTTTTCTTTGTTGAAGAGAATCTGTGTAGCTTGTCTGCCTATTCCTCCATCTTACTGGAAATCTCCTTACCACTTTTCTATCACTCATTTTAGTGGAAAATATTTTAGTTTTCCTTCTCTGACAAGTTTCCCTTACACAGGTTCAGGATTACTCAAGTTTACTGTATTTACTTCTTTATTGTATATAATCTTTCTCTCTCCACTAGAATGTGACTTTTATATGGATGGGTTCTTTGCCTTGTTCTCTGCTATTTCTCCAGTGTCTAGAAGACACTTGTAGTTATTAGATGCCACCGAGTCAGCTCCGACACACGGTGACCCCATGTATAACAGAACGAAATGTTGCCCAGTTCTGTGCCATCTTCACAATTGTTGGTATATTGGAGTCCATTGTAGTGGCTATTGTGTTAATCCGTTGCATAGAGAGTTTCCTTCATTTTCATTGACCTTCTCCTTTGCCAAACATGATTGCCAACCCATTCCAAACTCATTGACATTGAGTCAATGCTGACTCATAGCAACCCTAGAGGACAAAGTTGAATGGCCTCAGAGGGTTTCCTAGCCTGGTTGTTTCCAACTGCTGACCTTTCAGTTCGCAGCCGAATGTTTAACCACTGAGCCACCAGGTCTCCTCACATGATAGCCACTGAGCTAATATAATGAGGGACACATGACGTTATACATTTGTCAAACCCATAGAACTGTGCAACACAAAGAGTGAACCCTTAATATAAATTATGAACTTTAATTAATAACAACGTATCAATATTGCTTCATCAATTTTAAAAATGCACCATACAAATGTAAGATGTTAATAATTGAAAAAACAGTGTGCAGGAGGGAGGTGTATATAAGAACTTTCCATACTTTCTGGGCAATTTGTTTGTAAATCTAAAACTGCTGTAAATAATAAAGCCTATTTAAAACAAAACAAAAAATTCTGACAACAGTACCCATAAACCTATTGCCCTCGAGTCAGACCCGACTCATAGCAACCCCTCCTTGGGTTTCTGAGGCAGTATCACTATGGAAGTAGATTGCCCAATCTTCCTTCTGAGGAGTGGCTGATGGGTTTGAACTGCCAGCCTTCTGGTTGGCAGTCAAGTGCCTTAGGCACTATGCCACCAGAGTAGACATGTGCTTTTTGATCCTTGGCCTTCATTTCTTTCTGCCTGAATATGAGTGTGCTGCCTGGAAGCTCTCCTGTGAGCACCAGGAAGAAGGATGCTGTATCCCCCATGATATAGAGGGGTCACACACCAGCCCAGACTGCCAACCTCCAGGCTTCTCATTACATTCATGTATTCATTCAAGGAATATTAGCTCTGGGTGTAGAGAGAGCAATAGTTGCATCTTAGATACCTGCTCACAAGCTTTTAAGACCCCAGTTATTACTCACCAAAGTAGGATGTAGAACAAAGTTTTTGTGTACTGTTGTTGTTGTTGTTATGTGCCACCAAGTCGGAAAAACTCATAACAACCCCTCCTTGGGTTTCCGAGGCTGTATCACTACAGAAGTAGATTGCCCAACTGTGTACTATGTTATGCCAATTGAACTTGATGTCCTTTGTGACCATGGTCCCAAGCCTGCAGGTGTAGCAACTCACTCCCTCAAGGATTGAGGCTAAGAAGTTATCATAATTTTGCCCCCTATTAGTTCTATTGTAAAATCAAAAACCAAACTCACTGCTGTTGAGTCAGATCTGACTCATAGTGACCTCTCTTTGGGTTTCCGAGGTGGTATCACTACGGAAATAGATTGTCCAATCTTCCTTCTGAGGAGTGGCTGGTGGGTTTGAACCACCAGCCATCTGGTTAGCAATCAAATGCCTTAGACACTACACCACCCCACGACAATACTTGGCAGACAATACTTCTACATACATATTTGTATGTGTTATAAAATTGTCCATATATAATAGAACTTTTTCAATATATATGTAAAAATATGTATATATATATTTAATAAATATGTAGAGATATACACAAATATATATGTAGAAGTATTGTCTGCCAAACCTATATACGGTCATGGGTATTTTCTGTTTGCTAGCCATGTTGTTGTTGTTGTTGTTTGCCGTCGAGTCGGCCCCGACTCATAGCGACCCCTCCTTGGGTTTCCAAGGCAGTATCACTACGGAAGTAGGATTGCCCAACCTTCCTTCCGAGGAGTGGCTGGTGGGTTTGAACCGCCAGCCTTCTGGTGAGCAGTCAAGTGCCTTAGGCACTATGCTACCAGAGCTCCTTTGCTAGCCATACCTAATCATTTTACATGCCTATGTATGTATCCACCTGTAGATTAATGGTTGTTATTACATCTGGTTATTACTTTGGTGAAGTGTCTAGACATATCTTTAGCCTTTTGTAATTAGGTTGTTTGTTTTCTTACTGTTGAATTTTAAGAGCTCTTTGTATATTTTGGATATATGTCTATTTTCAGATAAGTGTTTTGCAAATATTTACTTCGAGTTTATGGTTGTCTTTTCATTTTCTTAACTCCTTATTTGTCAGGGGAAAAAAGGAAAAAATAAGAAAAAGCTTTTCCAGGAGCCCATACCTACTTAAATTCTTTATGGTTAGAACTAGGTCACAGCCCATCCTAGCTATAAGGAATTCTGGAAGATAGCCACTCAGAATGCTGTCAGATTCTGCTGGAGAGGAAAGAAGGGGAGTTGGGAGATTGGACGGGCAGCCAGCAGTGGCTGAATCACTGTGTGTCCTCTGTTGCTTCTCCAGGACCTGATGTGGCCCTAGGTAGCAACTGACTAGCTGTGAAAGAAGTTTGGGAAGAAAATAATTTAATTGGGGGATTTGTGCTTCCATTGCCACTGCACACATACAGATCATCTGGGAAGAAGCCCTCATAAATCTTTCAGATAATTTAAGCAGAAGAAAGGATTTTCCCTCCTTCAAATTTCTTGCTCTTAAGTTCCTTTGGGGCAGAATAATGGGTTATTCATTTTTGTGTATCTCCCAAGACTTACAGGTGACCAATGTTTACTGGATCCACACAGTTAACTGGCTGTGACTATCAGCTTCAGCAAAGGGCTTGGAACAATTTAAGTTACCAATAGGCATTGATTGAGCGCTGCTTTGCCCAGCTGCAGGGTACTAGTCACACAGTCTGAAGTTCCCTACCCCTGCAGTTGGGTCACAGTATTCTTTTTTTGAAAATATTTTTGAAAGAAAGAACGTTTCTCTTTTCAAAGTGGATGTATTGGACGTAAATACTAATAGCTATTCATTTAGCACCCTTAGGCCAGATGCTTTGCTGCAAATAGATTGCATCTCTATAATTGGGGTTATGTTTTTAAAAGGCAAGATGAATATGGGATGCACTCTCTGGATGACTGGACTGCTGAGGAAGTGTCCTTGTGTCACCCCTGAGCTGGGATGGGTTTGTGAGAAGAGCTCAGACTTGAGGTGTCAGCCAGGAGGAGGGAATGGTGACAGCATCTGTGAGCTCTGGGGAACTTTGATTTAAGGTCACACCTCCAGAGCAGACACCTGACAGCATGGAAGTTTGGGGAAGCTGTAGCTTAACAACCTGCTGTCTCCTCTCAAGAGGACTGAGCTAGAGAGTTTTCCAGAAGAGCTGGGCCACGTTCGGGAAACTCTTCTTTGCTACCTTTCCCCCTCTACTGTAAAAAAAGACCCCATGCTCTAACCAAATTTGCAATTTAGATATTTCCTAAAATGTTTCTGAGTTTTTCATCTCTTCAAGGACTTTGGGATTCAATTAAAAGCCAGATGTTAAATGTCCATTCTACAGTGAGCTAAGTTAGGCTCTTATTTTAAACCAGAGTAAAGAAAAGTCACTTGCCCTGTTTCTCATCATCGCCAAAACCATCACCAGCTTGCCTGTCATTTTAAGACTCTGAGCAGTTTAAGAATTCCACCCAGTAGCCTGCCAGACCTGATAGGAATGGAAGGTTTCTTGGCTTTGTAAAAAATTTCTGCTCTTGCAAAGGCCTTAGAATTTAGAAATTTTGCAGTGGATTAATGTTTTCAGTGGATCTCCCTCCCCACTCTCTTGATGTTGTGTTTGCAAAGATGCAACATGGACAGCATGGAATAAAGGAGGCGGGCAGCAGTGGCCTGGAGTGGGGACTCTTGCGTTCCCATACATCTTTGGGCCTCATTACCTGTTTCATTGGACTGGAGTCTGGGTGTTACTCTCTTCCTCTTACTTTGCAGGTCTGTGACCATCATGTCTCCTTCCATTAGTAGAGAACCATGGTACTTGACTTCTGTATTTTTGTTTACTGTCTAACCTGTACTCAAAAGTCTACTGCCTTCTCAAAACCTGGCTGAATAAAACTGATAGGGTCTGCCTTGTTGGAGACAGAAGTAAGAAGAGCAATGCTACATTTTTTCCTCAGCCCTGAAGCCCATCTTCTATAAACAGTTGAGCAGATTGTGAGTCTGGAGAAGAAATTTTAATAGGTCACGTTTAGAGGAGTTGTGGTTTGATTCCAGATCTACTTCTCTTTATTTTGTAAGAAAACACAGAAGTGATTCACCAAAAAGAATTCACATAAAAATGATATGTAGCAGTTTTTTAATAAAATAAGCCATAAATAAGTAATAAATCATCCATGGGCCCATTGGAAATGGATAGCAATAATGTTATGTTTACTGCTTTACTCATAAAGTGAAGATATTTATTATAATTCAGTGCTATTCCTTGTACTCATCTGACATTTATAACATTCTCATCATAGAATTAGAGTAAGAACCCATTTCCTCAGAAGTATTATTATAATAAACTGTAATTAGTGGCTTGTAAACAGCCATAATTCATTTTTCAAAGGAAAAGGAATGTGGACAGCTTGATATTGGTGTGCAGTATCCCCTCGGCTCTCTGAGTCTCCATCTGGATGGGCTGCTCACCTGGAGACACCATGCTGCCAGGGCAGGGCTCTGCACCTGGTGTAGAGTGGGCACAGCCACCTCCTCAGCCCTACACTGCCCCCAACCAAGGCTGTTGGCATTTCCTCCCCTGACATGAGGACAGCCCCAGCTCTATGGCCTGATACTGATGGCAGCCTCTGTTCTTTTATAGCTTCCTTGTCCAGATGCACAAAAAGTCCAACTCCCCAAGCCAGTGCTGGATGGCCCACCTGGAAGAAGATGCTGGGCAGGTGCCAGCAGGCTGGGCTCCCGATGACACGGTGTGAGACCTCGGGCTACAACACAGGACTCGGGCGCTGCTCCGACCCCTCGTGTCTTGTGTTGCAGCCGGAGGGACACCGGTCTGCAGCAGACCTGCTTCACCATCTGTCCCCGAAGGGACTCAACCAAGCTGGAATGGGGTACAGACCTAGAGGAAGATGGGTATGAGCCCCTGGCACAGCAGTCTTCTGTGGCCATCTAGTGCAGCCACTGCCCTGTGTCCTCTCCTGGTTGTCACTCGGTTTCCCATTCATGGCTTCATTAGTTCCCAAAGCTCCCTCCTATGGGTGGAATGTTGCACCCTTATGTCCTCATTTTTTTTTTTTTTTTTTTTAGCACCAGCATTGCAGTTTGAGGAGTTGCCCGTTAAAATGTAACTATTTTCTGCAGAAAGGCAGGTTAAACACTGGCAGGCATCAGCTGGGTTTCACTGATTATTTTCTAACATGGCAAGGATGCAGGAGGAAAATGGAATCATATCATGAATTACATTAATGAAGATGTTCCAAAAAAGGACCCTAAAACTGGTGGTGTCAAAGGCAAGGACCCTTAACCCATTCAGGCACAGCACTGGGCTGGGAGCGAGGGGTTAAGTGTTGGAGTGAGTGACCACAACCCTCACAGCTCACATTTCTGCAAAGTGCCCATCCCCAGGCAGCACCCTTCAGGCAGATCAAGATCAGCCTCTGGTCCCAGTGGCCATCTTAGATGTGGCTCCATACCTGTCCTGGGTCCTAGTAGAAAACATTGGTTTATCACCTCACTTTTCACCAGCTTCAAGGTGTTTATGGTGCCTCCTCTTTCAGAAGAAATTTACTGGTTTCCAGATTTCCCAGACACAAGGCAGCCATTATCTGCAGGGAAAATACCTAATGATCATGGACTGTCTGCGCTAGAAAGTAAGGAATCTCTTTTAAAAATGATGGAGTCTTGTCAAATGGACACACATGAAGTGGCTCAATGTGTTTCCTTCTCTTTGATTATTTGGAAATGAGTAGAATAAAATGAGGGATGCATTTAAAGGGAAATCAGATGGGGAAATCATTGAGTAGGTAGAGATAAAGAGAAGGCTGCTGTTCCTGAGTCACAGGTCACCCAGAAGGTCCCACAGAGCAGATAATGGTCAGGTTAAGGCAGCTATGGCTGCGCTGTGTTTGGGAACTCTTTGTGCTGACCTGCTTGGTAGGGACTTCCAGGAAGCTAAAACCAGACTGGCATGAGTTGTGAGACTGCATCTTAGACAAAACTAGAGGAAGTCAGTGAGCATAAACTTGGTACACATTACCATGGAGGCAAATTAGTTAGTAAGATTATTATCGTTATTTTCATAAGGAATATCTTTCTCCACCCACCCTGGCCCGCCCACTTAAGAAGTTTATTATAGGGTTTCTTTTTTTCTTTTAAATAATATGTTTTAGGTGGAAGTTTACACAGCAAATGAGGTTCCCTTTAACAATTTTTATAGAAATTGTTCCATGCCACTGGTTACAATTTTTACATGTCAGCATTGCCATTATTTCCATTCTGTTTGTTCTGTTCATTGATCTAGCTTCTCTTGCCCTTCCTGCCTTCTCACCTTTGTTTTTGGGTAAATGTTGACCGTTAGGTCTCATAGTTCATTGTTTGAAGGAGTACAAGAAGTTATTTCTTGAGCTTCCTTTCCCTTCCCAGCCTGAAAAATCTTGTCCCAAAGCTACTAGGGGGACTGAACAAGAGGGTTTTCCAAGCAGGCAGCCTCATTGGACCCAAGCCAGGTTTCAGAACACTGGTGGGTGAGAATGGCGTCCACTCAGGGGAGCCACTCCCTATGGAGTATTGGGACTTGATGGGGTGAGAAGGGTGTCCATAATGGGGTGGAGATGCTGTTGATGGAAAATTGGTTACATAGCAGGTAATTAAGAAAAATAGTAAATATATGATGTGAAATGGAAACTTGAGTATCTCACTGACAAAGAAGGCAGTTTTATAATATAGAAAGGAAGAATAGCAGAATAAACTGTGATGTTGGGTTAGAATTGGAGTTACTAGTGTGAGCTTATGGTTTTCAGCATAGATATAGAAATGAATCTAGACATATGTATGTATGTGTGTGTGTGTGCATGTATAATATGCACTCCACACAAGGAGTGCTGGTGGGAAAGTGGTTAAGCATTTGGCTGCTTACTGAAAGGTCAGCAGTTTGAACCCGCCAGCTGCTCCATGGGAGAAAGGTATGGCAATCTGCTTTCATAAAAATTATAGCCTTGGAAACTCCATGCGGCAGTTCTACTCTATCCTATAAGGTTGCTATGAGTCGAAATTGACTCAATAGCACTCAACAACACAATACACTCACATTATTCCCTAGATCTGTCCATTGAGAGCAACTGGGAACTGTGATGTCCCAATAAAAATGAGCACAGTCAGTGCCCAGATCTTGGTTTTCAAATATCATTTTTCACTGATAGATACTAAGGCTTTTTGGAGAAATGGCTGATTCCAGGGCTGGAGCTGGGAAAAAATAAAATGAACCTGGAACATCTGTGCCAAAAAGTAAGGAATCTCTTTTTAAATGATGGATACTTATAAAAAAGATACAGGAGACTTCTTGAAGGAGCTCTCACTGGCCAAATCTGGGGCAATTGGATCATAAATATATATATTAATGGTTATAGTAACATACTATATGACTTATTAAATAAAGTAGAAAACCATGCATCCTTACTGATATATTATTATATTATATACTGTATTAAAAATTAATAAATTGAAATGGAGAGAGACTGAAACCATTCCCCTTGCAAACAGGAACCAGACAAGGATGCCCTCTATCACTACTTCCATTCAACATTGTACTGGAAGTCCTAGCCAGGGCAATAAGGCAAGAAAGGGAAATCAAAGGCATCCAGATTGGTAAGGAAAAAGTCAAACTATCCCTATTTGCTGATGATATGATCCTATACCTAGAAAACCCAAGAGACTCAGTCAAAAATCTATTGGAACTAATTGAGAGATTTAGCATCGTGGCAGGATACATGATCAACATCCAAAAATCAGTTGGATTTCTCTACACCAGCAGAGAGATTGCTGAAAAAGAAATAAGGAAATCAATACCGTTTACAATGTTGTTGTTATGTGCCGTCGAGTCAGCCCCTACTCATAGCGACCCCTCCTTCGGTTGCCAAGGCAGTATCACTATGGAAGTAGATTGCCCAACCTTCCTTCCGAGGAATGGCTGGTGGATTTGAACCGTCAGCCTTCTGGTTAGCAGTCAAGTGCTTTAGGCTTATGCTACCAGAGCTCCTACCATTTACAATAGCTACCACAAAATAAAATAAAATAAAATAAAATACTTGGGAATAAATCTTACCAGGGACACAAAAGACCTCTACAAAGAAAACTATAAAAAACTACTTCAAGAAACCATAAGAGATCTACATAAATGGAAGAATACCCCATGCTCATGGATAGGAAGATTGAACATTGTGAAAATGTCAGTTCTACCCAAAGCAATCTATACATTCAATGCAATCCCAATCCAGATCCCATCAACATTTTTTAAGGATATAGAAAAAAACAATCACTAACTTTATATGGAAAGGAAAGAGACCCTGGATAAGCAAAGCACGATTGAAGAAGAAGAACAAAGTAGGAGGTCTCACACCGCCAGATCTCAAAACCTACTATATAGCCACAGTAGTCAAAACTCCCTGGTATTGGTACAATGACAGATATATAGACCAATGAAATAGAATTGAGAACCCAGAAATAGATCCATCGTCCTATGGTCAGCTGATCTTTGACAAAGGGCTGAAATCCATTAAATGGGGAAGAGAATGTTTGTTTAATAAATGGTGCTGACAAAACTAGACATCCATTTGCAGAAAAATGAAACAAGATTTGTACCTCAGACCATACACAAAAACGAACTCCAGATGGATCAAAGACTTAACTGTGAAACCTAAAACTATAGAGTTCCTCAAGGAAAAACTAAGGTCAAATTTAGGGGCCCTAATATATGGCATAAATAGACTATCAAGTATAACCCAAAATGCACAAACAGCAGAAGAAAAACTAGATGAATGGCACCTTCGAAAAATTAAATTTTTATGTGCTTCCTAAGATTTGTCCAAAAGAGAACCTACAGATTGGGAAAAAATATTTGGCAATGACGTATCTGACAATGGACTTATCTCTAGAATTTATAGAAAACTCCAACACCTCAATAACAAAAAGACAAATAATCCAATTAAAAAATGGGCAGAAGACA
>NW_006921728.1:5505744-5509301 GCF_000298275.1 Orycteropus afer afer | reverse complement strand
AGAATCTGCAAAACACCACATAACATGGATGAACTTGGAGGACATTATGCTGAGTGAAATAAGTCAGTCACAGAAGGACAAATATTGTATTAGTCCATTATTGTAAAAGTCAAGGAATGGTTTATATATGGAAGGAAATTTTCTTTGTTGATTACCAGGGGTGGAAGGGGAGGGGAGGGAACACTGTTAGATAGATAGAGGTAAGTATTGATTTGGGTGAAGAGAAGGGCAATGTACCAAATGTGAGTGATCAACATGGTGGCATTGAGGAAGAGGAACAGAGAGAGGTACATGGAAGGTGCAGACAACAAAGGTGAACCCTTTTGCACATACAGTACTGTGTTGTCAGTGAAGGCAAACACAGTATACGGGTGGATAGATGGGTGGACAGGCTGAACTATTAGGTATGTCTATGCAGCAGGGAGTGTACCCAAGACTATGTATAGGGCTGGCAGACAATGGTTCTACAAGAATATTTGTATATTCTGTAAGAATTCCCAGGGGTATAGTAGAGCTGACAACGGACAAGGTTGTAGTCACTTCTTGGTCACAGCCAGCTACTCAGAGGGAGAGAGTAGCTGAATCTGTGGGCTCGGGACCATAGTCTCAGGGGACATCAAGCTCAATTGGCATAACATACTACATAAAACATTGTTCTACTGCCTACTTTGGCTATTAGTGACTGGTATCTTAAAAGCTTGCAGTCATCTAGATGCAACGATGGGTCTCTCCTCGTCCAGAGCAAAGAAGAATAAAGAAAACCAAAAATTCACGGAAACAATTAGTCCTAGCGACTGGTATACCATGTGATCCTCAGCCTATATGACTATGAGACCAGAAGAACTAGATGGTGCCCGGCTACCACTGTCAGCCACTCAGAGGGTATCTATGTAGGAAATTGTGTTAGACTGGGTTCTCTAGAGAAACAAAACCAGTAAAGCTTGTATATATATATATATAGAGAGAGAGAGAGAGAGAAATTTTTCTTAGGAAAATGGCTCACATACTTACAGAAGCTGGCAAATCCAAAGTTCTTGGATCAAACGTCAAGCTGGAGGCTTTTCCCAACTCTTGCAGCTGCAGGGGCTGAGGAGCTCAAGGTTGGCAGCCAGTATACTGGCTGTTGACTCCAACGAATCACGATTCCAAGATCTTGAGGCCGAATGGTGGATTGTTCACTCACAGACAGTTGTGGGCAGCACAACAGAATCGCAATCCACAGAAGAATGTCTCTTTTCCCAGGAGGTCCATAAATATACTGGAAGCAGGCCATACCCCTAAGGAAACTCCCTTTCAACAGATCGGCTGCTCAAAACATAATCATCTGATCCCATCATGGGAATAACCACATCACAATGGCTTCAACCACACAGAATTGTGGTCCAGCCAAGTTGACACACAGCTCCAACTATCACAGAGATCCTGGATAGAGTGGGAGAACAATGTAGAACAAAACTCAAAATCATAAAACAAACAAATAAAAAAAAGGACCAGGTTTGCTACTCTAATAGAGCCTGATGGAACCACTGAGACTATGGCCCCTAGCTGCCCTTCAGGTCTGGAATCAAACCCACACCTGTGGCTCCCAGCCAAACAAAAGACAAGCATATGAGTTGAACATTTACCTGAGGTAGATACATTCCTTGGAGACAACAATCATGGGAGAAAGAAGGGCTGTTTATGCACAGGGAGTGCATGGAGGGATGGACATAGGGAAGTGATAGCTATCAGGAGGAAGTGGGAGGGGAGCTGTTGCATTTGGGGTAAATTGTAATCCATGTCATGAGACAACATGTGTGTGAACTGCTGTATGGAAGGTGAATTTGCTCTGTAAACTTTCACCCATATCACAATTTAAAAAAAAAAAGGTAAAAGTAAAAAAAAAAAAAAAAGGAATAAATTGAAAATTTGGTGAGGAATGTCATATTTAAATAATCTTAAAGTACCTGTCCACTAATTAAAAAGGCAGAGAGTAACTTTATAGTGGAAGACGTGTCCTTAATCAAGTTATCAAAGTAAACATCAAACTGACATCTTGGCCATCTGTTAGGTATTGAGACTCCAGCACCACTTCTGGGATATGCCTGTCAAAGATGCGTAACCTGAATCTAATCATAAGAGGACATCAGACAAACTCACAAATGTTCCAAGTGTCTAGAATAAAGTGCCTAAATAAATATCTGTATCAATTTTTAAGAAAAAGTTATCGCTAAGAAATGGGATAGGAGCTCTGGTAGCATAGTGCCTAAAGCACTTGACTGGTAAGCAGAAGGCTGGTGGTTCAAACCCACCAGCAACTCCTCGGAAGGAAGGTTGGGCAATCTACTTCCATAGTGATACTGCCTCAGAAACCCAAGGATGGATCATTATGAGTCGGGGATGACTCCATAGCATATAACAACAACAACAAGTGGGAAAATGTCTCATTTTATTTGATTTTCTGTGCTTTTTTATTTTTTTTAAGTGTTTTACAATAATTTTATCATCACAAACATCAATTAAATTATTTTCATTCTGCAAAAAAGAAAGAAATGCATACAAAATATTTTTGTGCTATGATTTTAATACTGTTGGGTTGTCACCAAATGAAAACTTTCTGAACTGCTAAAAGTGATATCTCAATAACTATGGGAAATATATCACTGTGAAGTAGCTTTCTTCCTAGGAATTACCCACATCTTATAAATAATAGCATGAATTCATGCCCAATTCTACAGAAGACGGGCAGCCAAATCCCATCTTTTTGAAGAAAGAAATCTCAGTTCATATGCTAAATAACCTAAAAGTCAGAAACAGCTAGATAAGAAGGTGACTGAGTGCAGTATTTGCTGCTCCTGCACTTGAAATTCAAGTCATTTAGAACCATTTCATTATGGTACTTCTGTTTTGAATTAACCATCCAGGATGTCTGAAGTCAGCCTGCTTAGAGGATGTCATGCTCTGTTGTACATTTGCAGGCATTTCTCAAAGATCAGCCATAAGAAAACTACGTCCCCAAGCACTTCAATCATTGCCATCTTGCATCGCCCTGGCTGACAAAGAATAAAAGAATGCCCTACTATATGGCAAGTGTTGGGCCAAATGCTTTGCTTATCCTCAAACTCCACAGCAATCCTGTAAGACATATTTTCTCCACCCCACCCCACCCCCATTTTATAATAAAGGTGCTCTGGTGGCATAGTGGGTAAGGCATTTATTTATCTGCTAACCAGAAGGATGGCTGTTAAAACCCATCATCTGCTCCATGTGAGGAAGATGAAGCAATCTACTTCTGTAAAGATTTACAGCCTTAGAAACCCAATGGGCGTCACTATGAATTGGAATTGACCCAATGGCAAGAGATTTGGAAGACAGCTACGTGGCCAACTAACTGGAAGAGATCCATATTTGTACCCATTCCAAAGAAAGGTGATCCCACAGAATGTGGAAATTATTGAACAATATCATTAATATCACACACAAGTAAAATCATACTGAAGATAATTTAAAAATGGTTGCAGCATTATATTGACAGAGAACTTCCAGAAAGGCAAGCAGGATTCAGAAGAGGACATGGA
>NW_006921728.1:5500062-5501774 GCF_000298275.1 Orycteropus afer afer | reverse complement strand
TCCAATTTTCCTAGATTCATACTTCGTACATTCCATGTTCCTATTATTAATGGATGCTTGCCACTATTTTTCCTCAATTTGAGTGGCGCCACGTCACCAAACGGAGGTCTTGAAAGCTTTACTTTATTCACATGAGTAAGGCTGATTTTACTCCAATAATGCAGCTCTTCCCCAGTCCTACTTTGAGAGCTTTCTAAGATAAATGACTCATCTTCCTCCTCTGGATTGGACAATGTTTCCAGACTATTCATAAATTTGCTCAGTAACGTATCAGACCGTGTTTCTCTGCTATTCATAAAGTTTTTCCTGGCCAATTCTTTGAGAAGTGGGTGGCCTCCTCCTTCTTCCTAGTCTCTCAGTCTGCCAGCCGGGCTTATACCTGTGCACCAAGTGCACCCCACTGGGTTTGAAACACCAGTGGCACAGCCTCAAGACTCACAGCAATACATCACCACAGTAGGACAAACTGACAGACAAGTTTGTCTCCCTTAGCAGTTGGAAACTTCTCCAACCACCCTTACCTGGGTTCCTGCAGCTGACTCCTTGGTCTGTTCTGGTCCCCGTTGCCTTTTCTGTCCTCTCCCTTCCTTCCTGCCTTGCTGCTTGTGGGACGTGGCCTGGGTTCCCTCTCCTCACCTGGGTGCCTGTGGGTGACTCCTTAAAGTCTTCCATCCTTTTGTCTTTTTCTTTTTAATTGTGATTTGGGTGAAAATTTACAGAGCCAATTCACTTTTCATACAGCAGTTCACATACACTTTGTCTCCTGACATTGACCACAATTTACCACACTCCAACAGCTCCCCTCCTACTTCCTCTGGATAGTTACCTCTTCCCTGTGTCCATCTCTCCATGCACTCCTGCCCCCTGAGCTGTCTCCTTGTGCATAAGCAGCCCTTCTTTCTTCCATGATTGTTCTCTCCAAAAAGTGTATCTATCTCAGGGAAATTGTTGCCATGAATTTTTGGTTTTCTTCATTCTTCTTTGCTCTGGACGAGGAGAGACCCAGAGACCCATCATTGTATCTAGATGGCAGCTTGCAAGCTTTTAAGATCCCAGTCACTACTTGCCAGAGTAGGAGGTGGAACAATGTTTTGTGTAGTATGTTGTGCCAATTGAGTTTAATGTCCCCTGCAACTATGGTCCCAAGCACACAGTTCAACTACTCAGACCCTCTTTGTAGCTGGCTGTGACCAAGCAGTGACTACAACCTTGCTCCTTGTGAGCTCTACCATACACCTGGGAATTCAGATCATACACATAAACTTACAGGACCATTGTCTGCCAACCCTATACATGTTCTTGGCTACACTCCCTGCTTCACAGACATACCTAATAGTTCAGCCTGTCCACCGATCTATCCACCCATATACCCATGTTTGCCTTCACTGACAACGCAGTACTATATGTGCAAAAGGGTTCATCTTTGTTGTCTATACCTCCCACGTACCTCTCTATGTCTTTCTCTTCCTCAGTGCCACTGTATTGATCACTCACATTTGGTACATTGCCCTTCTTTTCACCCAAATCAATACTTATCTCTATCTATCTGTGTTCCCTCCCCTCCCCTCCCACCCCTGGTAACCAACTAAGAAAGTGTCCGTCCATCGATAAACATTTCCTTGACTTTTACAATAACAGACTAATACAATATTTGTCCTTTTGTGATTGACTTATTTCACTCAGCATAATGTCCTCCAAGTTCATCCATGTTA
>NW_006921728.1:5494819-5499962 GCF_000298275.1 Orycteropus afer afer | reverse complement strand
AAGAGATCCATATTTGTACCCATTCCAAAGAAAGGTGATCCCACAGAATGTGGAAATTATTGAACAATATCATTAATATCACACACAAGTAAGATCTTACTGAAGATTATTCAAAAACGGTTGCAGCAGTATATTGACAGAGAACTTCCAGAGGTGCAAGCTGTACTCTGAAGAGGATGTGGAACAAGGGATATCATAGCTGCTGTCACATGGATCTTGGCTGAAAGCAAAGAATACCAGAAAGATATTTACTTGTGTTTTATTGACTATGCAAAGCATTTGATTGTGTGGATCATAACGAATTATGGATAACATGGAGAAGAATGGGAATTCCCAAACACTTGATTGTACTCATGAGGAACCTGTATCAGGAAGCTGTCATTCGAATGGAACAAGGGGACATTACAAGGTTTAAAATCAAGAAGGGAGTCCATCAGGGTTATACCCTTTCCCCATACTTATTTAATCTATATGCTGAGCAAATAATCTGAGAAGCTGGACTATATGAAGAAAAGATTATATGAAGAAAAATGTGACATCAGGATTGGAGGAAGAATCATTAACAACCTGAGATACGCTGACGACACAACTTTGTTTGCTGAAAGTGAGGATGACTTGAGGCACTTACTGATGAAGATTGAAGAATTCAGTCTGCAGTATGGATTACGTCTCAATATAAAGAAAACAAAAATCCTCACAACTGGACCTATAAGAAGAATCACGATAAATGGAGAAAAGATTGAGGTTGTCAAAGAATTCACGTTGCTTGGTTCTACAATTGAGGCCAATGGAAGAAGCAGTCAGGACATTAGACGATGTGTAGCACTGGGTAGGTCAGCTGCGAAGGAACTCTTTCAAGTGCTGAGGAGCAAAGATGTCTGCTTGAGGACTAAGGTGCGCCTGACACAAGCCATGATATTTTCAATCGCCTCATATGCATGTGAGAGCTGGATGATGAATAAGGAAGACCGAAGAAGAGTTGATGCTTTTGAATTGTGGTGCTGGCGAAGAATGCTGAAAGTACCATGGACTTCTAAAAGAACTAACAGATCTGTCCTGGAGGAAGTGCTGTCAAAATGCTCCTTAGAAGCGAGAATGGCCAGACTTCATCTCACCTACTTTGGTCATGTTGTCAGGTGGGACCATTCCCTGGAGAAGGATGTCATGCTTGGTAAGGTGGGGGGTCGACGAAAGAGGGGAAGGCCATCAACGAGATGGATTGACACAGTGGCTGCGACAATGAGCTCAAGCATAGCAGGATCATGAAGCTGGTGTGGGATCAGGTGGTGTTTCGTTCTGCTGTGCATGGGGTCGCTATGAGTCGGAAACAACTTGACGGCACCTAACAACAACAACAATGGCAGTGGGTTTGGTTTTTTGTTTATTTTAGCGATTAGGAAAGTGAGGATCAGTATAAACCTCAGTACAGTGACTAGCCTATTGAAAAAATGAAAATGATATCTGTTCAATATGTTATTTGATTGAAATAACACTGGTAAAGATATACATTTCTAAATTCTCACTTACAAGTGTGAGAATTTCCAGCATTTGAAATCTATCTGAGATGCTCCAAAAACATATACTTCAACCTTCAAAGGTATAAATATGTTAACATTTTAGGATAAATGCTTTCCCTTCTGAATCAGAGAAAATTGTAAATTAATCTAAAGGGGACATGGTACTTGGTGTATCATTGCTGATGTCGGATGGATCTTAGCTGAAGGCAAAGAATATAAGAAAGATGTTTTCCTGTGTTTTATTGACTAAGCAAAGACATTTAACTGTGTGGATCATAAGAAATTATGGATAACATTGTGAAGAATGAGAATTCTGGAACACTTAGTTGTGCTCATGAGGAACCTGTACATAGACCAAGAGGTTGTCATTTGAACAGAATAAGAGGATACTGCATGATTTAAAATCAGGAAGGGTATGCATCAGAGTTGTATCCTTTCACCATACTTATTCAATCTGCTCAATTACTTGCTCAATACTTGATGAGCAAGTAATCTGGGAATCTGGATTATATGAAGAATGTGGCATCAGGATTGGAGGAAGATTCATTAACAACCTGTAATATGCAGATGACATAACTTTGCTTACTGAAAGTGAAGACTACAGTCTTCAGTATGGATTATACCTCAACATAAAGAAAACAAAAATCCTCACAACTGGACCATTAAGCTACATCATGATAAATGGAGAAAAGATTGAAGTTGTCAGGGATATCATTTTACTTGGATCAACAATCAACCTCCATGAAAGTAGAAGCCAAGAAATCAGCTGTCATATTGCACTGGGCAAAACTGCAAAAGACTTCTTTAAAGTGTTGAAGAGCAGAGATGTCACTTTGAACACTAACATGTGCCTAACCCAAGCCATGGTATTTTCAAATGCCTCATATGTGTGTGAAAGCTGGAAAAAGAATAAAGAAGACTGACGAAGAATTGGCGCCTTTGAATTGTGGTTTGGTGGAGAATACTGAAAATACCATGGACAACCAGAAGAATGAACAAATCTGTCCTGGAAGAAGTGCAGCTGGATTGCTCCTTGGAAGCAAGAATGACCAGACTTCATCTCACCTACTTTGGTCATGTTTTCAGAAGGGACCATTCCCTGGAGAAGAATATCATGTTTGGTAAAGTAGAGGGTCAACAAAAAAGGGGAAGACCCTCAGTGAGAGGGATTGTCACAGTGGCTGTAACAATGGACTCAAACCTAACAAACATTGTCAAGGACTGGGCAGTGCTTCACTCTGTTGTATGTAGGGTCTCTACGAGTCAGAGCCAAGTTCACACCACCTAGCAACAACAACAGCCTAAAGTAAATTCTTCAGAAAGAGAGAGAAAATTACTAAGATATGTTCAGCCTAAAGTTGAGAGTGCTTCCATAGCATTTTGAATTTAGTTCTGATTGTGAGTTAAATTTCAAGGGGATGACAAATTCCGAACAAGTAGATTGAAACCAAATAAACAGTTGCTCTATCCTACTCCTCAGCAGTTAATTATAGCAAGAACTCTGCTTCCTGGGAAGTGCAGTATTGTTATACTAAATTATAATTAGTGGTTTGAAGCAGAGATACCTCTTTTCCCTCTTTAAAAAAAAAAAAAGTCATGAACTAGAGTAAAGAGCTTTGTTGGAATTTTAAACATTTGAATTAGAAAAGAGATATGGTGGAAAATGGTTTATTCTTTTTGCAGCTGAGAAAATACTGTCTATCAGTCAAGAAAGAGTCAAGAGTCCCTAATATTAATCAAAAAGGAGAGAATGAACCTTGTAAAATGTTCAGGTGTGGAGAGGCCCTGGGAGTCTTGGCAAATGTTCTGCATTGCTTAACGCCAAATGCTAATTGATGGATCTCTGCTGATTGCTGTTCGTTTTAAAGCTGCATTCAGATTAAGCATTCTCTGCCTCAGAAAATATGGCAATTAAAAAGTGCTTTAATATAACTGAGAATGGGCCCAGGAGCAGCATGGGTAGCTCCATGAGCACATGCAAAATAACAGCAGATGTGGGGCTGTCGAAAGTGCTCAAGGTGGGTAAACAGCTCAGTGCACTGGTTTAAACAAAGGCTCAGAGCTTAGCCCTGTAATTGTTTGCAGCTGAGAGCTTCCTCCATTCTGTTATTCTTCTACCTCCCAACTCCACCTTGAGTCTCTATTTTCTCCCTTTCGTCTTTCTTTCCCTTTTCTCTTGGAGCTTCCTTCCTTTGTTGGCAGAGTCCTGGGCTCCAGCTATGGCTACTGGGACTTTCTGTGACTGCCATTCCTGCAAAGAGCTTCACCAAATCCTGCTGGAAATGGGGTAAACCAATGGTTTGTACAAAAAAAGAAAAAAAAAAACCAAACTCCCTGCCATTAAGTCAGATCCGACTCATAGTGACCCCTCCTTGGGTTTCTGAGGCAGTATCTCTATGGAAGTAGATTACCCAATCTTCTTTCTGAGGACTGGCTGGTGGGTTTGAACTGCCAGCCTTCTGGTTAGCAGTCAAATGCCCTAGGCACTTTCTGTTTGAACTTTCAGACTCATGCTCTACCCATTTGTCCTGTTTTGTTACCCAAAAGGCTGACTTCTTTGGTTAGATCAGTTAGTAGGAGGTACCAACAGCAGGTCAAAGGGCAGTAAGAGAAGAAATATCTCCACTCCCACCCTAAGTCTGGTTGCACAGCTCCCATCAGGCAGACCCTTTCACATGACCATAGCTCTCCCTGGGTTCTAGTAACGGACCCTCTCCTTGTCTTTCAGGTACAGGGGTTTATGGGCTAGATGAACGCTAGTTAACCTACTTACAAGAGAGAGAAAACACAAATACGCAAAATAAGAAATGACAAATACCTTAGGCCTAAATCTCATAGAAAGTACAAAAAATAAATTTATTGACCAAAATCGCATATGCAAAAATATTACTGAAGAGAATCCAACACCAAATTAAAAGTTTAACACAAAATGACAAAGTGGGTTGTATTTTAGGAATGAAATATTGGTTCAATATTAGGACATCCATAAATATAATATACCAAATTCATCTCTATGGAAATAGATTGCCTAGTCTTCGTTCGCAGGAGTGGGTGGTGGGTTTGAACCGTCAGCCTTCTGGTTAGCAGTCAAATGCCATAGGCGTGCCTAAAGTATTTGACTGCTAACCAGAAGGCTGGCGGTTCAAACCCACCAGCCACTCCTCGGAAGGAAGGTTGAGCAATCTACTTCCGTAGTGATACTGCCTTGAAAACCCAAGGAGGGGTCATTATGAGTTGGATCCGACTCGATGGCAGTGGGTTTAAGATTAAAAAAATCACATGATGTTCTCCATTGTTGTTGTTAGGTGCCATCGATTCGTTTCCAACTCATAGCGACCCCATGCACAGCAAAACAAAACACTGCTTGATCCCGCGCCATCTCCATGATCCTTGCTATACTCGAGCCCATTGTTGCAGCCACTGTGTCAATCCATCTCGTGGAAGGCCTTCCCCTCTTTCGTCTACCCTCCACCTTACCAAGCATGACGTCCTTTTCCCGGGAATGGCCCCCTCTGACAACATGACCAAAGTAGGTGAGACAAAGTCTGGCCATTTTCACTTCCAAGGAGCATCTCAGCTGTACTTCCTCCAGGACAGATCTGTTAGTTCTTTCAGCAGTCCATGGT
>NW_006921728.1:5476675-5490744 GCF_000298275.1 Orycteropus afer afer | reverse complement strand
TTCCATCTTTTGGCTATTGTAAATAGTGCTGCGATGAACATGGGTGTGCATATGTCTGTTCTTGTCATGGCTCTCACTTCTTTAGGATATATACATAGTAATGGAATAGCTGGGTCAAATGGTATTTCTAGTTCCAACTTTTGAAAGAATCGCCATACTGCTTTCTACAATGGTTGTACCATTTTACAGTCCCACCAGCAGTGTATGAGAGTCCTAATCTCTCCACATCCTCACCAGCATTTGTTATTTTCTGTCTCGTTGAACTTTACTACTAGTGCTGAAGCAAGATGGTATCTCATTGTTGTTCCATTTGCCTTTTCTGTCCTCTCCCTGCCTTCCCGCCTTCCTGCTTGTGGGGCATGGCCTGGGTTCCCTCTCCTCACCTGGGTGTCTGTGACTGACTCCCCGATCTCTTCTGGTCCCCTTTGCCTTTTCTGACCTCTCCCTGCCTTCCTGTCTTGCTGCTTGTGGGGCATGGGCTGGGTTCCTTCTCCTCACCTGGGTCCCTGCAGCTGACTCCTCAATCTCTTCCAGTTTAGACAGAAGAATTCTAGGTCACCTGAACATCAGCCATCCTTGTTTTGGTTGAGCCCATCATGGCAGCCACAGTGTCAATCCATCTCTTTGAGGGTCTTGCCATTTTTTGCTGATCTTCTGCTTTACTGTGATAGTTGGAGCTATGTGTCAACTCCACACAGATGTTCTCCATAGATGCTGAAAAAACTCATTGACAAAATTCCCAATAAAGCCTAGCTACCATTACTGAACATTTTGATCGAAGACTCTATAGAAGAATCCTAACCAAAAGGAGAAAAATTCAGAATAGAATATCAAGTTGTCATGAAATCTATATTACTGGAGCCATAAATGCTGAAGGAACCCCTGCAACTCTTGTCCTGAGAAAATCTTTAAACCTTTAACCAAAAATATCCCCTGAAGTCTTCTTAAAACCAAATAGTTTAGCTTAACTAGTAAAGAATGTCTGCCTTGAGCAGTATGCTCTTTTGAGAACTATCTGTGTGGGATCAAATTGACAATAGCAACTGCCACTTAGGGGCAGTGAGTATATGTTATTAGGAGAGAAATAACTGAGAAAAGGAGGGTGAGAATGTTTGCACAACTTGAAGAATGTAATCAGTGTCACTGAATTGTACATGTAGAAACTGTTGTGTTTTGCTGTGTATTTTCTCAACAACAAAATACATTATATTAAAAAAAAAGAATAGTAAAAAAGAGTAGCTACTATGTACAACTAAACACTTCATGGGATTTGGTTACTTTGTTTGGAAGTTTAGGGTATGGATTCATGGGACATCCCAGTTAATTGGCTTAATAATGTATTTAGGCTTCTGTTTTACCTCCTAGTTTGTTGTATAGTGCCTGGGATATTAAAAGTTTACAAGCGACCATCCAAGGTATAGCAATTGGTTTCTATTCACCTGGAGCAATAAAGGAAAAAGAGTCAGGAATAGGAGGAAAATATAGAATGTGTGGTGAATTGCCTCCGTGAATTACTGTCTCCTTTGAAATGAGACCAGAAGAATTTGATGGTGTGTAGCTACCATTACTGAACGCTTTGATCAAAGATTCCATAAAAGAATACTGATCAAAAGAGGGAAAAGGTAGAACAGAATTTCAAATTATCATGGACTCTAACTTTCTGGAGTCATAGATGGTAGATGAACCCCTGAAACTATTGTCCTGAGATAATGTCTGTCTTGAGCATTGTGCTGTTTCAAGAACTATCTATATGGATCAAATTGACAACAGCAACTCAAAAGATTAGATAGGAACCTTAGGAGGCAGTAAGTTTATGTTAACGGAGGAGGAACAACTCAGAAAATGAGGGTGAGAAAGGTTGTACAACTCGAAGAATGTAATCAATGTCACTAACTGTACATGTAGAAATTGTTGAGTTGGTGTTTGTTTTGCTGTGTGTATTCTCAACAACAACAAAATAAAATTTAGGAAAAAAAAGGATTCTAATAAAAATTTCAAGAAAATGGGAATCGATCAATAATTTCTTAATATAGTAAAATGTGTACACCTTAGTTTTAAGCCTACATTTTACTTAATAAAGAAACACTGGTGACATTTTTGTTAAGATAAGGAACAAGGCAACAATGATTACAGTCTCCGCTACTATTTAATATTCTGTTGAGGGTATTTCCCAATACAATTTAAAAGCAGAAATGAATTAGAGGCAAAAGAATTTGAAAAGAAGAAGTAAAACTCCACTTGGATAATATGATTGTTTTAGTTTCTTAGTGCTGCTATAACAGAAATACTGCAAGTAGTTGGCTTAAGAGAAAAGAAGAAGTAAAACTCCACTTGGATAATATGATTGTCTTAGTTTCTTAGTGGTGCTATAACAGAAATACTGCAAGTAGTTGGCTTAAGAGGCTAGAGGTCTGAATTCAAGGCACTGGCTGTAGGGAAAGGCTCTTTCTGTCTGCTCTGGGGGAAAATCCTTGTCTCTTTCAGCTTCTCATCCTTGGTTCCATCATGATTGCCATGTGACATCAGTCTTTCTCCAATTTGTGTGTTTCTCCATTTGTGCTTACTTGCTTCTGTGCCAAATCTGCTCCTTTTATATCTCAGAAGTGATTGATTTAAGACATACTCAACAGTGGTAAGGCCTCATTAACATGACAATACCCTATCTCAAATGGGATTATATCTGCAAGTATAGGTGTTAGGATTTACAACATATATTTTTTGGAGACACAATTTAATCCATAACAATATAGTAATATACCTGGAAAACGTAGTGAATCAACTTAGTTAAAACTAACTCAGATAACTAAAGAATTCAGTAAAGCAGCAAAATATAAAATTAACAAAGAAAAACAATCTTTATATATTCACAAACAATCGTTAGAAGATCAAAAGGCAGAGAAAACTCATTTACTTTATCAATAACGAAGACAGAATACTTAACAAAAAACTTAATAGGAAATGTGAAACAAAAATTCTTCTGAAGGCAAAAATAATAAATTAATAAAATGGAAAGACACTGCTTTTTCTTGGAGAGGATGACTCAGTACTGTTATAAAGATGTCAGTTCACATTAAGTGCATTTAAAAATTTAACTTAAATCCAATAAAAATACCAATAAACTTTAATGGTTTAGTAAGTTGATATTAAAGTTTATATGAAAAAATAAATATACAAGAATAACTAGAAGAACAAAAAGAAAAGCTCTAAGGAGGACTAGTCTTCTCAGATATTAAAACAAAGCATAAATCCTCTATAAAGTACACTGTGGTACTGGTGCATAAATAGACAAATAGACCAGTGGACTAGAAAAGAAAACAGACCCAAATACATGTGGACTCATAGTGTATGATAAAGGAGATAGGGCATCTTAAATCATTGGTTCAAAGACATTTTCCAAGATGGGGCTGGAACAATTGGATAGCCATTTGGAAAAGGATTAAATTAGTGCAAAAGGCATAGTTCTGGTCCTAGATTCTGATACCAGCTTACTCTGGGCCCTGGAGCAAGCCACTTATCTCTCTGGCCTTCAGGTTCTTTACCTGTAAAATAAAGAAGGAAACAGGAGCTCTGGTAGCATAGTGCCTAAGTACTTGACTGCTAAACAGAAGGCTGAGGGTTCAAACCCACCAGCCACTCCTCGGAAGGAAGGTTGGGCAATCTACTTCCGCAGTGATACCTCCTCCGAAACCCAAGGAGGGGTCGCTATGAGTCGGGTCCAGCTCCACGGCACATAACAACAACAATGTGATCACAAAGAACTTTTCTGCTCTCCCATCTGTTTCCCTGGATGCACTGCTCCCACTGGGCCTCTGGCATTGGGCACAAGTCCTGGCATCTCCTCCTGGTCAGGAGTAAGAATCCCATGTAGTCAACATCAGGCACCTGAATGGCTACTATGCAGAGAGAACACAGGTAGTTCACTTTACTCTAAGGAGACCATTGCCAATCTGTTTCTATACTCATTTGAGTTTTTAAGGAATATATTTTGTCTTCTATTTAAGGTATTTTCTTTGCATTTGTTTTCAAGAAATTTAATTCTTGTGAATAGTTCTCTCTTTTTGCATTTTCCTTTCTAGGGGTCCAATGAGTTTTTCCAAGAACCAGTAAGCAACTTTGATCAAGGCAGATAAAGAAATGAAGGGACTGGCTACTCTGGATTTAATTCTGATCAACCAGTTGGAAATAGTGTGGACAGGTAGAAATGATAGAAACTATGGGAAAAAGTGGATTGGAATGTTGGTGTCATGGCCTAATGGAATGAATGGGCAGCTTAGAACCAGATTTGAATCTTGGCTCCTCCAATTAATAGATGTATAACTTTGGGCCTGTTAAATAACCTCTCTGAGCTTCACTTTTCTCATCTATTGAAAACAAAGTCAATATGTCTTACCTTACAGAGTTGTGTAAGAATTAGAGATAATAATAGTAGCTGTTATCGATTCCAGCTACTAAATGCAGGAGCTGTTTTACAACAGCTCATTACTGCTCAAACAGTTCCTGCTGAGGAACTCCCTGAGCAGCACAGAAAATGGTCTTTGTGGATCTCTGTGATTGCTGGAGATTTCATCCTTACGTTCTGGTAAAATATCTATCCCTTTAACTTCCATCTATTGTCCCGGCTTTACTGTTTGACTGGTTCTCTGTCATCCTCATGAGAGATGTTTAGATATTAAATCATATCCCACCCCTGGCACCCAATTATTCTCTTGGCTAAATATTCCCCACCGCCTAGATTATTCCTTATAGGACATGGCTTCCAGGTTCCCCCACCATCCTGGATGTCACTTGGTGGCAGCCAGTTATTTGCAAGTAGAAACAATGGTCTAAATGTGATCTGATTATCCTAGAAAACATTGAGGCTGTTTCCTCTCTTGATAGCTCTACTAATGGAGCTGGGAATATCATTAGCTTGTTTAGCACCCTAGTCACATCCTTGGTTCCTAATAGATTTGCATTCAACCAACACCTCCAGAATTATTCAAATGGATTTCAGAGTCAGGTCCTTGTTGCTCTTCATCCTACAGTTGTATACACATTTCTAAATTTTACGTATTTATTTCTAAACTTATATCTGTATTCATTTGCATGAAGAATTAAAAAAAAAAGAAACAACACAGTATGGAAATGACAGCTAATGTTTATTGAAAACTTTCTATGAGTCAGACACTGATGTTTTACTCTATTTTCAGATGAGGAAACAGAGTAAGTAGTTTGTACAAATTTTCACAGCTTTGAGAGTCAGAGCTGGAGCCAGAGCTTCTACCTCATGCTGCTCTACACCGATTCCCAACATGGCACCAAACACACGTGCATCTGTCAGAGCTGGAGACAGCACTGAACTGCAGGTCTTAGTAAGGTCACCGTTACTGTGGGCCTCAGTGTCCTTCTGTATACAATAAGTGGCTGGGCTGGGCCATTTCTTGTGTTTCCTTCAGCCCTAAGACTTTACTGCATAAATCCACCACGACTAATCAAAGTGTAGAAGAGAAAATAAACTGCTGATTTTCCTTCTTTCCTAGAGATTCTCCTTGCACTTGAGCTCACATGCAGAAGCTCACATTTATCCCTATTGTAGTTCATCTTGTCAGTTTTGTTCAGAGTGTGACCATTGACCCAGCAAGAGCTTCAGGTCAGTGTTTCTGTACACAGCCAACTCCCCTGTCCCTCCTTCCTACTCTGCAGCATCTGCAGGCCGATGCTCAGACCCTCTTAGCCTTCATCCAAATCACTGGTTGCATGCCGCATCCCACACCTTCCTGCAGGGTTCTTGTACTTTCACTCAAAACACTTCTAGAACATGGGAACAACTTTGCACACTTCTGTCTCCAAAACTGTTTTAAAGTTTTAAAACAGTTTTATGGTCCCCAAAATATTGTTTCCTGGAGTAACCATCTATGATAGAAATTTATGGTCCCCAAAATATTGTTTCGTGGAGTAACCATCTATGATAGAAACAGAGGTGAGCCATGGTCACAGTCTCTGGGCCAAAATGTGGCTCTGAGCAAGTCCTTTGGGTTCTCTGGCTGTCCGTGGCCAGTGAAGTCAGCTGCCTGGGAACCCTGACAGTTCCCAGGTAGGGGCAGGTGATGCTGAGGGGATGCTGAGCAGCATACCCCACTTCACTGTTCTGTCTCTGATGGGTCAATTCCACAGCAGTTCTTTTGGGCCAGTTTCCTTTCTTTGGAAAGTTCACTTCTACATTTGAAGAAAAAATTCTGATCTTCTATTTCTGGCCCTGTTTACTCAAATTTCCAGCCCTAAGTGAGAGCCTTGTTTTTTACTGAGTCAACCCACATTCCCTGTTTGCAAGAAAAAGGAAAATTCTTTTAATGTCAGGTATATATTTACATGGTCAGGTCCTGGTCTTTTGAATGCAAACATAAACTAAGCTGAGGCAATATTTTACTGATAGAGAAACTTCAGCACTATTGTGGGAAACCTTGGGGGAAAGTCTTTCTATGGCATCAGGATCCTGCCTCTAGGGAACTCACAGGGTCCCCTGACAATTGATCCCAATGACCAGATTTTTCTGGCAATAGATGAGATAAATAGAATGAGGGGCTCTTTTCATTAAGTGATGTATTCAGGATTGGTGTGTTCCCTTCCAGGAGATGTGCTATATATCTTCAAAAAGGAAAAGAACATACAATTTTGAAATTTTCTTATTAATTTTTCCTCTTTGTTTAGAAATTATGTTTGCATGTTTAAAAATATATCTAGTCAAAACCAGGGAAAAGCTTGCCTCACAGTGTCCCACAAAGGTAAGAGGATTGTGGTTAGAGATTCCCTTTAACTCGGAGTTTCTGCCTTGAAGAAAGAGATAAGAATGGCCCAGCATCCCATGTGGTGCAGCAAAATGTTAATTTGCCAGGTCCAGGTTGCTAACATCCATTAATAATTGGAACATGGAATGTACAAAGTATGAATCTAGGAAAATTGGAAGTTGTCAAAAATGAAATGGAACACATAAAGATTGTTATCCTAGACATCAGTGAGCTAAAATGGACAGCTTTTGGCCATTTTTTAATCAGACAGCCATATGATCATTCTTTAGATGGTCTGTAAATACAGGAGGGATATATTGAAGGTCATATTTTGGCTCTCATGGACTTTTTCTAATTGTCTTCAGCTTCAACTTGGACTTGCATATGAACTAGTTGACGGTCTGTTCCACAGTCAGCTCCTGGCCTTGTTTTGGGTGAAGATCTGTGGAAAGAGGTGATGGAGAAGCTCAATATCTTCAGCCATCTAAAGAATGATCTGATGCATTGAATACCAATGACAAAAAACCAGAAGAATTGTAGGATGACATCAAGAACATCATCCATGAAGAAACAAGAGGTCATTGAAAAGACAGGAAAAGCAGAAAAGACAAGAATGGATGTCAGAACAGACTCTGAAACTTACTCTTGAACAGAGAATAGCTAAAGCAAATGGAAGAAATGATAAAAGAGCTGAACAGAAGATTTCAAGAAGCAGCTTGGGAAAACAAAGTCAATTACAATGAAACATGCAAAGACCTAAGTTAGAAAACCAAAAAGGAAGAATATGCTTGGCATTTCTCAAGCTCAAAGAACTAAAGAAAAAAATTAAGCCTCAAGTTGCAATATTGAAAGATTCTATGGACAAAATATTAAATGATGCAAGAAACATAAAAAGAAGATGGAAGGAATATACATAGTCACTGTTCAAAAAAGGATTGGTCAATGTTCATCCACTTCAGGACATGGCAAATGGTCAACAACCAATGGTATTGAAGGAAGAAGTCAAAGCTGCACTGAAGGAATTGGGGAAGAACAAAGCTCCAGGAATTGACAGAATACCCATTAAGATGTTTCAACAAACAGATGTCACACTGGAGGTACTCACTTGTCTATGCCAAGAGATTTGGAAGACAGCTACCTGGCCAAACTGACTGGAAGAGATCCATATTTGTACCCATTCCAAAGAAAGGTGATCCTACAGAATGTGGAAATGATCAAACAACATCATTAATATTACACACAAGTAAAATCTTGCTAAAGATAATTTTTAAATAGTTGCAGCAGTATATTGACAGAGAACTTCTAGAAATGCAAGTTGGATTCAGAAGAGGATGTGGAATGAGGGATATCATTGTGATGTCAGATGGATCTTGGCTGAAAGCAAAGAATACCAGAAAGATGTTTACTTGTGTTTTATTGACTATCCTAAAGTATTTGACTGTGAGGATCATAACAAATTATGGATAACATTGAGAAGATTGGGAATTCCAGAACACTTAATTGCGATCATGAGGAATGTATACATAGATCAGGAGGTTGTTTGAACAGAACAAGGAGATACTGCATGGTTTAAAATCAGGAAGGGAGTGTGTCAGGATTGTATTCTTTCACCATACTTATTCAATCTGTATGCTGAGTGTGTTATACTGGGTTCTCTGTTGTTGTTGTTGTTATGTGCCATTGAGTCAGCCCCGACTCATAGCGACCCCTCCTTGGGTTTCCGAGGCAGTATCACTACGGAAGTAGGATTGCCCAACCTTCCTTCTGAGGAGTGGCTGATGGGTTTGAACCGCCAGCCTTCTGGTTAGCAGTCAAGTGCTTTAGCCACTGTGCTACCAGAGCTCCTACTGGGTTCTCTAGAGAAACAAAACCAGTAAAGCTTATAGAGAGAGAGAGTGAGAGAAATTTATCTTAGGAAAATGGCTCACACACTTATAGAAGCTGGCAAGTCCAAAGTTCTTGGATCAAACATCAAGCTGGAGGCTTTTCTTGACTCTTGCAGCTGTAGGAGCTGAGAAGCTCAAGGCTGGCAGGCAGTGTACTGGCTGTTGACTCCAACGAATGACAAATCCAAGATCTCCAGGCCGAATGGTGGATTGTTGGCTCATGGACAGTTGTAGGCAGCACAACAGAATCCCGATCCACAGAAGAATGTCTCTTTTCCCAGGGTGTCCATAGATATACTGGAAGCAGGCCACACCCCTAGGGAAACTCCCTTTCAACAGATTGGCTGCTCAAAACATAATCATCTGATTCCATCATGGGAATAACCACATCACAATGGCTTAAACCACACAGAATTGTGGTTCAGCCAAGTTGACACACAGCTCCAACTATCACACTGAGCAAATAATCTGAGAAGCTGGACTATATGAAAAGGAGCATGGCATCAGCATTGGAGGAAAACTTAACAACCTTTGATATGCAGATGACACAACGTTGCTTACTGAAGGTGAAGATGACTTGAAGCACTTATTGATGAAGACTAAAACTGCAGTCTGCAGTGTGGATTACATATCAACTTTATGTCTTTATGACAGTGAAAATCCTCACAATTGGACCAATAAGCAGCATCATGATAAATGGAGAAAAGATTGAAGTTGTCAAAGGTTTCATATTACTTGGTTCCAAAATCAACACCAATGGAAGCAGCAGTCAAGACATCAGATGATGTATTGCACTGGGCAAATCTGCTGTAAAAGACCTTTTTAAAGTGCTGAAGAGCAAAGATGTCTCTTTGAAGACTGATGTTATGTTATGTGCCGTTGAGTTGGACCCAACTCATAGTGATCCCTCCTTGGGTTACTGAGGCAGTATCATGATGGAAGCAGATTGCCTAATCTTCCTTCCGTGGAGTGGCTGGTGGGTTTGAACCACCAGCCTTCTGGTTAGCAGTAAAGTGCCTTAGGCACTGTGCTACCATGGCTCCTCTTTGAAGACTAAGGTGTGCCTAACCCAAGCCATGGTATTTTCAATCATCTCATATGCACATGAGAGCTGGGCAATGAATAAGGAAGACCGAAGAAGAGTCAATGCTTTTGAGTTGTGGTGTTGGTGAAGAATGCTGAAAGTACTATGGACTGCCAAAAGATCTAACAAGTCTGTCCTGGAAGAAGTGCAGCCGGAATGCTCCTTGGAAGTGAGAATGGCCATATTTTGTCTCACCTACTTAGGTCATGTTGTCAGAAGAGACCATTCCCTGGAGAAGGATATCATGCTTGATAAAGTGGAGGTTCAACAAAAAAGGGGAAGGCCCTCAATGAGATGGATAGATGCAAGTGGCTATAATGATAGGCTCAGATATGGCAAGGATTGTGAGGCTGACACAGGACCAGGCAGTGTTTTGTTCTGTTGTGCATAGGGTTGCTATGAGTAGAAGCCAATTTGACCGCACCTAACAACAGGTTGTTAAAGCATACACATTCCAAAGAAAGGCCTGTCTCGAGGAGGAATGGACCTTGGCAGTTTCCTGGGTTATAACTTCTAAACCTCTAATAAGGATGTTTTTGTATGCCTGAAGCTCTGGGTCATGCTGAATACATTTAACCTCTGGAGTTGGAGAGTGAATGGAGTGCTGAATATCTAATGAGTGACCCTCATTTGGACACCAAAGCTCAGGAGAGCTTCACTGGTTGACATTTCACATGTGTTGTCACATATCATTTGTGGGACAATTAAGTGCTATCTGTGCCACTCCATTGAGGAGGACAAGTAGAAGTTTGTACCTGGCTTTTCTTGACTTTGTCTATGTGCCTTTTCTCTTTGTAGATTTCCAATCTGTATCGTTTTTGTAATAAACTGTACCATGAGTTAAATAGCTTTTCTGGGTCTTATGAGCCTTTCTAGTGAATTAGTGAACCTGAGGGTGATCTTGGAGACCCCCAATTCAATTGTCCCCAGGAAAGATGGCAGAGATATAGCCTCAGTTGTGGCTCTCGACTCTGTTCATTTGCCTTCAAAAGACAAGAAAACCAAGCCAGTTCTAGGGCATTTGGTCAAGTTCCAAACCAAAATCAAACTCATTGTCATGGAGTCAGATCTGACTAATAGCAACCCCTCCTTGGGTTTCCGAGGCAGTATCACTATGGAAGTAGATTGCCCAACCTTCCTTCTGAGGAGTGGGTTTGAACCTCCAGCTTTCTGATTAGCTGTGAAATGCTTTAGGCACTATGCCACCAGAGCTCCCTTGGTCAAGTTAAGAATCCCATTTTCAGGCAGGGGAAGGAGCAGCCAGATAATGTGTAGATTTTATAGAACTTGCCTTCCATAGGGAGTAAGAGGAGAATTACAGAATTTGATGTCTGTCCCTTGGAGTCCTGCACTTTCTATCACATTGCACTAAAAAGAATCAGAATATTACATACCAGAGTATGTAATGGGATCCCTAATTTTGACAGCTCCTAAATAAACATTGAGAGGTCAAGTCCCTTAGCTAAGGTCACCCAGATCTCCTCTTACCTCCAAATGCAAAATCTGTTCCTCTTAGCCTCAAGGATCAGATTTCATTAAGTTTAAGAGCAGATCCCACTCAGGGTGGGTTTCTAGGAAATGCCTCCATGGAGCTCATATTTCCATTCTAGCTTAGGCGGCCAGCTTCAAGAGCTCTGGGGAAGGAAGACCAGAGGTAATGAGAATGACATTTCTGCCAAGAAGACAACTTTGAGAACAATTGAAGAGACTGAGCTTCTCTACTTGGAGAAAAGAATTAGAAAGGACCAAGTTTCCTTTTGGGCAATCTGCCTCCTTGGAGGATTGGTGGTGGTTGGCTGCTGCTGAGAGCCCTTTTTCTATTTGCCATTATGTTGCTCTGAGCAGTTTGAGCCAAAGTTCAAAATGAATCTGTTCCAGTTTAGTGAACTATGGTGACAGTAAGCTAATCTGACTCTTCTTGATCTCCTCGGTTCATTCCTTCAGTTGATTGATCTGTCTTTCATTGCTGGGCCTTCTTGTAGTTCCACTTCCCCAGTGCCTGGAGCTGGAGGCTCTGGCTGGCTGACCATCAGGATCATCAAGAAAAGGGCTGCCCTCTTCTCATCCCTGATCCATATTAAAACTAACATTTTCACAAGATTAAATTCATGTATGAACTCTTAAGTTTTATTTGAAACTCATGATTGGGGAGCAGGGGGCATCTGGTCTGGAAGTTAGAAAGAGCTTTGAAGGACAAGTGGAAGAAACCAAAAGGTAAATGGTCAAAATGGTATAAAAACAAGGAAGTAATATTAGGCAAAAAGTGATTGGTTAACTCTAAGGTATTTTTCTCCTTATAAGGCATATTGGCAACTTTCGTAACCAGGTCATATACTTGCTGAGGTGGCAAGCATGGATTAGTTGACTTAGGTTTTAGCTCCTGGGAAGGTCAAGCACTTTCAGGAAATAGACACTAGCTAGGTTTTGGTTTGCTGACTCAGGGCTTAGTATAAATTACTCCATCTTGAGCCTAGTATGATCAGGCTAACATTTTATAGACCTCTTGGCATCTTGCCCACCCCTGGCTCTGATCATAGCATGGGCACCTCGCTGAATGTGCTGTTAAGCAATCCTTAAATGAAGTATCCAGAGCCCCACTGATCAAGAAGCCCTGGAGAGGTGTTATGGCAGCCTTGTGTCCTTAGACCCTCAGACATCAACCCAGACCACTTGGCTGCCACTGGCAATGGGCCTAAGAAGCGCACTTTCCTGTGACAGTGGACTGGGAAGTCAGGAGTGTCCTTGAGTGCTGTTTCAGGGGTGATAGGAGCTGTTCCTAAACTGGTTGCCATTTGTGCTGTAGATTTGCTGGATCTCTTACTATGAACTGAGAATAAGCCATCTGTGATAAAATTGTTTTTACGATAAATAAGATCCTTTTGGGAATCTGAATATCCAAATGAAGAATGGCCAGACCACATATGATGGCAGAGCTCTGACCCACAAACTCTCAGCAGCCAGCTGAGGACGTCAAACCGCAACCTCTGCAGCCATCATCATCCAGGACAGTCAGGGCTTGGTCAGTGACTGCAGCTTCCCTTTTTTCCCCCTGCTTCCAACTCAGGACCAACCAGAGAAAACCAAGCATGCTCCCAAAAGCAACCACACAGGACACCCTACTTCTCATCAGCCAACCTCCAAATTCCCCACGCCAACAACCTTCAGTTCAGAACACTCCTGAGCCTTCCCTTGCTTTCACTATGCAGCTTTCCCTCTCCCCTGTCAATCAAGTGATGGTGGCCGACCTTCTGCTAGAGCAAGCTCTGAATAAATAGCCTCTCTGCTCTCAAATGGGTGGTCTTTGTATATTTCTATACATACTTCTTATGTATTGGGTGAGTCATGTCAGCTCTTTAGTTTCTTGCCCTCCTTCAAGCTCCAACTGCTCAAAGGAAAAATATCCTCAGTAATGAAAAGGGAGTGATTTTACTATTTCCTTTAAAAGAATTCAATAAAACAACAGCATAGAAACAAGAAAAGCATCTTTTTTCTTAGTTTTTTGTGGTGTTTCTGCATTACCAACATGGATGGAAGAGGAAAGTGGCCAACCGTGGGGCCAAGGCTCCACTGTGAATGGAAAACTCTGAGAGAATCACACTTAAGAAATCCAATCACACAATCCCCTAATCAGGACCCTTTTTGTATTTAAGGTTGAAGTCCCACCCCATCCCCTATTTCATGTCCCCCTCCCCCCATCTTTTTGGGCGCCTTCCTTCTCATGGCACAGGACTGACACCTGAAGAAAGCTCCTTTGCTCCCTCTGGAACCTCCGATTAGCAGCAATTAAAAAAAAAATCTCGCTGCAACTTGACACTTTTTGAAATGCTAATTGATGCTAAGCAGAGCCATCAGGCTTTCTTTCACACCTACTCAGTCCCTGCCCCAGGCTTTTTTGCATATTTGAATCAATAAGTTTCTAAGACGTGGAAGTGTGAAGTATGCAAATAGACTGCTCCCAAAGCCCTGGCTGAGATCTGGGGGGGGGGGGGGGGGCAGGCAGAAATTTCCTGCATTTCCCCCAAATTGACCTTTTTAACTTCTGCAGGTGGAATCCTGCAAGTGACCATTGTTATTGCTTTGAGTATCTTCATAAATTGATTGAAAACTATCAATTGCTATAATTTCTATTATTATCAGTAAAAGCAAACACTAATCTACAGATGGATACACAGTAGACAGGAAAGAAGATCAGGTATGGATAAGCAAATGGGAATATAGTCATGACCATATATGGGTGTGGTAAATGATATTCCTACATACAGGAATAAGGAAGACCGAAGAAGAGTTGATGCTTTTGAGTTGTGGTGCTGGCGAAGAATGCTGAAAGTACCATGG
>NW_006921728.1:5465066-5475150 GCF_000298275.1 Orycteropus afer afer | reverse complement strand
CAAACCCACCAGCCACTCCTCAGAAGGAAGGTTGGGCAATCCTACTTCCGTAGTGATACTGCCTCGGAAACCCAAGGAGGGGTCGCTATGAGTCGGGGCCTACTCGATGGCACATAACAACAACAACAACACAACAGTACACAAAAATATTATTCTACCTCTTCAGTGAGTAGTGACTGGGGTTTTAAAAGCTTGTGAGCGGCCATCTAAGATGCAACTATTGGTCTCTCATCTGGAGCAAAGAACAGTGAAGAAAATCACAGATGCATGGAAACAGTTTAAAGGATTAATGGACCATAAGAACCTCAGCCTATATGAGCCTGAGACCAGAAGAATGAGATGGTGCCTGGCTACAAATGCCAAACACTCAGAAAGGGATCAATATTAGAGATCCTGGATAGAATGGGAGAAATAATGTGGAATAAAATTTAAAAACAAAACAACAACAACAAAAAAACAGGCTTACTGGTCAGATAGAGAGACTAGTGAAACCCCTGTAACTGTGGCCCCAAGTCACCCTTTAGGCCTGGAATTGAACTCACTCCCATGACTTAACTCTTAGCCAAACAATAGACAGGGCTATGAGACAAAAAGAGGAGCTCTGGTGGCATAGTGCCTAAGGCATTTGACTGCTAACCAGAAGGCTGGCAGTTCAAATCCACCAGCTGCTCCTAAGAAGGAAGATTGGGCAATCTAGTTCTGTAGTGTACTGCCTCAGAAACCCAAGGAGGGATCACTATGAGTCAGATCCGACTTGATGGCAGTGAGTTTGGTTTTTGGTTTGATGAGCATAATAGCTTTCCTGAGTCCTTTTAGTGAATAATTGAACCTAGGGGTGATCTTGGCCAACCTCAATTCACTAACCCCCAAGAAAGTTGGCAATGGAGAACCAAGATACTCTCTTTTGGGCCTCTTACACCCAAACCCCAATTCTGGCAGCTCTTCCACAGGGTATCACTCTTTCTGCCAGGAATTGAAGTCATTGTAGGGCCGGGGTTACAGAAACAATGCCCAGTGGACACACAAAGGTAGAGAGTGATAAAGCTATTGTCTTTGGCCATCACAGTTTCTTCCACTCTCTTTCTATGGTACCACCCCACTCTCCTTCTCCACAGTGCTCAGGCCCGGGCCATTCTTGGACATGGTAGGTCTATACCCTGGCTGAGCCATGGAGGTCCCTTTTGGACTTGATACACAGAAGGTGGCAGAAATAAGATCTTTTCTGTTGAGGTTGCCAAGTTTGGAAGATGTCAAATTGGGACTGTCACATGCCCTCCCCTTCAGGATATCCTGGAGAATTCCAGCTGACCTGAGGTCCATCCCAAGCCAAGACATTCCCTTTGGACCCTAACCAGTCTGAGCTGGGATTTTTGTTGCTAGCAGTTGACAGTCCTGACTAATGGGGGATAATGGATGAGTCACTCCTTGTCTTAGTTATCTAGTGCTGCTATCATAGAAATACTACAAGTGGATGGGTTTAACAAACAAAAATTTATTTTACCACAATTTAGGAGGCTAGAAGTTCAAAGCACTGGTTCTAGGGGAAGGCTTTCTTTCTCTGTTGGCTCTGAAGGAAGGTCCTTGTCTCTCCAGCTTCTGCTTCCTGCTTTCATGGAGATCTCCATGTGTCTTGGCATCTATCTCACCTCATCTCTCTGGCTAACTTGTGTTTTAATCTATTTTATTTCTTAAAAGAGATTGACTCAAGATATCCTACATTAATCCTGCCTCATTAACATAAAAAAAGACAATCCATTCCGGAATCCACCATTTGTCTATCAGTTTGTTGTACTGTGATGTCTTGCATGCTGATGTGATGCTGGAAGCTATGCCACTGGTATTTCAAATACCAGCAGCGTTGCCCATGGTGGGCAGATTTCAGTGGAGTTTCCAGACTAAGACAGACCAGGAAGAAAGACGTGGCACTCTACTTCTAAATAAAATTGGCCACTGAAAATCACATAAATAGCAGTAAAACATTGTCTGATATTGTGCTGGAATGTCTGCCTCCTCAGAGTGGAGTTGACCCTAATGGAGTAGATGAAGGAAAGCTTTTGGGACCCTCATTTCCTGATGGGGCACAACTCAAAAGGAGAAGAAACAGCTGCAAACATCTAATAATAATTGGAACATGGAATGTATGAAGTATAAATCTAGGAAAATTGGAGATTGTCAAAAAATGAAATGGAACCCATAAACATTGATATCCTAGGCATTAGTAAGCTGAAATGGACTGGTATTGCCCATTTTGAATCTGACAATCATATGGTCAACTATGCCTGGAATGGCAAACTGAAGAGAACTGGTGTCACATTCATCATCGAAAAGAACATTTCTAGATCAATCCTGAGGTACAATGCTGTTAGTGATAGGATAATATCTTTATGCCTACAAGGAAGACCAGTTAACATTATTATTATTCAAATTTACTCACCAACTGCTAAAGCCAAAAATGAAGAAATTGAAGATATTTACCAACTTCTGAAGTCTGAAATTGATCAAACATGCAATCAAGATGATTAGAATGCAAAACTGGAAATAAAGAAGAAGCATCAGTAGTTGGAAAATTTGGCTTTGGTGATAGAAATGACACGGAAATCTGCATGATAGAATTTTGCATGACCAATGACTTATTCATTGTATATACCTTTTTCAACAACATAAATGGTGGCTATACACATGGCCTTTGCCAAATGGGATACATAGGAACCAAATCAACTTCATCTGTGGAAAGAGATGATGGAGAAGCTCAATATCATCAGTCAGAACAAGGCCAGAGGCTGCATGTGGAACAGACAATCATTTGCTCTTAGGGAAATTCTGGCTGAAGCTGAAGAAAATTAAAACAAGACAATGAGAGACAAAATATGACCTTGAGTATATCCCACCCTGAATTGAGAGACTATCTGAAGAATAGATTTGATGCATTGACAAATCAAAACAACAATGAGATACCATCTTGCTCCAACACTAATAGCAAAGTTCAACAAGACAGAAAATAACAAATGCTGGCAAGGTTGTGGAGGGATTGGGACTCTCATACACTGCTGGTGGGACTGTAAAACGGTACAACCATTGTGGAAAGCAGTATGGCGATTCCTTAAAAAGTTGGAAATACAAATACCATTTGACCCAGCTATTCCATTACTAGGTATATACCCTAAAGAAGTGAGAGCCATGACAAGAGCAGATGTATGCACACCCATGCTCATTGCAGCACTATTTACAATAGCCAAAACTTGGAAACAACCTAGATGTCCAACAACTGAGGAATGGATAACCAAACTATAGTACATACACACAATGGAATACTATGCAACGCTAAAGAATAATGTAGAATCTGCAATACACCGCATAACGTGGATGAACTTGGAGGACATTAGCTGAGTGAAATAAGTCAGTCACAAAAGGACAAATATTGTATTAGTCCATTATTGTAAAAGTTAAGGAAAGGTTTATCTATAGAAGGAAATTTTCTTTGTTGGTTACCAGGGGTGGGAGAGGAGGGAAGGGAACACTGTTAGATAGATAGAGATAAATATTGATTTGGATGAAGAGAAGGGCAATGTACCAAACCTGTGTGACCAATATGGCAGCATTGAGGATGAGAAAGACATAGAGAGGTACATGGGAGGTATAGACATCAAATATGAACCCTTTTGCACATATAGTACTGCATTGTCAATGAAGGCAAACATGGGTATATGGGTGGATAGATGGGTGGACAGGCTGTACAATTAGGTATGTCTATGAAATGGGGAGTATATCCAAGAACATATATAAGGTTGGCAGACAATGGTCCTACAAGTTTATGTGAATGATCAGAATTCCAGGTGTATAGTAGAGCTGACAAGGGGCAAGGTTGTGGTCACTGCTTGTTCACAGCCAGCTACCCAGAGAGACTGAGTAGTTGAACCTGCGGGCTTGCGACCATAGTTGAAGGGGACATCAAGCTCAATTGGCATAACATACTATACCAAACATTGTTCCACCTCCTACTTTGGTGAGTAGTGACTGGGATCTTAAAAGCTTGCAAGCTGCCATCTAGATGCAACGATGGGTTTCTCCTCGTCCAGAACAAAAAAGAATGAAGAAAACCAAAGTTCATGGAAACAATTAGTCCTAGCAACTGATACACCATCTTGCTTGGTAAAGTAGAGGGCAGAGAAAAAGAGGAAGCCCTTCAATGAGATGGACTGACACAGTGGCTACAACCATGGGCTCAAGCTTAGCAAGGATTGTGAGGATGTCGCAGGACTGGGCAATGTTTCATTCTTTGTGTATAAGGCCGCTATGAGTTGGATCTGACTGAACAGCACCTAATAACAACAATATTCCCAAGTGAGATTATAACCACAGGCATAGAGGTTAGGATTTATAAGACATGTGTTTGTGTTTCTAACAGGCCCCTTATACCTTCCTGGGACAACTCCCCAGGCCCCCAGCAGCACCTCTAGAGCCAATTCTCAATCCTTCTCTCTGGGTGGTAGTTACATTAAGGGTGCCTGAGTCTGGGTCTGGGTTTTATTTTCTGTTTACAGCTGCTCCAAACTATCTCATGGCCATACATTAAATAAGTGTTTTTCAAATTTGAGCAAGATAAAAACCTTTTTCCAAGGGGAGGGCGAGTATTACCAGACCCCCTGTATGAGTTTAAATTATTTTTATACTAAATATAAATATATAACATATGTCCATAGCTATATAAAACCAAAATAATTTTTCAACTATAAAACCAACAAAATTCAAATTAAAAACAATAATTTAATGATAAATTGGATATTGCTAAAACCACACTGGTGACATTAAGTTTATTATTAGAAAATGTTCTCTATTTTGTTTGTTCTGAGTTTTGATAGGGAATAAATGAGGGGAAAACCCCTGGGCCAGTTCTGTTTCCCAGTGTCCTAGCACTTCCCTTCCATTGTGATCCAGAAGGAGACAATGTAATATTCCTGTAATATTTTGTAATAGCTCATTCTGAGAAGACAAATGTCTTATCTATCCAGTGCTGCTGTAACAGATAATCCCATAAGTGAATGGTGTCAACAAAAAAATTTATTCTCTCACAGTTTAATTTAGGAGGCTGGAAGTCTGAATTCAGAGCAATAGGTTTAGGGGAAGACTTTCTCTTTATATTGGTTTTGGGGGAAAGTTCTTGTCATCAATCTTCCTCTGGGTCTAAGAGTTTCTCAGTGCAGGGACCACAGTCCAAAGGATGCACTCTGCTCCTGGCCCTTTTTCTTGGTGCTTGGAGGTCCTTCTTTCTCGGCTCACTTCTCTTTCCTTTTATTTCTTATAAGATAAAAGATGATGCAGGCCGCACCCCAGTGAAACTCACCTTACATTGGATCAGTGACTTAATTAAGGGTGTTGCATCCCACCCTAATCCCCTTAATTTTTTGAGAGCGTATAATGGCCTTGGTGATATAAGTGATGCTAGAGATCACATGACAGAATATTACAAGACCAATGACTTACTCATTGCAAATACCTTTTTCAACAACATAAATGGTGGCTATACACATGGACCTCACCAGATGAAATACACAGGAATCAGATTGACTACATCTGTGGAACAACGACAAGGGAGAAACTGATTATCATTAGTCAAAACAAAGCCAGGAGCTGACTGTGGAAAATCGTTCATATGCAAGTTCAAGTTGAAGCTGAAGAGAATTTTTAAAAGTCAACAAGAGCCAAACAAGACCTTGATTATATCCCACTTAAATTTAGAGACCATCTAAAGAATAGAATTGACACATGGAACAGTAATGATCAAAGACCAGACAAGTTGTGGGATGACATCAAGAATGTCACACATGAAGAAGGCAAAAGGTCATTAAGGAGACAGGAAAGGAAGAAAAGAACAAAATAGATGTCACAAAAGACTCTGAATCTTCCTCTTGAATGAAGAGTTGTATAGAGACTGGAGGAAATGATGAAATACAAGAGCTAAACAGAAGATTTCAAAGGGCAGCTCAAGAAGACAAAGTAAAGTATTATAATGAAATGTGCAAAGACCTAGAATTAGAAAATCAAAAGGGAAGAACACACTCGGCAATTCACAAGCTGAAAGAATGGAAGAAAAAAGTCAAGCCTCGAGTTGCAGTGTTGAAGGATTCTACGGGCAAAATAGTGAATGATGCAGGAAGCATTTTAAAAAAATGGAAAGAATACTGAGATTCACTGTACCAAAAAGACTTGGTCAATGTTCAACTACTTCAGGAGGAAGCATATGGTCAAGAACCAATGGTATTGATGGGAAAAGTCCAAGCTGCTCTGACAGAAGTGGTACAAAACAAGGCTCCAGGAATTGACAGAATACCCATTGGGACGTTTCAACAAACAGATGCAGTGCCTGAGGTGGTCACTCATTTATGCCAAGAAATTTGGAAGACAGCAACCTGGACCAAAGACTGAAAGAGATTGATACTTGTGCCCATTCTAAAGAAAGGCAATCCAACAGAATGTGGAAATTATAGGTCAATATCATTAATATCATACACAAGCAAAATTTTGCTGAAGATAATTAAAAAATGGTTGCAGCAGTATATTGACAGGGAAGTTCCAGAAATTCCAGCTGGATTCAGAAAAGAACATGGAACCAGGGATATCATTGCTGATGTCAGATGGATTTTGGTTGAAAGCAAAGAATACCAGAAAGATGTTTACCTGTGTTTTATTGACTATGAGAAAGCATTCAACTGTGTGGATCACAAGAAATTATGGATAACATTGCTAAGAATGGGAATTTCAGACCCTTAATTGTGCTCATGAGAAACCTGTACATAGACAAAGTATTTAGGCAGTTATTCGAACAGAATAAGGGGATACTGCATGACTTAAAATCAGGAAGGGTGTGTATTAGGGTGTCCTTCACCATCCTTATTCAATCTGTATATTGAGCAAATAGTCTGAGAAGCTGGACTACATGAAGAAGAGAGCGGCATCAGGACTGGAGGACGACTCATTAAGAACCTGTGATATGTGAATGATACAATCTTGATAGCTGAAAGTGAAGATGAAGCACTCGTTGATGGAGATCAGAGACTACAGTCTTCAGTATGGATTACACCTCAACATAAAGAAAATGAAAATCCTCACAACTGGACCAATAAGCAATATCATGATAAATGGAGAAAAGATTGAAGTTGTCAGGGATTTCATTTTACTGGGATCCACAATCCATACCCATGCAGCAGAAAGAAATCAGACATTATATAATACTGGGCAAATCTGCTGCAAAAGACCTCTTTATTTTATTGCTATTATTATTATTTGCGGTGTTCCCTCCCCTCCTCCCCCACCCTTATTAACCAACAAAGAAATTTTCCTTCCACATATAAACCTTCCCCTGACTTTTTTTTTTTTTTTTCTTTAATTGTGATGTCGGTGAAAGTTTACAGAGCAAATTCATCTTCTATACAGCAGTTCCCATACACTTTGTCTTATGGCATTGACTGTGATCTCCCACAATGCAACAGTTCTCCTCTCACTTCCTCCCCATAGTCACTTCTTCCCTGTGTCCCTCCCTCCCATGCACTCCTGCCCCCCAAGCAGTCTCCTTGTGCATACACAGCCCTTCTATTCTCCCATGATCGATCTCTCCGAGGAGTATATCTACCTAATGTAAATATTCAGCTCATATGACTATCTTTTGTTTGGCTGGAAGCCACAGGAGTGGGTTCAATTCCAGACCTGAAGAGCAGCTAAGGGATATAGTCTCAGGGGTTCTACCAGGCTCTATCAGACCAGTAAACCTGGTCCCCCTTTTTTTTTTTTTTTTTTTAATAATTTTGAGTTTTGTCCCACATTGTTCTCCCACTCTATCCAGGATCTCCTACATAGATCCCCCCTCAGTGGCTGACAGTGGTAGCTGGGCACCACCTAGTTCTTCTGGTCTCATGGCCTTAGAAGTTGAGGATTGCATGGTGTACCAGTCGCTTGGATTAATTGTTTCCATGTGTCTTTAGTTTTCTGCATTCTTCTTTGCTCTGGACAAGGAGAGACCCATCGTTGTATCTAGATGGCTGCTTGCAAGCTTTTAAGATCCCAGTTGCTACTTGCCAAAGTAGGATGTGGAACAATGTTTTTGTGTAGTATGTTATGCCAATTGAGCTTGATATCCCCTGCGACCATGGTCCTGAGTCCACAGGTCCAACTACTCACTCCCTCTGGGTAGCTGTCTGTGGCCAAGAAGTGACTACAACCTTGTCCCTTGTCAGCTTTACTATATACCTGAAAATTATTACAGAACATACAAATACACTTGTAGAAACTTGTCTGCCAATTCTATACATGGTCTTGGGCACACTGCCCCTTGCATAGACATACCTTATCGTTCAACCTGTCCACCCATCTACCAACCATAGATCTATGTTTGCTATCACTGACAACACAGTACTGTATGTACAAAAGGGTTCATTTTTATTGTCTGTACCTCCCACACACTTTTCTATGTCTTCCTCTTCCTCAATGCCAATGTGTTGATTACTCACATTTGGTCCATTGCCCATCCCTTCACCCAAATCAATACTTGTCTCTACCTAATAGTGTTCCTTCTCCTCCCTTCTCACCCCTGGTAACCAACAAAGAAAATTTCTTTCCATATATAAACCTTTCCTTGACTTTTTACAATAGCAGACTAATACAATATTTGTCCTGTGATTGACTTATTTCACTCAGCATAATGTCCTCCTCCAAGTTTATCTAAGTTATGCACTGTTTTGCAGATTCTACATTCTTCTTTGGTGTTGCATAGTACTCCATTGTGTGTTTGTACCGTAGTTTGTTTATCCATTCTTCTTTGATGGGTACCTAGATTGTGTCCATCTTTTTGCTATTGTTAATAGTGCTCCAATGAACATGGGTGTGCATATATCTGTTCTTATCCTGGCTCCCACTTCTTTAGGTTATATACCTGGTAATGGGATTGCTGGATCAAATGGTATTTCTAATTCCTGGTGTTTAAGGAATCACCATACTGCTTGCCACAGTGGTTATATCATTTGACAGTCCCACCAGTAGTGTATGAGAATCCCAATCTCTCCACATCTTCACCAGCATTTGCTATTTTCTGTCTTGTTGGACTTTACCATTACTGCTGGGGTAAGATGTTATCTCATTGTTGTTTTGATTTACATCTCTCTAATAGCTAATAATTGTGAACATTTCTTCATGTGTTTGTTGGCCACCTGAATATCCTCTTTGATGAAGTGTCTATTCATGTCTTCTGCCCATTTTTAAATTGGATTGTCTTTTTGTTGTTGAAGTGTTGGAGTTTTCTATAAATATTAGAGGTAAGTCCCTTGTCAGATATGTCATTGCTGAATATTTTTTTTTCCCAATCTGTAGGTTCTCTTTCTACTCTTTTAGGGAAGTCTTTTGAAGCACATAAAAATTTAATTTTTAGAAGGTCCCATTCATCTAGTTTATCTTCTGCAGTTTGTGCCTTTTGAGTTATGCTTGATAGTCTATTTATGCCCTAAATGAGGGCCCCTAAATTTGTCCCTAGTTTTTCCTTGAGGAAGTTTATAGTTTTAGGTTTCACATTTAAGTCTTTGATCCATCTGGAGTTAGCTTTTGTATATGTTGTTAGGCATGGATCTTGTTTCATTTTTCTCCAAACGGATATCCAGTTTTGCCAGCACCATTTATTAAAGAGATCGTCTCTTACCCATATAATGGATTTCAGCCATTTGTCAAAATCAGCTGACCATAGGTTGATAGATCTATTTCTGAGTTCTCGATTCTGTTCCACTAGTCTATGTGTCTGTTGTTGTACCAATACCAGGTTGTTTTGACTACTGTGACTGTGAGATCCAGGAGTGTGAGACCTCCTGCTTTGTTCCTCTTTAATAGTGCTTTGTTTATCCAAGGTCTCTTTCCTTTTCATATATATTTAGTGATTGGTTGTCCCGTATCCTTAATGAATGCTGATGGGATTTGGATTGGGATTGCATTGAATGTATAGATTGCTTTGGGTAGTACTGACATTTTCACAATGTCCAATCTTCCTATCCACGAGCATGGTATGTTCTTCCATTTATATAGATCTCTTATTGTTTCTTTTTTTTTTTTT
>NW_006921728.1:5434493-5444178 GCF_000298275.1 Orycteropus afer afer | reverse complement strand
TCCAAGATTATCTTCTGTGTCTGTGTTAATTGGTTTCCCTTTTCTTTGTTGAAGAGGGTCTGTGCAATCCTTCTGCCTAGTCCGCCATCTTGCTCTTTTATCAATATTTTATTCTTTTAAGGATTCTTAGCTATTTTGGCCCTGTGCTCTTCCATAAGAGTTTTCAAATCAGCCTGTTACGTTCCATAAAAAACTCTCTGAGGATTTTGATTGTCATTTCATTGAAATGATTGTTTCCATGACACCAGAAAACATCATCAGCTACACCATCTGGGGAGAGGAAGGGAACAAAGAGAAGTAATGGACACAGAAGTAGTAAGAAGCAAAAGACTCAGAGAAGAAACTAATCTACAAGACCAATAGTCTACATGAACCACAGCCTCATCTACCTTGATGCCAGAATAATGAGAGGGTGCCAAGCAACTACTATCTACTGTTCTCATCAAGGCCACAGTGGATGGATCCTGGTAGAATGGGAAAAAAATGTAGAACAGAACTCAAAATTGTAAAATGTCCAATGTTACTGGACTGGTTGAGACTGGAGGATTCCCCAAGACTATTGCCCTGGGATACTCTTTCAACTTTGAACTCAAACTATCCCTGGAGGTTGCCCTTTAGCTAAATAACCAGTTGGCTTGTAAAATAAATATGACCTGTTCGTACTTCACTCCTTTTTAAAAAATCATGTATATGAGACTAAAGGGTCAACAATTCCTCTGAAGCAAAGATGAAAAGGTAAGGGGCTGGGAAAACTAGATTACTGGAAATGGAATAACCAGAACAGAATTAATAAGAATGTTGACACACTGTGGAAAATGTAACTAATGTCACCAAATAATTTGTGTAGAAATTATTAAGTGAGAACCTAAACACAATTATATATATGTATATATATATGTGTGTGTGTGTGTATGTGTATATATATATATATATATATATATATATATATAAACTATATATTAAATATATTTAATATTTAATATTTAATATAAATAACTAAATATACATAGGAGCTCTGGTGGTGCAGTGCCTAAGGCATTTGACTGTTAACCCACCAGCCACTCCTTGGAAGGAAGATTTGGCAATCTACTTCCGTAGAGATACCACCTTGGAAACCCAAGGAGGGGTTGCTATGAGTTGGATCCTACTCCACAGCAGTGAGTTTGGGTCTTTTTAGTAATATATATATTTAAAAGAGACTAAATTGGAAAGAAGGGAAAGGGAAGGAGGAAGAAAAGCTTTTCTGTATTTTCTTTCAACTTAAAAATAACAGCAACAAAACAATAGTTCCAGCTAGTTTGATCTAAGCAAAAAAAAATCTACCAAAAGGAGTATTCTTGACAACTTGTATAATAAACATTTACTATTACTTAACAAATATTTTTAAAAGCATATGTTTAAGTTATATTTTATTTTAATTTACTTTTTAGTATTCAAAAGATACAGAATGTCTTTATAGTATTGCATTGTGGAGACAGGGGTTCACCCTGCAATGGTGGGTCTCTGGTGCCAGGGGCTAAGGTGGGGAATGATCTGGCTCTGCAAGGCCAGTGCCAAGGTGGGTGGCCTTACATCAGACTCACAGATGTGGCCCACTATGGGCAGTGCAGGCAAGAGGGGCAGGAAATGGCTATGTTTGTGGATGGTGGTGACAGGTGGGGCAGGATTAGGGAGGATGATGGTTTCCATAGAATTAGGGTGGCCTATGAGGTCTGTCACTTCCTTTCACCTTGTCCCTAGGGATTGGGCTCCAGGGTGCAACTGCTGGGTTGTAACATGAGTCCCTCCATGCTCCCACCTTACAGGGAATCACCATTTGACCGCTGGTTTCATCAGATGAGGCTCACATTTTCCCCTCACCCTCCAACATTCAATAAAATGAATATTGAGTAAGCATAAATACCTGTGTTGCATATGGAAGTTAAGACAATCTCTGCCAGCTGATGAATGATGCCTCCCAGCCTTACCACTCCAGACACATCAGAATGACTTCCTGTCCCCAGAACAGGACTGTCTACCTGGGCCCTTTTGCTGAAGCTCTGTCCCTTCCCTGTAACACCCTAACCCTGCCACTATCTCTACCTGTCATACTGTCCTCTGGACTTCCCTCTTGATCTGGACATCCAACCAGACACCCTTCAGAGTTACCCCTCCCTTCGACGCCCAGCCTTGTACCTGGGCACAGTCATCCTGTCCTCCGTTACAGCATATATCCCATGTGGTTTTATCACAATATTTTCCATTCCAAACAGCGAGGGACAGACCTTGACAGCCTCTCCTAGTGCCTTTCACCTGGTGATACCTAACAAAGTTTATAAATAGATACTACCCTGTGTGTTGTGGACCCAGCAATTGTGGCCATCCTTAGACTTTCCAGTACCTTCTCTCCTCTCTTTCTCCATCCCCCAAGAACTGTAGGTTCTTTTTGTTTTTGTTTTTAATGGTCATTATTTTGACACTAGACAGAGTTGCTGAGCTGCTATGATTATGCCCTGACAGTATGGTCATGTGGTGGTGGTGCTGGTTGGTGCAGCTCTAAAGAAATAAGATCATGGCTTAAAATATCAGATGAAGCAGTCTGAGTTCCTTAAGAAGGGATTGTTCTCTTTCAGGAAGCCTATATGTAACTTTGTGTTCTACTAACTGCCCTCAGGCTCTTTCTACAGAGCTCTGGCCTCTGTTCACCCAGCTGCATCCTGCTCCTTGTGTTGTTCCTCTCATTGTGCTGGCCCTCTTCCTCCATGCCCTTTGATATTGAATAGTTAGCCACCAACTGCCTCAGCCTTCCCTGCCCTCCCTGCCATCACCAGGGGTCAGTGAGGCTACCCATGGAGGCCAAGCAGGGAGCCTGGGGTTCAGACGTCGAGCATTTTCACAGGCCCATTGGCTGCTCCCTTACATCCCCTGCCCCAACCCAGTGCTCCTCATCCTCCAGGGTTCCTGGGTCCTGGGCCGCTGCCAGCCTCCTCATCAGTGGGAACAGCACAGGATTTCCCCTGCCTCCTCCATAGGGGTCTTTTCTTTTTTCAATTGAACAATATAAGCCACTCTGCAGGACTTTCACGGGCATCTGAAGGCTGCAAATTTTCAGTGAAATACATTCTTCTGATCTCCTTCTGCTTCCTGGGCTGTCCTGACAGGCCGTGATTTGTTTCTTGTGATGAAGGAGCCACAGGCTTGGAAAGTCATTTGCCACCTTCAGTCCTGCTTTGGGGTTGCTTTATCACCCACTATAAAGGCAGGTGGCAGGAGGCCATTTCTCTGTGTGCTCTTGCTGGCCGGCCTGGGATCAGACAGACAGGTGGCTCCGCCTGGGACTGTGAGAGGAGTCTCTCCCCTACAGACCACTCTACATTATCTGAGCACTTTCTGGTAGCTCTGTGCTAAGTGTTTTATATTCATTGTCTCCTATCATTCCCACCACAGATCCTGGAACTCTATTTTCCAGAAGACAAATCAAGTTCTGAAAGGTTAGATAATATGTCCAAGGCCACAAGAGTAAGCTACGGGTTTGGACTTTCAGCCCAGGTCTGCCTGGTTATGTCAGCTCACAACAGCACCACAAGCCTAATTAACTGTGAGGACTATTTTATTATAGTGCAAAGCATTCATGGTTCAAATAATATTAGTTTGTCAAATGTAAGCACATGATATTGTTACAAAATCACCTGTATACAAGTGGAAGCCCCAGCCTGATCTCTCTCCTGCTTTATCATGAACTACCTCTAGTCCAGGTCCCTACCAGAATTTGGAGGTTTAGATTTCTGCTGATTTCCAAGACAACCCCTTACTCTCAAACCCCAAATCCCCACCATCCTTGGGAGCCCAACCTAAGCAAACTCCTTGTTATGATTCTCTCAGCCCTTGAGCTTGTTGTTGTTGTTAGGTGCAGTCAAGTTGGCTCCAACTCATAATGACCCAATGTACAACAGAATGAAACTTCCCTGTTCTGCACCATCCTCACAATCCTTGCTTTGCTTGAGCCCATTATTGCAGCCACTGTGACAATCCATCTCCTTGAGGATCTTCCCCCTTTTTGCTGACTCTCTCCTTTATCTAGCACAATATCCTTCTCCAGGGAATGGCCCCTTCTAACAACATGACCAAAGTAGGTGAGATGAAGTCTGGCCATTCTCGCTTCCAAGGAGCATTCTGGCTGCACTTCGTCCAGGACAGATTTGTTCATTCTTCTGGAAGTCCATGGTATTTCCAGTAATCTTTGAAAACACCACAACTCAAAGATATCAACTCTTCTGCAGTTTTCCTTACTTATTGTCCAGCTTTCACACGCATAGGAGGTGATTGAAAATACTATGGCTTGCGTTGGGTGCACCTTAGTGTTCAAAGTGACATCTTTGCTCTTCAACACTTTAAAGAGGTCTTGTGCAGATTTACCCAGTGCAATACAATGTTTGATTTCTTCACTGCTGCTTCCAGGGGTGCTGATTGTGGATCCAAGTAAAATGAAATCCCTGACAATCTTTCTCCATTTCAATTTTTTCTCCATTTATCGTGATGTTGGTTATTGGTCCAGTTATGAGGAGTTTTGTTTTCTCTGTGTTGAGGTGTAATCCATACTCAAGACTGTAGTCTTGGATTTTCATCAGTACATTCTTCATATTATCTTCAGTTTCAGCAAGCAAGGTTGTGTCATCTGCACATGAGTCTTCCTCCAATCCTGATGCTGCATTCTTCTTCATATAGTCCAGCTTCTTGGATTATTTGCCCAGCATACAGATTGAAGAAGTTTCTCAATTTGTCGTACTGTGGTGGCTTGTGTGTTGCTGTGAAGCTGGAGGCTATGCCACCAGTATTTCAAGTACCAGCATGATCACCCATTGTGGACAGGTTTCGGCAGAGCTTCCAGATTAAGACAGACTAGGAAGGACAGGGACATCCACTATTGAAAAAATTGGCTAGTGAAAACCTTATAAATAGCAGTGAAACATTGTCTGATATATTACTGGAAAACTTTACGAATAGCCATGAAACATTGTCTGTTATAGTGCCTCAGGTTAGAAGGCACTCAAAATACAAGTGGGAAAGAGCTAGCTGCCTCCTTAAAGTAGCATCAATCTTAATGACATGGACGGAAGAAAGCTTTTGGGTCCTTCATATGCTAATGGGGCATGACTCAAAATAGGAAGAAATAGCTGCAAATATCCATTAGTAATTGGAATGTGGAATGTAGAAAGTATGAATCTAAGAAAATTGGAAGTTGTCAAAAATGAAATGAAATGCATAAAGACTGATATCCTAGGCTTTAGTGAGCTGAAATGCAGTGGTGTTGGACATTTTGAATCAGACAGTTATATGGCCAATTATGCCAGAAATGGCAAATTGAAGAGAAATAGCATCACACTCATCACCAAAAGGAATGCTTAAAGATCCATCCTGAAGTACAATGCTGTCAGTGATAGGATAATATCCATATGCCTACAAGTAAGACCAGTTAATACTACTATCATTCAAATTTACATACACACCAAACACTAACGCCACACATGAAGAAACTGAAGATTTTTACCAACTTCTACAGTCTGAAATTGACCAAACACACAATCGAGTTGTATTGCTTATTATTGGTGATTGGAATGTGAAAATTGGAAACAAAGAAGAATCATTGGTAGTTGGAAAATAAAGCCTTGATAATTCAATTGATGCCAAAGATTGCATGATAGAATTTTGCAAGACCCAATTTACTCATTGCAAATACCTTTTTTAAACAGCTTAAACAGCAGCTGGCTATAAATATGGACCTCACCAGATGGAATACATAGGAATTAGATCCACTACATCTGTGGAAAGAGGCGATGGAAAAGCTCAATATCTTCAGTCACCAGGAGCTGATGGTGGAAGAGACCATCAACTGCTCAGATGCAAGTTCAAATTGAAGCTGAAGAAAATTAAAACAAGTCCAGGAGAGCCAAAATATGATCTTGAATATATCCCACCTGAATTTAGAGACCATCTGATGAATATATTTGACACATTGAACAGTAATGACTGAAGACCAGACGAGTTGTGGGATGACATCAAGAACATCATATGTGAAGAAAGCAAAAGATCATTAAAGAGACAGGAAAGAAAGAAAAGACCAAAATGGAAGTCAGAAGAGACTCTGAAACTTGCTTTTGAATGAAGAGTAGCTAAAGCCCTTTAGCTTATTTCCCCCAAATTCTTTCTAGGATCTTCTTTCTTCCCCATACCTGAGCAGGCCCTTCCCTTTACACAATCTTGCTCACCTTTCCAGGGTGTGATGGAGTCACAAAGGCAAAGCTGGAATTTATTATGGGGTGGCCATCTTGGTCTTAGTTTTCTTGATTTGTGAATCAGGGGGAAAGAGAGACTGACAGCCCAGCATGCCTCGGGTCCATTCCCAGCCCTTCCTCAGCTCCTCTTTTGATCACGAGTAACTACATTTCAGGCTCCTTTATCTGATAAGCTGGGGTGATGAAAGGCCTAGTGGAACACTGAAAGGAGAGAGGAAATGAAAAGTCCCTATGCTTTCTCCCCACTGATTCTGTTTCTGACATCTCAGCAATGACTGTGTCTCTGCCAGAGCTCCAGCTTCTACCAGACAGCCCCTCCTGCATGGTCCCAGCTCCCACTGGGCTGTCTCTCCAGTCACAGCATCTGCTGGAAGACCTGGTTTCTGGGCTCTGGCAACTCCTCTTGCTCCCATTGTCTCATAAGTGGGCCCTGGTGTGTTAGAGGCTTCCTGCTATGGCTAATCTGCATTTTCCCACTGTCTAGTGTATAAATCTTTGGCTGTCCTATCATCTCATCAACCAATGCCCTGTATTAAATTCCTCCATTCAAACACATACGTGGATTTCTCTTTTCCTGGACAGACTGACTGCTACTGCTACAAAGTGCATGTGAACCCTAACACCTAGACAAAGGGACCAAAACCAAAACCAAACCCATTGCCATCAAGCCAGTTCTAATTCGTAGTAACCCCATGTATTACAGAGAACTACTTCATAGGGTTTTCTTAGCTGTAATCTTATGGAAGAAAATTGCTAGGTCTTTCTTCCATGGTACCACTGGGTGAGTTTGAACTGCCAACCTTTAGGTTAGTAGTTGAGTGTAAACTGTTGGTGCCACCCAAGGACCTACAGACAAAGGGAAGAGACTCTTATTCCTCTGTCTCTTCCTTGCCCATCTCAGAAGTGATGAAGCCAGAGCTCTCCTTTTGAAATTTATAATTGTTATTATTATAGAAATTATTTGTTAGTGAGGAAAGCCCTCAGTTATTTGTTAATAAGGAAAACCCTCAGCTCAGACTAAGAGGACCAGCCCTCTTCCCCACTAAACTGTGGGACCAGGGCAAGGGGTCAGATGAGCATCTACAGCCAGCTCAGTCCTCACTCCCAGATAATCACTACCACCATTGATAACCAGGCTGCAAGTCCTTCCTGAGGAGGTTCGTGGCTCAATGCTTCAATTCACTGGGCAGGAGCTGAGCTCTGCAAACACACAAATGTAGGAGCAGCACGTATGAGGAGAATCCTGCGTGGGAACATGCTTTGTCTAAAAGTGTCTCCAGGGAGCAGCGGGTGGGTGGTGGGGAAAAGAGCTAGAGTCTGCCTCTGGTCTCTGGCAGTTAATGATGATGCAAATTAACCCTGTTACCCTGGAGACCCATGTGGTTGGTGCATTCAGCAAACACTGAAGCCTTCTTTCATCTATGGTATGTTTACGTCTTCTAATGTGTTACTATTTGACACTATAGTTATTACACTTTGTCAAGAAAAAAAATAACAAGATATATTACATTTGAAGGGGAAAAGCCAGCCAGCTCTCTAACCATAGGGGAATGGAGAATAATGCGGCAGAAGAGCATCTCCAGTTTAAGTTTGGCAGGTGCTGTTGAAAGTGGCTCCGTGATATTACTGTCATGCTTCTTTCCTGGCGCTCTGGTGGAGGGAATTGAGATATTCCAGTTCTTTTATTCTTTGTGTCAGAGGAGCGGGAGTTAATTATAAAATATCATTCAATATTTCCTCTGTTGAAGAATGACACTACTATGCTTTTCTCTTCTCAAAATGCAGTAGCAATTGATACATTTCATTGTTTGGCCTTTGCTGTGTAACAGTCTTCATACAGTGCACACTGAGACCCTAATTTTTGTGTTTCTTAGAGCAAATTCTCTTTGATAAAACTTTCTCAAATAGGAGATGATCCATCCTTTGCTTTTAAGAAACAGTGGCACAAAGCAGAAAGGGAGATAACTGGAGTTGGAAGGGTTCCCTTCCTGCCTTCCAACCCTAAGAACAGATCCTCAGGGTTAACACTTCTACTGACAGAGTCCTGGAGGAGAGGAAAGAGGAGACCACCTTTACAAGAACTCCAATCTAGTCCAAGGTAAAGAATTTATAATTTCCAAACCCTGACCCAGTGTTTGCCAACTAAAGCTCTTCCTTTCTATCCTGGGCACGGCCTGGAGAGAAGAGGGTAGAAGAAAGGGCACAGTAATGAAAGGGCCATCTCTACTGTGGGCAGGAACAGCAGGGTAGGTGCTCTTAGGAAAACATTTCCCCCCATTCTATTGCTAAACTATTTTTGCTTCTGATTATTATTATTTATCCTTGGGAAGTGTGTGTGTGTGCATATGCGGTGTGTGTGTGTGTGTGTGTGTGTTGAGCAAATGGCCATTACTACCCAAACACTGTTGTGGGGAACTGAGAGGAAGTAGAGCCCCTGCTCCATCTCTGCCAAAGCCAGTAAGGTACTCCATGTACAGTAGTATACATGGAGGGCGGCAGTCCCAGAGTTCTCAGGGGGGATCAGCAGTGCAGGAGCCAAGGGCAATGGAAAGCTGAAACTGCGTGATGATGACCATTTATGTGGCTGGAGGAGGGCCTGTGGGCAACCACTTTTACTTTTCCCAAACCATGATCGAAAATGAGCTCTGCCTAGTAAGGCTGAAATACGACTGTCACAAATTCTTCCAGGGTTTAATGAAAGACGTGTCAGCTGTGATACTCAGAGAAAGCATTTTCCTCACAGAAGTCTCCAAAACTCGTGCTATAAAGAAACTGAGTTAATATAATATGTAACTAATTAAGGAAAAGTCTTACACCACATGTGACAAATCATTATTTAGAAATTTTGGCGTTTTGTGAAGAAAAGAAACTAAACCACAAATATAAAAGCCTTAAGAGTTCTCAGGTTACAACATGGTGTCTAGAAGGAGTTTTATCCTGTGAACTAGTGTTATGGATTGAATTGTGTCCCCCAAAATTGTATGTTGTAAATCCTAACCTCTTTACCTGTGGTTATAATCCCATTCATTTGGGAATGATCTGTCTTTGTTATGTTAATGAGACTGGATTGGAGAAGGGTATATTTTGAGTCAAACTCTCTTGAGATATAAGAGATTAAAATAGCAAGCAGAGAAGCAGAGGCAGAAGAAGAGAGATTCCAAGTCATATGAAGATTACCTAGGAGCAGACTCTCAAGAGACAAAGGTCTCCCTCCAGAGCCAATAGCGAAGAGAGATTTCCCCTAGACCTGTTGTTGTTGTTATTTGCCGTCGATAGCGACCCCTCCTTGGGTTTCCGAGGCAGTATCACTACGAAAGTAGGATTGCCCAACCTTCCTTCCAAGGAGTGGCTGGTGGGTTTGAACCTCCAGCCTTCTGGTTAGCAGTCAAGTGCTTTTAGTCACTATACTACCA
>NW_006921728.1:5431863-5434369 GCF_000298275.1 Orycteropus afer afer | reverse complement strand
GGGTTTGAACCACCAGCCTTCTGGTTAGCAGTCAAGTGCCTTAGGAACTATGCTACCAGAGCTCCCTAGACCTAGTACCCTGAATTCAGACTTTTAGCCTCCTAAACTGTGAGAAAATAAATTTCTGTTTGTTAAAGCCACCTACTTTTGGGATTTATGTTATATTTGTGTTATAGCAGCACTAGTTAACTAAGACAGCTAGGAAATACAGCAAATACAAGTCTCATTCACAGGATTTGTTAAGAACTTTGTCTTAGGGCCATTAGCCTAAAACTAGCTCAGTAATGAAATGGTCACTGTAACAGTCAAATTCTCCAGAGAAACAGAACCAGTGAAGAGGAGAAGGTTGAGGCGAAACAGAGAGACTGACTGACTGATTTTAAGGAATTGCCTCATGCAATTGTGGGAACTAGCAAACCAGAAATTTAAAGGGCAGCTGGCAGGCTAGAAACTCAGGAAAGAATTGATGTTGCAGTCTTGAGTCTGACATTTGTAAAGCAGGCCAGCAGGCTGGAAACTCAGGCAGGATTTCTATGTTACAATCTCGAGGCAAAACTCTTTCCTCTCTGGGAAACCTCAGTTTCTGCTCTTAAGGCCTTCAACTGATTGGACAAGGACCATCCTCATTGTTGGGGTAAACTCCTTTGCTTAAATTCAACTTATTGTAAATGTTAATCACATCTACAAAGTACCTTCATAGTGACATCTAGACTAGTATTTGACCAAACAACTGGGCACTATAGCCTAGACAAGTTGACACAAAATTAACCATCACAGTGCAACATCCAAGTCAGAGTGATAGTCAAATGTTTCACAAAAGTTGGAGCATACACACCCACCTCTTAGAATGCCTGCTAGCGTGGAATGCTGAACCAGAGAAATCTTTATAAAGAACTGTGGGCCCCAGGGGAGAAGCTAGCATAGCCAGGAAATCAAGGACACTTAGGAACTCAGGGCGTGACCTTTTACCAACCAGTGTGAAAGTATTTTAATATTTTGACAACCTGAATGTCCATATGGATGCAAACCGTCTTGGCCCTGCATCATTCCTCAGTCCTTTCCTCCCTCTTCCCATCCATCCATTCCAAACATCCATCAACCCATTCAAACAATTATCCATTCATCCAAGCATCCATTTAGTCAACTCACATGTCATTTGTTTACCTAGGGAAACATTTCCTGGGCGCCTTTCCTTGGGGGATATGTGTCATAGTGTATATACAAATGAATTGAAATTGGCTCCTTTTCTCAAGGAGCTCACAATTTATTCTTGTGGCAAAGATGTTTTAAGCTATTCCCATTTATATCACTGTGAGATTTCATGAAATAAAAAAATAAAATACATTTATGAAACTTGACAGAGAATATATGTTTGTGTACGGTTTCATATTTTACAAAGCAATTTTACATTTTTTTCACCTGCTCCTCATAGCAATCTTGTGAGATGGATGGTTGGAAGTACATTAATACAAATAAGGAAACTGAAATATAAAACCATTACATGACAATTAGAAGGGGACAGACAGAAGGATCTGGCTGGTGGATTTTTTTTTTTTTTTTTAACTCAGGATGAGTTATTTGCTGAGTTATTGTAGATTAAAAATGTGGATTTAATTTCTGTCTTTGCATTTATATTGCCTGCAGAACTGTATAGCCAGGAAGGGATGATCCAGCTTATTGTGGTTGAGTTGATGCATATGATTCTGCAACTAGTTGATGTTTGGTTTGGTTCTGTGCTGGTTTGATAGAGTGAAAAGGAAGGAAAGAGGGTCCATTAAAAGTCAAAAGTCCTTTGTGATTGGTAGTAATAATTTCTCATATAAAACGCAATTCAGTACTGTCAAAGGAAGCAAGTCCTTCTCATTTTCTTTCAAGAAACTATGGAACCAAGGCAAATGCCACAAGTGTTTCCACTGGGATTTTCTTTCTTCCTATTTGTGAAGCTGGTACAAGTGGCTGCTTTTCAGTCATCCAGATCCTTCTGTACCTGACTGACAGATTCTGATGAAGTGACTGCCTTTGGCTTTGAGGGTGAATGTAAAAACACATTCTTGTGGTTGAGAAGTTGGTTAAGTTTGAGTCTATTTTTAAGCTGTCAGTAGGAGATAGCCTATAGAGTATTTATAAGAGGAAGATAAGATTTACTGTCCCTATTTCTTCTCTTTTACTTCACTGAAAGTTTTGGCTAAAGAAGTGACTACAAGAAACATTATCTATCCTTAGCAGATTTATAACCAGGGTCTTCCAAGCAGTGATTTATGTTCAAAGCCCTTGGTTGAAAAACAGAAGAGTTCACTTTTGGGTTATTGGCCATATGAAGGGTCAAACAACAACCAAAAATGATTGCTCTCCACTCATGTCTCCATAAAACAGGCCAGCACCTCCTGTGCCCAGAGCAAGGGCATATAACCTTCTGCCAAAAAGCAAATAGGCTTCACTATCATTTATGATAAGGAGCTCTGGTAGCATAGTGCCTAAGGCACTTGACTGCTAACCAGAAGGCTGG
>NW_006921728.1:5422485-5431763 GCF_000298275.1 Orycteropus afer afer | reverse complement strand
GATGGGGCAATCTACTTCTGTAGTGATACTGCCTCCGAAACCCAAGGAGGGGTCGCTATGAGTCGGGTCCGACTCAACGGCACATAACAACAACATCTATGATGAGTGAACCCACAGAAGGTTCTGTGAGCACATTCGATTGTTCATGCACAGACAAGTATAGGCTTTAATATGCCTGTCAGAGATGTTTACCAAGAAGTGGTCCTGGGGAGCCTGCCCTTGCTCCTGCTGCCCTCTAAAGTCAAGAAAGGGCCACTATGTGTGTGTTGGGGGGGGGTTGTTGCTGGGAAGGGAAGACTGAACATCACAATCCAGCCCTAGGAAAATCATCTGAAAGAGGCAAAGCCAGGCTCAAGGGAGGAGATGGTTGAACAGGTGGAGTCTGCTGCCAGGTGAGTGGTCATTTCAGTCCTCCAAGGTCTTTCTTTTTCTTTGTCCTTGGCAGGCTCTCGTTGATTCCTCACATTCTGCGAACTCCTCTACTGAGAATCCCACTGATTTGGGACCACAGCAGGAATTAGAAAGCCAGCCCCAAACTGTAGGCATTGGAAAGTGCTCATATCAGTTATCTATTGAATTAGAAACCACTTGAGAATTTAAAGGTTTAAGAAAAAGCAAGAAATAGCCTCCCCCAGCCAGCAATTGGTGGCTGTTATGTTCTTGAATGTACATATTGAGTACTTGGCTTCATAGAATAGAAACAATACTCAGACAAAGCATTCTTTGATCATAGGGAAAGAAGACAGAGACAAGACAACTTTATGATCATGCCTGAAATGGTACAGAGGCAACCTCAAAATAACTAAAAATCCTCCTCTTCTAGGTAACATGAGTTACCAATGACAATTCTAGCTCCACTTGAATTCTCCTACCTCACAGATAAAAATTACCAGAGGTCCAGTTGCCAAGTTGTCCCCACTTCCTAACAGCACCCAATCAAAACTGGTCCCTGCTCCCCTAAACCCTTTGAAGAATCACTAGCAGATGCCCAAATCCTATAATAAATATACTCAAAACCTCCTTAATGGTTCCTTTGGTGTACACTCTCCCATGCTGCAGCAAGTTAAATAAAGCTTTGTGGACTACTGATATGTTCCTGGTGGATTTGGCTTCTAGGCTTTGACCTATGGATTTACAACTTGGGCTGGGCTCAGCTGGATGGTTCTTTTTCTGTCTCGCCTGGAATCACTTATTGGTTGCAGTCATCTGGCAGCTCGACTAGCATAGGTTGATTTAAGATGGCCTCACACACATGACTGATGGTTGGACTGGCTGACAGATGAGCCACATGTCTCCAACAAGGTAGCTGAGGCTTTTTCCACATAGTAGTCTTGGGGTAGTACCAGAAGGCAAGCTTCAGTGAGCGGTACATTTAAAGCCTCTGCTTGCATGATGTTTGCTAATGCCATATTAGTCAAAACAAGTCACTTGGCTCAACGTGGGAGGGGACCACCAAGGGTATAGACAGGATGGAGTGATTCTTTGAGGACCTATTTCTGTAACAAATGACCTTGGTCCTTGCCCTGGTTACCTAGTGCCACTCTGACAAGAATATACCACAAATGAGATAGCCTTAACAAACAGGAGTTTATTATCTTACAGTTTGGGAGGCTTTAAGTCCAAGTTCAAAGTGCCAGGCTCTTGGGGCTGTGTGAAATCCCTTTGACCTTGGGCTTCAGCTGTACCTTTTGCTCCCAGTCCACTGAAGCTAGAGGCATCTCTTCACTCAGACAGCTACTGGCTGCTGAGACTAACAAGCCCAAGGTCGACAAATAAAATGGCACAGTCTTTAAACCACATGGCAGGCCATTAATTCAAGTCCATTTTAAGTCCGAACATTGGCAGAGCATGGCAGGCTGCTGAGCAATGACACAGCTATGTGCAGGGTCCAAGTGTGCCATAGCTAGAGACCATTCTCAAAGCTGCTTCTTATATATGGGGAGCAGACCATATACTCAAAGCAGCTACTCAGGTGCTTGCAGTAGATCCCACCATGGATTGCCAGTCTCATAATGGAGAATAACTACCACCAGCTGCCCAGCCACTCAACCAGGCCCAGCCAAGGTGACACACAAACATAACCACCACAGTCCTGAGTAAACACTGTCTCATTTAACCTTCACAAACAAAGACACTGTCAACCTAATTTAATCTATGAGAAAATTAAGGTCCAGAGAAGTATGAGACTTGAATGGCAGAGCCAAGACATTGGGCTAAATTGCTTTGCCACATTTCAGAACTTCTCTCTCTAAAGTCCTCTCTAGGAGCTCTGGTAGTGAGGAGCTCTGGTAGCATAGTGCCTAAAGCACTTGATTGCTAACCAGAATGCTGGCGGTTCAAACCCATCAGCCACTCCTCGGAAAGAAGATGGGGTAATCTACTTCTACAATGACACTGCCTCAGAAACCCAAGGAGGGGTCACTATGAGTCAGGTCCAACTCGACAGCACAGAACAACAACAACAGACTCCTCACTGAAAATTTGGCATTTGGGTGCAGATTTACAGTGAGTTCAGTTCTGCAGGCCCTTCAAGTGCCAAAATTCATTTCTCAGGTGTAATCCACAAAGCTGGGTTTCCTCAAATCCAGCTTCCTGATTCATTCTGATAAAGCCCTTCACCAATGGAAGGATATGCCTTTCAGTGAAAGGTTCTAGGAGACAGGGGAGAAAGCAAAAGTGAGAATCAAAGTCCAGGCAGCCTGGATTTTCTTCTCCATCTACAGAGAGACCAATGGTACAATGAAGGATGAGAATCCAGCAAAATGCCCCTTTACAACAGGCTGTAACATTCCCCTCTGTTCATGGCATCGACATTAGTGTACCAGAGGAAAATAATGTTATTGACCTCTTCTCAAATTTTTGTAGAACACTATGTTTGTTAGAATATGATACATGATAATGTATGAAATTAGCTCTGTACATTGTGGCCCATGAGTTAAAGTTCTAGTCGCTCTGTTGTGATGACATCAACATCATATATTTTTAATTGAGGTGGAAAATAAAGTCAAAAGTGAACCATAAGCTCCATACACATGTGAAATCTCTTACTCTTCCACCTGGACTTGTCTCTCCAGTCTCAAAGCCCCTGCCTGCCTTGGCCTGAGGGAGTTAGGGGGCAGGGGAGAGAACGCAGATGGAGTAGACCTTCTAATAGTGAGGAGTGTTACGGCAATGCCCCCATTCTACCTGCTCCTCTTTTTGTCTATGTTTTCCCTTCTGGCTGTTACAATGTGTAGACTGGGATACTGATCCAGAGCCTCTTCTCACAGGGGAGGGCAGCAGCTGGGGTTGTCTGTGTGGTAGTGGCTGGAGCATGAGGAGATTGAGGCTGGTTGGAACCCAGGAGCCCCTGGAAGGGGGAGGGGCTGACAGAGCATTGCCAGGGCAGAGGGGCATCTCCATGGGCAGGATGGAAAGCCCCTTCTGGAAATTTCTGCACCATCTTCTCTCTGGGCTGTGCTCAGGTGCCAGGTTTTTCTGTTGACACATTCATATCTAATAAGGAGGACAGGGGCTTAGTGACCGTGTCAGGGCCCTGAGTTCTTTGTCTCAGTTTACCAGGAACAGGGCACACTGTGGAAACAAAGGTGACCTCTATAATTTCAAGGTTAGGGGCTAAAAGGTGACAAGGTCTCAGGCAAAACTGGAAAGAACATTGTCTGTACTGTATCAGATACAGTTAAATCTGACTCCAAGTACTTGTCCCATTGGGAAGATATGAAATTCAGTTTATGTCATTATAAAGCATCCTGGTTCTTGGGTCTTCAATGGCCCAAGTACTTGGAGATATCAGGTCACAGCAGAAAGTGCCAACTGGCCCACTTCTTTGTGATGCCCAGCTGGGCTGTTTCCTCAGGGGTTTGGGAGAGGCTAGGAGCTGGACAGTCATCCTCTCAGTGGTCTTGCCATTACTTGCAGGACCCACCATCTTCAAACCTTACACACTCAGCACCCCTTCTTCAGTGACTTTGGGCTTTTAGAAATGACAGGCAAGGGGAGACTGCAAGAAGCTTTTCTTTTTCCCTGCAGACATTGGTACCTAAGGCAAAAAAGGACATACTGATAGCCTCATGACCAGCTTAGAAAAGGGCACATGAATTGCAGGGAAACAAACTAATCCCACAGCACCAGCTCCCATGTGTGAAGGAGCAGCCAGCCAGCTGTTCAAGATCAGGAGCTCTCCTGAAAATGAGGGACCTTGCTGATGATTTTCATACTCGTTTCTAGCTTGTAGCTAACATGGTACAAGCCTATGGTTCTGTGTCTTGTCAGTTCTCCTTCTCTCTCTGTTGTTTCTTCTCTATTGGATCTTTCCCGTTTTCTTACTTTACATCCTAAAATAAGCCCTCTCTTGACCCCATTTCTTCCTCTACCTGCAGGCTTGCTGTCTTTAATTTCTGTCTTCTAATACTTTCTTAGGAAGATGGGGCAATCTACTTCCGTAGTGATACTGCCTCAGAAACCCAAGGAGGGGTCGCTATGAGTCAGGTCCAACTCGACGGCACATAACAACAGCAACACAACAACAATGCTTTCTTAAACTCACTCCTCTCAGACATTCAAACCCGTCAATTCACCAAATACTTTCTTCAAGGTCTTGATGTTGCAATCCCAAGAGTTAGCACTTGTGACCCAGAGCATCATTTCTCTCTCCTGATTTTTATCCTTCCTTCTCAGTGTCCTTTGCTGGTTTTCTCCTGCAGACCCCACAACTCTTTTCAGTTTACACTTACTCCACTGTGGATCTCATCCATTTTAAAATACCAGTTATATCCTCTGGACTCAACTCTCTGGTTTCTCTAACAGTTATCTCCCTGCTACTTCCACTGTGGTCCCCATTCTTCCAGTTACTCACATAAAAACCCTTGGAGTCAATGTGATTCCTCTTTCTTTCTGATCTGTCACCCAACCCAAGAGCAAATCCAGGCAGCTCTACCTTCTCACCACCTACCCAGCTCTCACCATGGTCCCCTCTCATCTTTGGTCTAGATTGTCTCAACAGCCTCCAACTTGTCTTCATGCTTCTATTTTGGATCTCTCCTTGCCATGGTCTGTTCTCTGCACAGCAGCCAGAGTGAGCCTGTTAAGATCATGTCATTTCCCAGCTCACTCACTGTGGTAGGCTGAGTAATGGCCCCCCAAAATGTCCACATCCTAATCCCCAGAACCTGTGAATGCTATCTCAAATGGCATAAGGGACTTTGCTGATGTGATTATTTCACAGTCTTGAGAGGGGAAAATCTTCCCCTGGATCACCCCTGGATCATCTGGGTGGACTTCAAAAATAAACACAAGATCTTTCTAATAGGGAGGCAAGAGGTCAGAGTGGGGGCACACAGAGTCACCATGAGTCAGGGTTGATTTAATGGCAACTGGTTTTTCATTCCCTCACTTTGTTCACATCTTCGCTCAAATGCTATCTTCCGTAATAGTTTAAAATTGCATTCCCTCAAATACTACCCAGTCTTTTCCCTTAATTTATCTTTCTCCACATCACTATCTAGCATATCATTTAAATTATTTATATTTTTATCATTGCTCTTTCCCCACTAAAATGTAAATTCTATAAGGGCAGGGATATTGCCTATTTTTTTTCTTCTTTCCTTTTTAATCTCAGTCCTAGGTATGACAAAAAAATATTGACACAATATTTTTTGAATGACTGTCATTAAAACTAGAGAAATAAGTTCAAACAATGGCCATGTCTATGAAAGCAAATTTTTGTTTTAGGGGGTAGATGGAAGGGAGATGAAAAGGAGGCAATTTGGTGAGTTAAATGAAGAACTCTCTCTCTCTCTCTCTCTCTCTCTCTCTCTCTCTCTATGTATATATATATAGATAGATAGATAGATAGGTCATGCCAACCTATTTATACATTTTACTGGGGCAGGTGGATAGAGAGGCTTAAACATCTCAACCTAAAATCTGCTTTCTCTGTACCATGTGAGGAAGGGGATACAGTTCTGAGGGGACACAGACACAGGGTGGGGAGAAGAATGAAGGCCATTACACTGGAACTGTCCCATGCCAAAGGGTTCTTCTCCACAGGACCCTGTCTGGGGCCAAGGGCTCTCACCTTGAAGTCACAGTTTTACTTCTGGAACATATAGACACCCTACCTTTTATCATTTAAAGGTTTCTTCTGCCACCAGATCACCAAATGAGGACCTAACAGAGCCAGGAAAAGATCCCATATATATACAGATGGAACCATTTTCCTGATCTCCTGAGCTAAATGAAAAAAAAAAAAAAAAACAGTGGGGATGAAGGGGGAGGACAGGAAATAATATCTTTCCTCAAAGCTGCTTCACAGTAGACAGCAGGAAGTGTCAGCATCTATGTGAACTGGCAGGGCTGCAAAAGCTAAGACTAATTGGAAATGGCAGAAGTTAGAGTTGATTCTGAAAAAGAGACTACACAGAACGAAACAATGGCACATGTAGAAAACATGTACTGCGAGAATTAATGGTAAAAGGCAGCAAGGAAAATGGTTCTCCAGATGGGCTTGGAGACCTCCTAGATGGACTATGCTCCACCTGCTTATGGGCCCTGGAGTCCTGCCACCCACGGAATTCTCCAGAGGCATCTGAAGAGCCCAGAAATCCATGTTCATAATTTGGGCCCTGAGTGGTCTGGCAAGTTATCTGAGCACCCCATTTTCAGAAATACTGTCTGGAGGGCACCTTAGTTCTCTCTTTCTCTTCATTTCTGAAGATGAAAGTCACAAAAGGAGAGAGGAGAATGTGTTGGAGTCTTTGGGGGTGAAATGGATTAGTGCTTGTCTAACTGCAAATTAAATTAACCGGTACATTCCACTTAGCACCCATGCTCCCCTTAGATCATTGAAAGAAATATTTTTAAATTGATGCAATGTGTTTAATTGGGTGGAGAAGCCTTCTGGGGAGATGGAAGCACAATATTTCTACTGGAAATTGATGGATATCTATAATTTGAATATAATATTTCACATTTTAAAATAAAAAAGGTCTCAATTGTTATGGATTAAAATGTGTCTCCCCAAAATATGTGTTGGAGTCCTAACCCCATGCTTCTGAATGTATTCCCATTTGGGAATAGAGTTTTCTTTGTTGTATTAATTAGATCATACCCAAGTGGGGTGGGCTCACTTCTGAGTTATGAAAAAAGATCCAGAAACATAAGCACAAACAGAGTAAGATGCATATGAGGATTCTACAAGTAAAGAACCAGGTAACACCTGGGGCCAACAAGGAAAGAATCAACGTACCAAGACCCTGATTTAGACTTTTAGCCTTGAGAACTATGAGAAAATAAATTTCTGTTCATTAAAGCAAACCACTTGTGGTATTTATGTTATCAAAACAATGCCCTTGTCCTCCAGAAGCAGTAGGTAACTAAGACATCAATGTATAATTCACTTTTAATTAAACCTTGTTGGCCCCAGGTGTTACCTGGTTCTTTAGCTTGTAGAATCTTCTTCTTCTGTCTCCCTTTATTGTCCATCTTTTGCATACTTACAAGGTGATTGAAAATACTGTGACTTGAATCAGGTGCACTTTAGTTTTCAAAGTCACATCTTGCTGTTGTTGCTGTTAGGTGCCATCGATTCAGTTCTGACTCATAGTGACCCTATGCACAACAGAATTAATCACTACCTGGTTCTGTGCCAGCCTCACAATTGCTGCTGTACCTGAGGCCATCACTGTAGTCACTGTGTCAATCCATCTCATTGCAGCCTTCCCCTTTTTTGTTGACCCTCCACTTTACCAAACATGATATACTTCTCCAGGGAATGGTCCCTTCTGACAACATGACCAAAGTAGGTGAGATGGAGTCTGGCCATTCTTGCTTTCAAGGAGCATTCCAGCTGCACTTCTTCCAGGACAGACTTGTTAGTTCTTCTGGCAGTCCATGATACTTTCAGTATTCTTCACCAGCACCACAACTCAAAACATCAACTCTTCTTTGATCTTCCTTATTCGTTGTCCAGCTCTCACATGCACATGAGATAACTGAAAATACCAAATCTTTGCTCTTCAGAGTGGGGTCTTAACAGCTTTCAAGCGGCCATCTAAGATGCAGCTAATGGTTTCTTATCGTTGGAAGTGAAGAAGAGTGCAAAAAATCAAGGGCGTTTGGAGCAATCAGCCCTAGGACATGATGGTCCTCGAGAGCAGAACTAGATGGTGCCCGGCTACCAATGCCAACCACTCAGGAAAGGATCAAATCTGGAGATCCTGGATAGAGTGGGAGGAAATATGTGAAGCAAAATCCAAAAACTCAGTAATGATCAGAATTACTGGTCAGATGGAGTCTGGTGAGACTCAATACTATGGTCCTGGGATACATTCTGGGCCTGGAATAAAGCTCACTCCCAGCAGCTGGCTCTCAGCCCAATAGTAAACAAGATGTACATGCAAACCCCTCAACCCAGGGTGATGCACCCACATACTCTATGGAAATGCATCCCTTGGAGCAATTGACCACAGGGCACTAGAGGGGCAACATTCACATGGAGGAAATGCAGGACACACAGGAGTGCATAACTATGAGGGGCATGCAGGGGCAGTGTTATTGGGCAGGGAGGGGAGGAGACTGGGTTAGGGTTCGGCATGGTAAATGGGGAGTGAAACTAAATGTACACGTAATGTTGAATGTAAAACTAACTCTTAAAATTAAAAAAAAAAAAAAAAAACTTTGCTCTTCAGTACTTTAAACAGATCTTTTGCAGTAGATTTGCCCAGTGAAATACGTCATCTGAAATATTGACTGCTGCTTCCATTGGTGTTGATTGTGGAAACAAGCAATATGAAATTTTTGACAACTTTAATCTGTTCTCCATTTATTATGATGCTGTTGTGAGGATTTTCATTTTCTTTATGTTGAGATACAATCCACTCTGTAGACTGCAGTTTTAATCTTCAACAGTAAGTGCTTTGAGTCATCCTCACTTTCAGCAAGTAAAGTTGTGTCATCTGCATATCACAGATTGTTAATGAGTCTTCCTCCAATCCTGATGCCATGCTTTTCATCATATAGTCCAGCTTTTTGAATTATTTGCTCAGCATACAGATTGAGTAAGTATGCTGAAAGGATACAACCCTGAGACACTCCCTTCCTAAGTTTAAACCATGAAGTACTTCCTTGTTCTGTTCTAAGGACTGCCTCCTGGTCTACGTACAGGTTCCTGATAAGCACAATTAAGTGTTCTGGAATTCCCATTCTTCTCAATGTTATCCATAATTTGTCATGATCCACACAATCAAATGCTTTTGCATAGTCAATAAAACACAAGTAAA
>NW_006921728.1:5421400-5422373 GCF_000298275.1 Orycteropus afer afer | reverse complement strand
ATATCTTTCATTCCACATCCTCTTCTGAATCCAGCTTGCGTTTCTGGAAGTTCTCTGTCAATATACTGCTGCAACCATTTTTGAATTATTTTCAGCCAGATTTTACTTGTGTGTGATACTAATGATATTGTTTGATAACTTCCACATTCTGTGGGATCACCTTTCTTTGGAATGGGTACAAATATGGATCTCTTCCTGTCAGTTGGCCAGGCAGCTGTCTTCCAGATTTTTTGGCATAGCCAAGTGAGTGCCTCCAGCACAGCATCCATTTGTTGAAACACCTCAATTAGTATTCTGTCAATTCCTAGAACTTTGATCTTTGCCAATTCCTTCAGTGCCGCTTTGACTTCTTCCTTCAATATCATTGGTACTTGATCATATGCCACTTCCTGAAATGGATGAACATTGATCAATTCTTTTTGGTATAGTGACTGTATTCCTTCCAGTGATGTTTCCTGCATCAGTCAATATTTTCCCCATAGAATCTTTCAGTATTGCAACTTGAGGCTTGAATTTTTTCTTCAGTCCTTTCAGCTTGAGAAATGTCGAGTGTTTTCTTCCCTTTTAGTTTTCTAAATCCAGATCAGCCACAAGGATCCAGGTGAGGAGAGGGAATCCAGGCCATGCCCCACAAGCAGCAAGGTGGGAAAGGGGGAGAAAGGAGAATTAAAAGGCTAGGGGGACCAGGACAGAGTGAGGAGCCAGACGCAGGGATCCTGGTAAGGAGAGGTTGGAGAGGTTTCCAACAGCTAAGGGAGACAAACTTCTCTGTCAGTTTGTCCTACTGTGGTGACGTGTTGCTGTGAGTCTTGAGGCTGTGCCACTGGTGTTTCAAACCCAGCAGGGTGTGCATGGTGCACAGGTATCAGCCCAGCTTGCAGACTGAGACAGACTAGGAAGAAGGAAGAAGCCATCCACTTCTCAAAGAATTGGCCAGGGAAAACCTTATGAATAGCAGAGAAACATTGTCTGA
>NW_006921728.1:5419176-5421147 GCF_000298275.1 Orycteropus afer afer | reverse complement strand
GCATAAAGATTGATATCCTAATCATTAGTGAGCTGAAATGGACTGGTTTTGGCCATTTTGAATCAGACAATCATATGATCTACTCTGCCGGAAATCAGTTTGAAGAACAATGGCATGGCATTTATTATCACAAAGGATGTTTCAAGATCTGTCCTGAAGTACAATGCTGTCAGTGATAGGATAATATCCATATACTTACAAGAAAGACCCATTAATATGACTATTATTCAACTTTATGCACCAAAACCAAAGCCAAAGATGAGGAAATTGAAGATTTTCATCAACTTCTACAGTCTGAAATAGACCAAACGTGCAATCAGAATGTGTTAATTATCACGGTGACTGGAGTGCAAAAGTTGGAAACAAAGAAGAATCACCAGTAGTTGGAAAATTTGGCCTTAGTGACAGAAATAATGCTGAAAATTGCATGGTAGAATTTTGCAAAACCAATGACTTATTCATTGCAAATACCTTTTTTCAACAACGCAAATGGTGGCTGTACACGTGGTCTTCACCAGATGGAACACATAGGAATCAGATTGACTACATCTGTGGCAAGAGGCGATGGAAAAGCTCAATATCTTCAGCCAAAACCAGGCCAGGAGCTGATTGTGGAATAGACCATCAACTGCTTATATGCAAATTCAACTTGAAGTTGAAGACAATTAAAGCAAGTCCACAAGAGCCAAAATATGACCTTGATTATATCCCTTCTGAATTTAGAGAGCATCTAAAGAATAGATTTGATGCATTGAACACCAATGACTGAAAACCAGAAGAATTGTGGGAAGACATCAAAAACATCATCCATGAAGAAAGCAAGAGGTCACTAAAAAGATGAGAAAAGAAGAGAAGGCCAAAATGGATGACAGAAGAGCCTCTGAAACTTGCCCTTGAGGGGAGAGTAGCCAAAGTAAATGGAAGAAATGACAAGATGAAAGAGCTGAACCAAAGATTTCAAAGAATAGCTCGAGACAAAGTCAATTACTATAATGAAATGTGCAAAGACCTGGAGTTAGAAAACCAAAAGAGAAAAACATACTAGGCATTTCTCAAGCTAAAAGAATTGAGGAAAAAAATGTAAGCCTCAAGTTGCAATATTGAAAGATTCTATGGGCAAAATATTGAATGATGCAGAAAACATCAAAAGAAGATGGATGGAATACACAGGATCTCTGTACCAAAAAGAACTGGTCAATCTTCATCCATTTCAGGAGCTGGCATATGATCTAGAGCCAATGATATTAAAGGAGGAAGTCGAAGCTGCAATGAAGGAATTGGTGAAGAACAAGGCTCCAGAAATTGATGGAATACCCATTGAGATATTTCAACAAACAGATGCCCCACTGGAGGCACTCGGTTATGCCAAGAGATTTGGAGACAGGTACCTGGCCAACTGACTGGAAGAGATCTATATTTGTACCCATTTCAAAGAAAGGTGATCCCACAGAATGTGGGAATTATAGAACAATATCAATATTGCACACAAGTAAGATCTTACTGAAGATAATTCAAAAACGGTTGCAGCAGTATATTGACAAAGAACTTCCAGAAGTGCAAGCTGAATTCAGAAGAGGATGTGGAACAAGGGATATCATAGCTGCTGTCAGATGGATCTTGGCTCAAGGCAAAGATGCTTACTTGTATTTTATTTACTATTCAAAGGCATTTGATTGTGTGGATCATAACAAATTATGGATAACCTTGAGAAGAATGGAAATTCCTGAACACTTGATTGTATTCATGAGGAACCTGTATATTGACCAGGACTGTTCTTCAAACAGAACAAGGGGACACTGCATGGTTGAAAATCAAGAAGGGAGAGCGTCAGGGTTGTATATTTTCCCCACACTTATTCAATCTATATGCTGAGCAAATAATCCAAGAAGCTGGACTATATGAAGAAAAATGTGACATCAGGATTGGAGAAAGAAGCATTAACAACCTGAGATATGTTGACAATACAACTTT
>NW_006921728.1:5415677-5418643 GCF_000298275.1 Orycteropus afer afer | reverse complement strand
CTTCGTCTCACCTACTTTGGTCATGTTGTCAGAAGGGACCATTCCCTGGAGAAGGATGTCATGCTTGGTAAGGTGAAGGGTCGATGAGAAAGGGAAGGCCTTCAACGAGATGGATTGACCTCCTGGCTGCACCAATGGACTCAAGTATAGCAAGGATCATGGGGCTGGCGTGGGATGTGGCAGTATTTCATTCTGCTGTGCATGGGTTCGCTATGAGTCTGAAATGACACAGTGGCACCTAACAACAACAACAACTCCAGATCTTTGCACATTTCATTATAACAATTGACTGTGTCTGCTCAAGAGGCTCTTTGAAATCTTCTGCTCAGCTCGTTTATCTTGTCATTTCTGCCATTTGCTTTAGCTGTTCAAGAGCAAGTTTCAGAATCTCTTCTGAGATCCATTTTGGTCCTTTCTTCCTTTCCTGTCTTTTCAATGACCTCTTGCTTTCTTCATGGATGATGTTCTTGATGTCATCCCACAATTCCTCTGGGTTTTGGTCCCTGGTATTCAGTGCATCAAATCTATTCTTGATTTCAGGGGGGGATATAATCAAGGTCATATTTTGGCTTTCATGGACTTCTTTGAATTGTCTTCAACTTCAAGTTGAACTTGCATATGAGCAGTTGATGGTCTGCTCCACAGTCAGCTCCTGGCCTTGTTTTGACTGAAGATATTGAGCTTCTCCATCACCTCTTTCCACAGATGTAGTCAATCTAATTCCTGTGTATTTCATCTGGTGAAGTCCATGTGTATAGCCACTGTTCTGGTTACCTAGTGCTGCTCTGACAATGGGTACATAAATGGGACGGCTTTAACAAACAGGAGTTTATTCTTACAATTTGGATGCTTTAAGTCCACGTTCAAAGTGCCAGGCTCTAGGAGCTGGGTGAAAGCCCCTCAACCTTGGGTTGTAGCTCTGCCTCCTGCTCCCAGCGTACTGGAGGTTTTTCTTCACTCAGCTGCTAGCTACTGAGGCTGACAAACCCAAGGTTGACAAGTAAAAAAGCACAGTCCCCAATGTTACCAAACCACACAGCAGGCCATTAATTTAAGTCTCTTGAAAGTCCCCAGGTTGGCAGAGCATGGCAGGCTGCTGAACAACTATACAGCTACATGCAGGGTTCAAGCGTGTCATAGGCTAGAGACCATCCCCAAGCCTTCTCCTTATATGCAGGAAGCAAATCACATCCCAAAGACAGCTACTCAACTACTTGTGGTAGATCCCACTACGGAGTTGATTGCCAGACTCATCATGGGGAATAATTACCACCAGCTGCCCAGCTACTCAACCAGGCCTAGCCAAGTTGACATATAAATTTAGCTACCACAATTCCACCCCTTGTCAACTTGGCATCTGTACAGATTTTCATTGGGTGGCATCTGTACAGATCTCTCTCACTAGGTGGCTCCAGTCCCCTAGTTCCTGGAAATGACGACCTGGCCCCCTTGGCCTTGTGGGCCCTGTCCTCTCCCTCTTGCCCATGGCAGCCCTGCCCCCTCACTCTTGGGCAGAAGCTATGGCTCCATCCCGCTAGCTCACATGAACGAGCAGCCCCACACTCCAGAACCGATTTCGTGAAGGTCTAACTGTTTGAAACCTAGGGGGCTATGATGGGTCCACCCCCAAAGGCCACGGTCCTACCCTTTGAGACTGAGGCAGCTCTGCTTCCTGTTTCCTTAGTCTCTCCGCTTCTGCTGATTAATGCCTGAGGGCAACCCACTCCAGAAATCTTTCTGCTCAAAGGACACTTAGCTTTCTTGCTCTATGGTCTGGCCAACCTGCTACTCCATTTTATGCTGATCTCTTCACCAATTAATGCCTGAAGGCAACCCACTCTGTCAGAAAATTGCCTACCCAATGGCACCTGGCTTTCTCCTCCGTGGGCTAGTAAGCCTGTTGCTATTTAATGCCAGTCTCTGGGCTTTGCTACTGCTGTCTCTCATGCTGGTCTCTCTGCCAGTATCTCTCTGCCAGTCTCTAGGTTCTGCCCCTGCTATCTCTCATACCATATGCTGGGGTCTCTCTGCCAGGGTCTTGGGTCAAGGGTGCATTTCACTCCTGTTTCCACATTTTAGGTATCTGTCAGAGCAGCACCCCACTCTCTCAGTACCATAGTCTGTTCTGGTTACCTAGTGCCATCTGACAAGAACATACTACAAATGGGATGGCTTGAACAAACAGGAGTTTATTCTCTTACAGTTTGGAGGCTTTGAGTCCAAGTTCAAAGTGCCAGGCTCTAGGGGCTGGGTGAAAGCCCCTCAACCTTGGCCTTCAGATCTGCCTCCTGCTCCTGGCCCACTGAAGCTGGAGGCTTTTCTTTACTCAGACAGCTGCTGGCTGCTGAGACTGACAAGCCCAAGGTTGACAGGTAAAAAGGCACAGTCCCAATGTTACCAAACCATATGGCAGGCCATTAATTCAAGTCCATTGAAATTTCCAAGGTTGACAGAGCATGGCAGGCTGCTGAACAACGACATGGCTACATGCAGGGTTCAAGCATGCCACAAGCTAGAGACCATTCCCAGAGCTGCTGCTTATATACGAGAAGCAGACCACATCCCTAAAGCAGCTACTCAGCTGCTTGTGGTAGATCCCACCATGAATTTGATTGCCAATCTCATCATGGGGAATAACTATCACCAGCTCCCCAGCCACTCAGCCAGGCCCAGCCAAGTTGACATACAAATTTAACTAACACAGCCACCGTTTATGTTGTTGAAAAAAGGTATTTGCAATGAATAAGTTGTTGGTCTTGCAAAATTCTATCATGCGATCTCCAGAATCTTTTCTATCACTGTGTTGGATTGGGTTCTCTAGAGAAACACAAAAACCAGCAAAGTGTATATATATATATTTATAGAGAGAGAAAGAGAGAGAGAGAGAAATTTATCTTAGATAAATGGCTCACAAGCGTGTAGAAGCCGACAAGTTCAAGCTGAAAAGTTCGTCTCTGGAGGGGGAT
>NW_006921728.1:5385816-5414582 GCF_000298275.1 Orycteropus afer afer | reverse complement strand
TTCCTCCCAAAACACCCACCACCTCTCCTGGGTTCGATAATTCGCTGCAGTGGCCACACAGAGCTCACAGATTATGGGGTTTATTAGGGAAGCACCACAGGCTACAATTCAAGTTCAGGAAAAAATGCTCAGTCTCTCTCCCAGCCCACCGTCCCTCAGCCAACAGTCTCTCACAGTCTCTTTCACAGCAGTGCTGGTCCCTAGGTGTTTCACTCAACAATGCGTGTCTCTTGTATCTCTTTCCCAGCAGCACATGTCTCTTTCCAGAGCGCGTGTCTCTTTCAGCAGCACGTCTTCCTCAACCAGCAGTCAGAGAGAGTTCTGCCTCTAGGAGGCCTTCTTTTGAGCCCGGCAGGGTGGTCAAACTAGCCAATTACAGCATCTGAACTCTAAGCACCTGAGAGAGAGTGGGCACCTCCCAGAACATTGTTTTGTGCCACTCCCAACAGAAATACTCCAGGTGGACAACTTCAGCAATCAGGAGCTCCTCAGTTGCTCATAGAAAATCCCACCTTGGAGTTTACAAAGACTTATGGGTAGAAAAGCCACACTAAATAATTTACTACACTGCATTGTCTGATTCAAAATGGCTGAAACCAGTCCATTTCAGCTCACTAATGCCTAGGACATCAATCTTCATGCATTCCATTTCGTTTTTGACAGCTTCCAATTTTTCTAGATTCATACTTGTGTACATTGCCGGTTTTGATTATTAAAGGATGTTTGCAGCTGTTTCTTTGCATTTTGAGTTGTACCACATCAGCAAATGGAGGTCCCAAAAGCTTTACTCTATCCACATTACTAAGATCAGCTCTACTCTGAGGAGGCAGCCCTTCCCCAGTTGTATTTTGAGTGCCTTCTAACCTGAAGAGCTCATCTTCTGGCACTATATCAGACAATATTTTAGCGCTATTCATAAATTTTTCCAGTAATATATTAGACAGTGTTTCAAGGCTATTCATAAGGTTTTCATTGGCCAATTTTTTGAGAAGTGGATGGCCCCTTCCTTCTTCCAAGTCCATCTTAGTCTGGAAGCTCTGCTGAAATCTGTCCACCATGGGTGACCCTGCTGGTATTTGAAATACCAGTGGCATAACCTCCAGCCTCACAGCAACATGCAAGCCCCACCGTACAACAAACTGACAGACGAGTGGTGGGACATCTACGGACCCCTAAATCAAGAGAGATACCTCAATCCTATGCTTCCTTTTGGGTGCTCTGACTGGTGCCCCCCCTTTCCTACCATAGTGATCCTGCATTATAACGTTATGGCTCCTTCACATGTATGTCTCCCTCTTCAGGCTGTGGCTTCTCAAAGCAATAACCTGGTCTATATTGTTTACCCAGCACTGCTAGGCCAGCATGATGCCTGACATGTTACAAATCCTCAATAAACTTTTTTTTTTTTTCAATTGGGCTGAATATTTGGCCCAGGATAGTATGTTGGCATTCCATCAGATCTCTGAGAGAACAACTTTATGGCATTGGATATACTTGATTTGGCAGATTCATATAAAATATTAGAAATTATTCACATTTTTATGACAGAACATTTGATGAAATGAGTCTATAAAATAAAATATCACAAATGATTAATATGGAAGGGGCTCAAGTTAATAAAAAAATCTTTCTACAATTACTTTATTTGGGCAAATTGTGGTAGTAGCTACTGATTTACGACGGAGTCAGGTCCGACTCGACAGCATATAACAACAACAACAACAACAATTCTGATCAAATCTAGCTCAGCTTGTGATAAAGAAAGATAGCTCAACTTTAGATATAAAATATAGTTTAATTTTTTTACACTAAATGTCATTAAGGCATTCAGAAAAATGTTAAAATACCTTTCATGGATGATTTTTCTCCAGTAAATTTTAATCACATCAGAATATGCAATAAACAAAATGCAGTTATTTACTCTATAATTAAATTGGCTAAACTCACAGGTTCATCACATTAATTAAAACAGCACTCACTCGGTTGTAAAATTGCAAATACCTGGCATTCTCTTGGGCTTCAGATGGTGGTTTTTATTAGTTCAAATATTTAAATATTCTGGCCATCGTTTGCCGAGGTTTGGATTTATTATTTTCACAAGAAATACTTTATTAGAGAAAAGTGAAAATTTTAAATAAAATCTGACCTTTCACATTCATAATCAAATACCAGCAATGTCCTTAAAAATAAAGCTATTTACCAATTTCAAAGTAATATATAACCTTGAACTTTCAGATATAAAAAAGCATGTTTATTTTAATCCATTTCAGCCTGGATATAAATGATTTCAGGTCATAATGGTGAAAAACCCAATAATCACAGAGACTGATTATATTTGACTCTAAAGACATAAGGATAATACAACATAATTAAACATGTGGGGCTTGCAGTGTCTTTGAAATGCGTTATCTGCTGAGTGAATAAAAATAAAAGAAATGGGATTTTTAAAATGTAAATCTGGTTTTTAAATGTTTGACAAATCATTCCCTTATCTCTGTTTCAAGTCCTATACCAAGTGAGTTTTCATAGACTCAGATTTTGAAGCTCTTGAGCCTAATTCTTTACTCAGTGTTCAAACGTCCTATGTGTTACTAAAAAGTCAGGCAGCCTCTCAATGTAGCCTTTTCCTCTGAAGGACTGGTTATTGGAGGCATCTTCTTTCTGTTACTAGAAACTTCAACCTTGTCCCTTCATCATTAGCCCTTGCTCTGCCCTGTTTCTCTAATATACAAAAGCCCCTGTAATTCCCAGAAATGCTCCAAATTCTGCAACTGTTTCCTATATGAGACATTTTCACACTTCTCCCCATTTTAGATACTGTATCCTGGACTGACTCAAACTTGACAACATCAGTTTTAAAATGTAAGTCACAAATTAAATTCTACAATATCTATTGAGAACCATGTGCCAGGTATATGCTAGGAATTGGGAATTATAAATAGATAACTTATCAATTTATCAAAACAATGTCCTTGTCCTCCAGAAGCTTTGAGTTGGGAACAGAACACTTCAGCACCCTCTCTCCAGATTTCTCTTTCTGCTCCACTACGGCCTCCTTTTAAAGGGGAAGTTGTTCCTATGCCTGATCAGATTCCCTGAAAGTCATTTAGGCCATGTTTTCATTGGACCTTAAATATCATCAACCATTTGTGGTACCTTCTCCCACTTTCCTGTTTTACCCAGAGATAAGACTTGGAACCTATTGGCAGGCCATTTCTACTTCAAATATTTCCCCAGGGAAGTGGACTCAGTGCATTCTTGGGCTCTCTGTGTCCCCTACTCACCCATTCATTCATCACTGAAGGTAGAGGTGGGAAGAATTGTTGTTGTTGTTGTTGTTGTTGTTGTTGTTATGTGCCGTCCAGTCGGCCCCGACTCATAGAGACCCCTCCTTTGGGTTTCCGAGGCAGTATCACTACGGAAGTAGGATTGCCCAACCTTCCTTCCGAGGAGTGGCTGGTGGGTTTGAACCGCCAGCCGTCTGGTTAGCAGGCAAGTGTCTTAGCCACTATGCTACCAGAGCTCCCTGGGAAGAATAAGAGTCTCATTTTAACCTTGAGCCAAAGCTGTTTATTCCAACTTAATTTTCCTAGTGGGTTCTACATTGTGGATCAAGGGCATTGATTCATATTTAATAAAATGACACTTTATTCTTCTTCCACAATTGTTCTTTACAAATAATTTCCTCTCTAAGCCCCCATGAGGAGATAGGGGGAGAAGCATGATACCAGTATTTCTGGTACCCTGTGCTTGATTCTATCATATGAGTATTAGAACTCCACCCTGAACCCCAACACTTACAAATCAGATATGGATATGATCAAAGGTATCCATAAGAGAAGAACTGATATAGTAATGGAGCCTCAAGGGCAGGAGATAAGTGTTTGAGATAGAGGTGGTAAGGGCAAGGTACAGAACCTTCCAGCAGGTGCAACTGGAAGACTATGGAGGGACATTGCATTCATAAGGGAGTGGGAAAAATGGGATGTATTTAGGAAACAGTGAGATCTAAAATTTGTTTAAAACATGTAGGAGAGAATTGAGAGAAGAATGCTGGGAAGAGGGGCTAGCCAAGATACAGATGTCTTTGACTATCAGGCCAAAGGTTTGCACTTGGTCTGGTAGGCAGTGGGGAATTGCTGAGGGTTTGCATGAGGTCTGGTAGGCAATGGGCTGTCACTAAGGCACTTGGTCTTTTAGGCACTACTGAGTCACTAAGGGTTGAGATGTAGGATGCAGAAGTGGTCCCATCACCATCTAGGTTGATGGATCCAGCTATAAGGGCTAGGAAGGAGCAGAAAAGGAGAATGGATGCAGAGAGACCAGTAAGGAGACTCTAGAGCATGACATTAGACTTGGCAGTCCACACAGAGGGTGGTACAGCCCTCACTTCCTGCTCTTTGGAAAAGATTAAAAAGTAAATTCATGTTTATTGTTGTTATTGTTGTTAGTTATCATCTCATGGCAACCTCATGTGGGCAAAGTAAAACTGTTCTATAGCTGTTTCAAGGCTGTGACCTTTCAAAAGTAGATCACCTGGCCTGTCTTCCAAGGAGTCGTTAGTTGGGTTTGAACCACCAACCTTTCAGCTAATAGTTGAACACTTAACCATTTGTGCAACCTATGGAGTCCTAGACCAGATAAGACTCATCTTTTTAGCTGTCTCTTCACACTCTTGGTTGACTTGGGGCTTAGCATTTACTGAGAATAGTAAGTCTTTTTTTTCAAAGGATTTCCTTCAGTCCCCTACATTCAAAATTTACAAGTGACTTGGGGTATGTCTGTGCAAAGCTTGACTTTCATCTTTGTGCAAATTAATCTTTTTCAGTGTTTACTTGACAATCCTGATTCCCAAGATAATTCTAAATCTTGGCTCTATTGTTGACCACGTCATATCTTTCTCCTAGCTCTGTTTTGTCAGAAAACGGAGTAACCATCAAATGTACTGTTAAAAATGCTGACACTATAAGGCCAAAGACAGGATCCTGGGGCCCTAATTGGGAGCCCCACTAATAGCATTAAACCTATTGGCCAATGGACTGTGAGAACATGGCTTCCCTAGAGGTGAATTCACCATCAGCTTCATCATGCACCTCAGCATTAATTATTTCATCCCATAAAGACCTCACAGTGACATCAAAGACTCAGCAAAAAAGGGGCTCTTTGCCTTGCCCTGGTTCCTTGACTCTAGCACTGGCATGATGGAAAGGGGGTTCATACAACACTATTGTTCTGCTCCACCTTCAAAGGTTACTCCTTATTAATTTTATTAAAGATATTTTCTTTTTTGTTCTTACACAAATAGTTACCACAATTCTATATTGTTGTTGTTAGCTGTCATCGCATCACCCCTGACTCACGGCAATTCCATGGACAATGAAATGGAACACTGTCTGGTCCTGAGCCATTCCCGTGATTGTTGTGGCTTGGACTACAGTGATCCATAGGATTTTCATTGACTGATTTTTCAAAATAATATTTTATTGTGTTTTTGGTGAAAGTTGACACAGCAGGTTAGGTTCCTATTTGACAATTTCCACACAAGTCGTTCAATGACATTAGTTACATCGTCCATAATAGGTCGACATTTTCTGTGTTCTGTTTGTCCCATTCCCAGAGCTCTGCTTTCCTACCCTCTTATCTTCTCATCTTTGCTTTACAGTAATGTTGGCCTTTTGTTCTCACACAGATGGTTTCTTAGCAGAGCACTACTCCGACGGGTAGTATCTTTTATTTTGTGTGGTGACATAGCATAGATATCAATTTAATTACTCATAGGACTTTCCTATTGAAATTCTTGTTCACTGTAATTCAACAATCTGGCAGTTTCAAAATGACCAAAACTGGATGTAAAGGAGCAGCAAGATGCTTCATCAAGGGAGAGCATCTCTGCTAATTCCTTTCCACAGCACTTCAGGCACTGTGCTTACAAGAAAGGTGAATGGTAGCACAGACTTTGGATCATCTGGTGTAAAGAAGAGTCCATTTGTTTTGGGTCACAAACTGCTTTGAAAATGTGATAAAGCATGACCCTGCATGATTTCACCTGCTCAAGTCTGACATCTCTCAGCAGACTCAGCCAACACTTGAGTTCTGGGCCAATTTGTGCCTGCTCTTGAATGGAACAGCTTGGTACAAGGAAGGGAGGTCAGCAGATGTATTGTACAGGGTAAGCAAAAAGCAGTATTCACAGAGGGGGCAAGGAAGTGACTAGAAAAACATTTAAAAAAAAAAAGTACCTGTGAGATAGGGCTGTACCTCCTTAGTACTAACAACTGAAAGCAAGATGAAAGGCCTCTGGCTGTAAAGATGACCAAAGACAAAGCAAGTCAGATATTATGGCCAACTATTAAAAAGGGAAGTTCCTATGTAAAACTGGAATGAATCTATGGTTCTTCTGAGGCACCCCTTGGTGGGCTTCAACTGTCAGCCTTTCAGTTAGCAACCACACTGGTTAACCCTTTGTACCACTCAGGGATTCCTGTCTGGTATCTTTAATGATTCTTGTCTGGTACTTTTAATGATCTTAAAACTTCCATGCAAGGAAGGAATGCAATATGTTGTCCAATAGTAAATAAGATTGCTAGGGGAAAGCAAAAGTTAGAATTTCCACAGACTTTTATGACATGTCCCATAATGTAACAACAATAATCAGGAAGTAAGTCATGGCCCATTATGGTATACCTGGACACATATGAATTTGAATCTTATTTTATAGCAAAGGATAATGCACACATAAGAAAACCATGGCTCTGGAATCTATTTCTTTTGTCAAAAGATATGGAAAATTTAAATTGAACTACAACTTTACAGGATAAATTGACAAAACTGGATACTGACCAAAGATTGAAAATGAACTTTGAAAATACAGCATTAGTTGCCTCTTTTTAGATAGAAGTTAAAAATGAATACGCTGAGCTTGCTGAAATTGCCTTAAGACCTCTTCTGCCATTCCCATCAACATATCTCTGTGAGGCAGATTTCTCTGCTAGGAGTGTCATTGCAACCAACAAGAAGTTTGAATGCATGTTATCCCCTGAGAGTGGTGGCATTGTCAGTCCAAACCAGATTGTTGTTATGTGCCATCAAGTTGGACCCAACAAATAGCAACCACTTCTTGGGTTTCCGAGGTGGTATCACTATAGAAGTAGATTGTCCAACCTTCCTTCCAAGGAGTGGCTGGTGGGTTTGAACCACTAGCCTTCTGGTTAAGAGTCAAGTGCCTTAGGCACTATGCTACCAGAGCTCCTAAACCAGGTTAGATAAACTAATAAGCTAGCAATAAGCTGATTTGTCACATTAAAGACATTAAATGTTGATATATATATGCTTTTTGCTCAAATTATGTGCAGTGACATTTAATGTGAGAAATCACAAATTCATTCTGATTGTGGAATGACAGCAAGTTATGAATGTAATAGCAAGTCTCCATACTCACCACTTATCCACACACATGCAATGAAAAACAATCATGGTGTAAAAATTCTTTACCCTTTCCATGTTTGTTCTGATTATGTTTATTGAAATATAATTTTATATCTGTTGAATTCCTCCCAAATATGGGCTTACATGTTTTATATCTGGGTTTTTATTGTGTGTATTTTTTATAATTCACTTTTACTGTATTTTATTGATCTACAACAAAATTGTTGTGTAGTTGTTGTTAAGTGCCGTCGAGTCGTTTCCGACTCATAGCAACCCCATGCACAGCAGAACGAAACACTGCCCGATCCCACGCCAGCCCCACAATCCCTGCTATACTTGAGCCCATCATTGCAGCCACCATGTCAATCCATCTCGTTGAAGGCCTCCCCCTCTTTCGTTGACCCTCCACCCTACCAAGCATGACATCCTTCTCCAGGGAATGGTCCCTTCTTACAACATGACCAAAATAGGTGAGACGAAGTCTGGCCATTCTTGCTTCCAAGGAGCATTCTGGCTGCACTTCCTCCAGGACAGATTTGTTAGTTCTTTTAGCAGTCCAACAAAATGGAAATTAAAAAAAATAATAATCTCTCCCTCTTCCCCAGGTGGATGAGGAGCTGCACAGGTGTAAAACCACAAGACCCCACACCTGCCTCCATGCAAACCTACCTTGTTTCAGATGTTCTTTGATTGACATTATTATTTTGCTGAAATATTTTAACAAAAATCCCAGTCACTATATATCATATGACACAGGATCTCTGGTGGCATAACACCCAAGGCATTTGACTGCTAACTAGAAGGCTGGCAGTTCAAATCCACCAGCCACTTTGTGGAAGGAGGACTGGGTAAATCTTCCATAAAGATTTACCGCCTCAGAAACCCAAAGGGGGATGCAATGAGTTGGAATTAACTCAATGGCAGTGAGTTTTTTTTTTTTTTAAATATATATATCTTATGACACATGCAAATACTTTAATTTGTATCTCTAAAAGTAATGTGACTTCAAACTCTAACCACAATATCGTCACATTCAGTGAAATCAGTAGTTCCTTGTATTATCTAATACCTGATTCATATTCACTTCTCCCTGATTATCTCAAAGAAATATATTTTTGTAGTTGGTTTGTTCAACTCAGGATGCAATCAAGGGTCACACACTGCCTTGGGTTGGTTATGATTATGCCTCAAGTCTCTTTTGCTCTAACAGCCCCCCTTTTTTTTAGACCATTTGTTTGTTGAAGAAACAGTCATTTTTCTGTAGAATTTTCCACATTTCTAGATTTGGCTGATCACTTCCTGGGGCTCTCTTTTAACTTGTTCTCCCTCCTTATAGTTCCTATTATCTTGTAGTTTAGTTAGATACAAAGGCTAAATTAGGTTAGAGCTCTTTTTTATCTGATTTTTTTTCGAGGATCCCTTCGTAGGTGGTGCTGTGTGCTTTCCATTGTAACAAGTGTAACCTTGGTTGCTCTCTTCTAGTGATGCTAAGATCGATTAGTGGGTTTAGTTTCTCATCCTGATCTCATTGTAATATCTTCCACTGACTTTTTACTTAATAATCATTGCTGCTAGATTCATTATTTCATTGAGGATTTGCAAAATGGTGATTTTCTAATTACCTCATTTCTTTTTCGTTTATTAGCTGGAACACTTCTATAGAAAGAAATGTTCCTCTTTATTTAGTTTTCTTGAACTATATTCTGTACTGGAAAGCAGAATACATGCTTGATTCTTCCCCGTTCTTTTTTCAGTTTTCAGAATAATACATTTGTGCCTTAACAACCTTCAATGGTGAACAAATCATTTTGTCTTAATTATTTTTGGGGATCAATATGAACCCATTATTATCATGTATTTGATATATCTCAACACATTGTCATCATTATTCAAATGCTTCCATCTTTGGGCAATGGGAGCCCTTCAAGTTGGCTCTTGAGTCTTTTTCTGTTGTCACCCAATAGTCTTTGAGAGCTCCCTGTTTTTAGATATGATGAGATGAGAAAGGCTCATTTGTGTACTTCCAGTCCCAGACATGGAATCAGTCATTTCTCTAAGGAACCCTGGTTCCTTTTCATGGGTATTGGTATTTATAAGCCACAATCTGTGCTACAGGCCCAACTTCTTTAGACCCATATCTCATGGACTGGAAGAGCTCACCAGGGACTGAATATATTTGGGTTTTGGGGCCAAGGTCATTGCTTTGTTTTAAGAACCCAGTACATGGGCATCTGTAGGGACTCCATGAGGAGAGTCCTGGGTTACCTGACCTCATACCAGGTAATAGTTTGTATCACTCCCTGAAACATCTAAATGACTTCATTCATTCAACAAATAGTTAATAAGTACCTACGTTACCCAGAAGGTCAGTGGTTCAAACCCATCAGCTTCATGGTGGGAGGAAGATGAGGCAATCTACTTCTATAAAGATTTACAGCCTTGAAAACCCTGTGGGGGTCACTATGAGTTGGAATCAACTTGATGGCAGCGGATATTATAGCTATTGTTCCAGCAGTGAACACTTAGGGAGCTGACGTTTTAAGGAGGGGACCAAAAACCAAACTAAACTAACTGCCATTGAGTCAGATTCAACTCATAGCACTCCCTCCTTGGGTTTTCAAGGCAGTATCACTAAGGAAGTAGATTGCCCAATTTTCCCTCCGATAAGGAGAAGAGGAAGACGATAAACAATAAACACTCATACACACACAGGTGATGGGGTGAGAGTGCTGCCTTTTCTATAGAGTGTGGGCTGATAAACATTTCAGCAGAGACCTGAAGGAAGTGAGCAAGGATACCAGTCTGGGAGGAAAGTGTTGGGGCAGAGGGAATTGCCAATGCAAGGCCTGGAGTCAGGAGTGTACTCACTGTGATTTCTAATGCCGGAGACACTGACAAATTCTTTACCAGTCAAAGTTTCAACATTTCTTATCAGTTTCTCACAGTAAAATTGAAATGTTTACAGCTTGCCTTTCAGTAGAGAGCTTTTATGTGGTGACTTGTCTGCTATCACTTTGTGATGTCTGGTGAGATGCCAGCTTTTCCCTCCAACATTCATATTCTTGAAAATAATTTCTCTAATTCCAGAAGTCATTGATGTTTATTGTAGAATACATGGAAAGAACAAAAAAGAATGCAGAGCAAAATGAAATTAAAACAAAACAAAAGCCATCTGTAAACTGCCCCCCTTGAACTAACAACGTCTATCAGGACGACAGCTTATGCCCTCCATTCTTTTTACAAAAACGCTGTTCAGGTGAGTTCTGGACTCTGCTTTCCCACTTTCAGACATGGTCCTCAATGGTTGTAGAGATTTCCAGTTGATATCTGCTTAATAGTTCTTTTCAGAGAGCAGTTATTTCCTGAGCAATGGGGTATGCCTGCTGGCTCAAATTGTCCCTTCAAACCTAGGGAGCATTCCAGTGAGCCCTGTACCCCCATCCTTTCCTGTCTCCAGGAACAGCCACGGATCCTGTTGTTTCCATGTCACCAACCAGTTCTTGCTTCTAGGTCAGACAAGCCATGAGCAGAATCTGTCCTCGCCTCTTATAGATAAAACTGTCCCCTCAAAGTATGTGTTATAAATCCTAACCCTATACCTGTGGGTGTAATCCCATTTAGGAATAGGGTTTTCTTTTTTATGTTAACAAGGCCACTTCAAGGTAGGATGTGTCTTAAACCAATCATTTTTGAGATGTAAAATGAGCAGATTAGGCACGGAAGTAAAAACCACAAATGGGGAAAGACAGAAGCCATATGGAGATGTCCAAGAAACTCCAAGGAGCAGAACACTAGAGAAGCTGAGATAAGACACAGAGAGCCTTCCTCTGGAGCACCATGACTCTGGACTTCAAGTCTCCTAAACTGTGGAAAAATAAATTTCTGTTCCTTAAAGCCACCCACTGTGGTATTTCTATTACAGCAACAGTAAGAAACTAAGACATCACCTCACCATTTCTCCTTCCTGCCAAGAGAGGTTAAGCATGTCATGGGGGATGCAACAGGCAATATTTCAAAGGCCACAACAGACCCAGAATTTAAGGCTAATCAATTCTTCTCAAAAAGAAAGAACTTATTTTAGTGTAAAATGAAGTTTTTTATTTACTTTGTTTTCATCGTCGGAGGCTATGCAGGCATTATCACAGAGGACCTGTTTACTTGGTTCAGTCTCATCACCAGTTATCCAAGCTCTTGTGCATGTGAAATGCTCCTTAAAAATTTAGACATGAGTGGAATCCAACAGAAACTACCCACATGAGAGCAGAGAGGATGTTTATTCAGAGCTTGCTCTAGCAGAAGGTCGGCCACTATCACTTGATTGACAGGGGAGAGGGAATGCTTCATAGTGAAAGCAAGGGAAGGCTCAGGAGTGTTCTCATTCGAGGTTGTTGACATGGGGAAGCTGGAGGCGGCCCTGGGGTATTCTCTGTGCTTGGGAGCAGAGTTGGCTTTCTTTTGTTGGTCCTGAGTTGAAAGCAGGGGTAAAAATAGGGAAGCTGCAGTCACTGATTGTTCTGGTTACCTAGTGCTGCTCTAGGAGCTCTGGTAGCTTAGTGCCTAAGGCACTTGACTGCTAACCAGAAGGCTGGCAGTTCAAACTCACCAGTCACTCCTCGGAAGGAAGGCTGTGCAATCCACTTCCATAGTGATACCACCTTGGAAACCCAAGGAGGGGTCGCTATGAGTCAGGTCTGACTCGATGGCAGATAACAACAACAGTGCTGCTCTAACAGAAAATACCACCAAAGGGATGCTTGAACAAATAGGAGTTTATTCTCTAACAGTTTGGAGGTTTTAAGTCCAAGTTCAAAGCGCCAGGCTTTAGAGGCTGGGTGAAATCCCCTCAATCTTGGGCTTCAGCTCTGCCTCCTGCTCCTGGCCCACTGGAGCTAGAGGCTTTTCTTCACTCAGACAGCTGCTGGCTGCTGAGACTGACAAGCCCAAGGTTGACAAGTAAAAAGGCACAGTCCCGATGTAACCAAACCACATGGCAGGCCATTAATTCAAGTCCATTGTAAGTCCCAAAGTTGGCAGAGCACGGCAGACTGCTGAACGACATGGCTACATGCAGAGTTCAAGCATGCCATAAACTAGAGACCATTCCCAAAGCTGCTTCTTATATACGGGAAGCAGACCACATCCCAAACGGAGCTACTCAGTTGCTTGTGGTAGATCCCACCATGGAGCTGATTGCCAGTCTCATCTTGGAGAATAACTACCACCAGCTGACCAGCTACTCAATCAGGCCCAAACAAGTTGACATACAACTTTAACTACCATACTGACCAAGGCCCTGACCGTCCTGGATGATGACGGCTGTAGAGGTTGTGGGTTGGCATCCTGAGCTGGTTGCTGAGAATTTGAGGTCAGAGCTCTGCTGTCATATGTGATCTGGCCATTGTCCATTTGTATATTTAGTCTCTCATATGTTCTTCAAAATGTGTTGATTAGTTGCAAGCAGTGAGGGAAAGAAGCTTCCTTTTGGAACTGAGTTCTGTGGGACCAGGAGGGGCAGGAGAAACAATACAGATGTTAGAGACCCCAAGTTTGAATCCCAGCTGGGTAGGATTCAAAATGGAAAAATATTATACACATCTCATAGAGTTGCTGAGAAAACAGTAACATAAATGCAAAAGGCCTTCTGCAATGCCCAGCATAAAGCAGGTGCTGGGTCGGAGCTGTGCATGACAGAGGTGGCTGGTGTTTCTTCCAAGGATCAGTCTGGGGGTTGGATTCAGGGGACATGGCAGAACTAAGAATTTGGATCCCAGCTTTGCTCCTGACTCAGAGAAGGATCCAGGAAAAGATAATTTGCCTCCAGCTACTTGGCATTGGAGAGGGGCATTTTATTTGGCCCCCTCAGGGACTATGATCCCTGGGTCCCTCTACCCTGTGTGCTGTGTGCCATCAAGTTTGCAAGGTCATCCCTGACAGGCTGATCATTTCCCCTGATCACTGGTCTGCATAGTCAGATAGGATGGGGTTTGTAGAGTCACAGGAGGTTGTTGACATGGGGAAGCTGGAGGCGGGATAACTAGCAATGGGATATCCTGTGTTATTGGTTTGGGAGCATAGACTGAATCCCTCATTGAAGACACATTCTCATCACATCCACATAGGCAGTGCTACAAAGAGTTGCAAACTAGAATGACATGCCAAATGATATTACAGAACTATCCAGGTGCTACATAGCCCAGCACTATCAGCCTCCTGCAGCTTTCCTGGTATTGAATTTTCTACACCAGTCTGTGCCTTCTTCTCTGAGGATGACTGGGTTTAGTGAGTATCTGCTAAGGCCATGCTTCTCCCTTTACTCCCATGCTGAGCCCCATGCTTATGCCGGGGAGGCTCCATGAGTGACTGACAACCCAAGACTTAGACTTTTACATTTCATCTGGGGCACAAGAATCAATAAATGTCATTCTACTCTTCCCAATCTTTGTCCACCTGATTGATGAGTCTGATCCAGAGAGGGTTTGAGCTCCCAGTCTGTCAGCTCACAAAGAATCTCACTTCTCAAAGATTCCCACACAGGCCAGATCTCTAGTTATTAATAAAATAATGTTATGAATTAAGTTAGCTTTGGCCTGAAATTGCACATAGATCTGAGTAACTAACCATAGTTAGTTGCCATCAAGTCAATTCTAACTCATGGTGACCCCACATGTGCATAGTGGAATTGCTCCATAAAGTTTTCAAGACCATGACCTTTCAGAAGCAGATCATACTACTGGGTGGGTGTGAACTGCCAAACTGTTGGCTAATTGTATATTTAACCATTTACATACCAAGGGACTCCAATTGTCATAGTTATCTAGTGCTGCTACCATAGAAATACTACTAATGGGGGCTTTAAGAAACAGAAGTTTACTTTTCTCACAGTTTGGGAGGATAGAAGTCTAAGTACAATGTGCCATCTCTGGGGAAAGGCTTTCTCTTTCTGTTGTCTCTGAAGGAAAATCTTTGTCTCTTCTGAGCTTCTGCTCCTGGACAATCTTCATGTTGCTTGGCATCTCTTTCCCCCATCTCTGCTTCATGTTTGCTTGTTTTTCTTCTTTTATATCTCAAAAGAGATTGATTCACAACACACTCTAATCCCTCCTCATTAACATAGCAAAGAAAACCCATTCCCAAACGTGAGTATAACCATAGGCATAGGGGTTAGGAGAGGGGGACCAGGACAGAGCAAGGAAGCAGTGACAGGGATCCAGGTAAGAGGAGAGACCCAGGCCCCACCCCCAAGTGGCAGGAAATAGGCAGGGATCCATGTAAGGGGAGGGTGGAGTGATTTTGAACAGCTAAGGGAGACAAACTTATCTGTCAGTTTGTCCTACTGTGGTGGAGTGTTGCTGTCAGGCTTGAGGCTGTGCCACTGGTGTTTCAAACCCAGTGGGGTTGCAAATGGTGCACAGGTTTCAGTGTGGCTTGCAGACTAAGACAGACTAGGAATGAGGAAGAAGCCATCCACTTCTCAAAGAATTGGCCAGGGAAAACCTTATGAGTAGCAGAGAAACACTGTGTGAAACATTACTGCACAATTTATGAATAGCCTGGAAACATTGACCAATACAATGCAGGAGGATGAGCCACTTAGGTTTGAAGGCTCTCAAAATACAACTGGGAAAGAGCTGCATCATCAGAGTAGAACCAGCCTTACTGATATGGATAAGGTAACACTTCTGAGACCTCCATTTGCTGATGTGGCATGACTCAAATTGAGGAGAAACAGCTGCAAATATCCATTAATAATTGGAACATGGAATGTACAAGGTATGAGTCTAGGAAAATTGGAAGTTGTAAAAAATGAAATGGAACACAAAGATTGATATCCTAGTCATTAATAAGCTGAAATGGACTGGTTTTGGCCATTTTGAAACAGACAACTGTATGATCTACTATGTCAGAAATGACAATTTGAAGAGGGATGATGTGGCATTCAACATCACAAAGGACATTTCAAGATCTGTCCTGAAATACAATGCTGTCAGTGATAGGATAATGTCCATATGCCTACAAGGAAGACCAGTCAATACAACTGCTATTCAAATTTATGCACCAACCACCAAAGCCAAAGATGAGGAAATTGAGGATTTTTATCAGTTTCTGCAATCTGAAATTGACTGAACATGCAATCAGGATGTGTTAATTATCACTGGTGACTGGAATGCAAAGGTTGGAAACAAGGAAGAATCACCAGTAGTTGGAAAATTTGGCCTTGGTGATAGACATACTGCTGGAGATTGCATGATAGAATTTTGCAATACCAATGACTTATTCATTGCAAATACCTTTTATCAACAACACAAATGGTGGCTATACATGGCTATACACTGGACTTTGCCAGATGGAATATACAGGAATCAGATTGACTACATCTGTGGCAAGAGGTGATGGAAAAGCTCAATATCTTCAGCCAAAACCAGGCCAGGAGCTGATTGTGGAACAGACCATCAACTGCTCATATGCAAGTTCAACTTGAAGTTAAAGACAATTAAAACAAGTCCATGAGAGCTGAACTATGATCTTGAGTATATCCCTCCTGAATTTAGAGACCATCTAAAGAATAGATTTGATGCATTGAACACTAATGACCGGAAACCAGATGAATTGTGGGATGACATCTAGAGCATCATCCATGAAGAAAGCAAGAGGTCATTAAAAAGACAACAAAAGAAGAGAAGACCAAAATGGATGACAGAAGAGACTCTGAAACTTGCCCTTGAGCAGAAAGTAGCTAAAGCAAATGGAAGAAATGACAAGATAAAAGAGCAGAACAGAAGATTTCAAACAGTAGCTCGAGCAGATAAAGCCAATTACTATAATGAAATGTGCAAAGACCTGGAGTTAGAAAACCAAAAGGAAAGAACATGCTCAGCATTTCTCAAAGTGAAAGAACTGAGGAAAAAATTTAAGCCTTGAATTGCAATATTGAAAGATTCTATGGGCAAAATATTGAATGATGCAGGAAACATCAAAAGAAGATGGAAGGAATACACAATCCATTTGGTACACAATCACTGTACCAAAAAGAACTGATAGATCTTCATCCATTTCAGGAGATGGCGTATTATCAAGAAGCAAGGATACTGAAGGAAGAAGTTGAAGCTGCACTGAAGCAAATGGCAAAGAACAAGGCTCCAGGAATTGACGGAATACCCATTGAGATGTTTCAATAAACAGATGCCCCACTGGAGGCACTCACTTGGTTATGCTAAGAGATTTGGTAGACAGCTGCCTGGCCAACTGACAGGAAGAGATCCATATTTGTACTCAAAGAAAGGTGATCCCACAGAATGTGGAAATTATTGAACAATATTATTAATATTGCAAGTAAGTAAGATCTTGCTGAAGATAATTCAAAAACGGTTGCAGCAGTATATTGACAGAGAACTTCCAGAGGTGCAGGCTGGATTCAGAAGAGGATGTGGAACAAGGGATATCATAGCCACTGTCAGATGGATTTTGGCTTAAAGCAAAGAATACCAGAAAGATGTTTACTTGTGTTTTATTGATTATGCAAAGGTATTTGATTTTGTGGATCATAACAAATTGTGTATAACATTGAGAAGAATGGGAATGGGAATTCCAGAACACTTGATTGTACTCATGAGGAACCTGTACATTGACCAGGAGGCTGTTGTTCAAACAGAACAAGGGGACACTGCATGGTTGAAAATCAAGAAGGGAGTGTGTTAGGGTTGTGTCTTTTCACCAATCTATATGTTGAGCAAATAATCCAAGAAGCTGGACTATATGAAGAAGAACATGGCATCATGAATGGTGGAAGAATCTGCAATATGCAGATGACACAATTTTGCTTGCTATAGTGAGGATGACTTGAGGCACTTACTAATGAAAATTGAAGAATACAGTCTGCTGTATTGATTACATCTCTATATAAAGAAAACAAAAACCTCACAACTGGACCTATAATCAGCATCATGATAAATGGAGAAAAGATTGAAGTTGTCAAAGACTTCACATTGTTTAATTCTACAATCAACACCATTGGAAGCAGCAGTCAGAACATTAGATGATGTATAGCACTGGGCAAGTTGGCTGCAAAGGACCTCTCTCAAATGTTGAGGAGCAAAGATATCTCCTTGAGGACTAAGGTGCACCTGACAACAGCCATGATATTTTCTATCGCCTGCCTATGCATGTGAGAGCTGGACAATGAATAAGGAAGACCAAAGAAGAATTGATGCTTTTGAGTTGTGCTGGCAAAGAATGTTGAAAGTACCATTGGACTGCTAAAAGAACTAACAGATCTGTCCTGGAGGAAGTACAGCTGAAATGCTCTGTGGAAGTGAGAATGGCCAGATTTGTCTCACCTTCTTTGGTCATGTTATCAGAAGGGACCATTCCGTGGAGAAAGATGCCATGCTTGGTAAGGTGGAGGGTCGATGAAAGAAGGGAAGGCCCTCAATGAGATGGATTGACACAGTGGCTGCGATGATGGGCTCAAGTATAGCAGGGATCATGGAGCTGGCACAGGACTGGGCCGTGTTTTGTTCTGCTGTGCATAGGGTTGCTGTGAGTTGGACATGACTCTATAGCACCTAACAACAACAACAACAGAGGTTAGAATTTGCAACATATATTTTTGGGGAACACAATTCTATCTATAACAGCAACTAACAACACACCACATTATAAAAAGAAGTTTATATTCTGTAAAGATCAGGTTTTTACAGAAATATACACCTAGATACACTTAGGTATGGTATTTGTTTCTGAGGGCTGCTGTAACAAACTTGGTGGCTTAAAACAACAGAAATTTATTCTCTCACAGTTCTGAAGCCTAGAAATGCAAAGTCAAGGTGTTAGCAAGCAGGTGCTTGGATGGCACAAATGGTTTGTGCTCAACTACTAACCTAAAAAGGAGCTCTGGTAGCATAATATAATGTATAAGGCATTGGCTGCTAACCAGAAGATCAGCAGTTCAAGCCCTCCAGACACTCTGTGGAAGGAAGATCAGGCAATCTACTTCTATAAAGATTTATAGCCTCAGAAACTCAATGGGGATTGCTAAGAGTCAGAATCGACTTGATGGCAGTGAGTTCTGACTAACCTAAAAGTTGGTAGTTTGAATCCACCTATCAGGAAGAAAGGCCTGCTTCAGTAAAGATTACAACCAAAAAAAATATATCAGCAGGGCCATGCTCTCTCTGAATCTTCCTCTCTTTTGGTGATTGCTGGCAATTCTTGGTATTCCTTGGCTTGTAGACTACTCACAGCCATCTCTTCCTGTCATCACATGGTGTTCTCCCTGTGTGTCTGTGTCCAAATTCCCTTTGTCTTATAAGGATACTGGTCTTTGGGATTATAAATAGCAAATGTGTGAATTATGGACATTAAAGGCAATTCTACTGAGGGCTCAGAAGGAAGCGAGGAGAGCTATAGAGAAAGTCTCTATCATCTTAGAGAAAACGTATAGCACTAGCAACACAATGTTGTTAGAAATGTGGATATTAAGTATGCTTGTGTTGAGGTTTTAAAAAAAATGATGAACATGTGATTGGACAATGGAAGAAGGGTGACGCTTTTATGCAGCGGCAAAGAATTTGTCTGAATTATGTTCAAATGTTTGGTGGAAGTTAGAATTTATAAGTGATGACTAGTATCCTTATAACATACAAAGATTGTGGGGCTGGACCAGGACCAGGCAGTGTTTCGTTCTGCTGTACATGAGGTCGCTATGAGTCAGAGACAACTCGAGGGCACCTAACAACAACAGTCTTTGGACTGGGGTTTACCCTCATCCAGTGTAATCTTAACTTGATCTAACATCTGCAAAGACCCTATTTCCAAAAAAGAGAACATTTATAGGTACCAAGATTAAAACTTCAGCATATCTTTTTGGAGGACATAATTCAACCCCACAACAGGTTACTCTGACACTAGTAAAAAGAAGCATTTTTATAGGCAGAATGGCACAGTAGTAGTTAGGAGAGGGATTCTGGCACCAGATCATCCAGATTTGACCACTGACTTTGCTGATTCTTAGCTGTGTGATCTTGGCAAAGATACTTAGGCAATCACCTTTCCATATCTGTGAAATGGAGATGATACTAATAAATGTACTGACTTCATTGGGGTGATGAGTATCAAGTGAGTTAACACACATAGAGTACTTTGTACAGGGCCTGGCACAGAGCGGGTGCTCGATCCACATTGGCTACTGTGATTGACACAATACTGTTCTGAGCTCTTCATGGCCATTAACCTTCCTAATGTTCAAAGCAACCCAGTGACCCAATGACATAAGTAGTATTGTAGCCTCCATTTTACAGAGGGTTTGAGGCACAATTAGCCCAAGGTCACACACTGGAAATTGGCAAAGCTGGCATTCAAACCTGACATTCAAAGCCTGCAGTGCACTATAGTTACTGATATAATAACCAGTAAAACCACCTTCCATTGAGTGGATTCTGACTCAATGACCTCATATGTGTCAGAATAACCATGCTCCACAGGGTTTTCAGTGGCTGAGTTTTTCAGAAGTGGGTTACCAAGCCTTTCTTCCAAGGCACCCCTTGGTGGATTTGAACCTCTAATCTTTGGGTTAGCAGTCAAGTGCATCAGCGATATGCACAACCTAGGGATTCCGCTGATATCATTTAAACAACAACAATAACAAAAACAACTCGTTGCCATAAAATCTAACTCACAGTGACTGTATAAGACAGAGTAGAACTGCCCCATAGGGTTTCCAAAGCTATAAATCTTTGTGGGAGCAGACTGCCACATTTTGTCCCATGGAAGGGCTGATGGGTTCAAACTACCGAACTTTTGGTTCGCAGCTGAGCTCTTAACCATTGTGCCACCAGTGCTCCTTCCTGGTATCATTACCCACTGCTTAATCTACCTGGTGTTCCCCATCAGATCCAAGTAGAATGTTTCTTTTGAATGCTTTCTCTTCCTTTTAACTTAGACTTGGATAGGATATGGCTCCAAGTTTCAAATGAGGTGGTCTCAGCCTCCCTTAGTCCTCTGGGGCTGTGTCCTGGGCTTGCTTCACCTCGCCAAGTGCACTGACCTTTCACCTTTGTAAGGAGCTCTCTGGTCCCTCCCTGCCTTGGATAACTTGCAGGGAGGGGGCTGTCAGCAACGGTTCAGTTACAAAATGCATATTGGGCTGACCATCTCTCCACCTTTGTTTCTTGTTTCTTCTCTGTTTGTTTTGTTCTGATTTTAGAAAAACCTCAGTCCCAACGTATAGTGCTTCATGCTTTATTTGCATCTTTAAGAGATAGCCCTTTACAGACAGCTCTCCTTTCAGGGCCTCCTGTGCATGAGTGAAAGGACGGTGTGGGGACAGAGAGGTGGGCAATGTCTTGACTCAAAGGAGGGAGGAGGAAGGAGGGAGAGCTTGGCACTGGGTTAATTTTGGATGAATTTGTTCAGAGGCGGTTTTCTGCTGGGACTGGGATTAGACAAGGAAGGAGTCCCTGGCCTGCTCTTGTGGTCTAGCAGGGGGAGGAGATACATAACTGGTCCCAGAGGCACAATGTAAGAGCCACTATGGAAGACATATGGATGATAGGCTTCCCTGGCAGAGGTGAGGAGGGACTTCTTCAGCCTGGGATGTCAGGGAAGGCTTCCTGAAAGAGGTGACCCTAAGCTAAATCAGACCTGGGTTTGAATTCAGACTTCATACTCACCAAGTATGTGACACGTGACCAGCCTCTCCGGACTTCTTTCCTCATCTGCTAAATGAAGCTGTTGTGAAAACAAAATGTGTACCACATGTGGGAGTGTGGCACACAGGTCTGTCCTGTCAATCACAGCAGGTAATGCTATTGTTAATATATTTGACAATAACACAAATGGTTGCTTTCTAACAATATGCCTTCCTTTAAAGAGATTATATTCACTTCTAGTAACACATCCTAGCTTACGTGATAATATAGTTCTTAAAAATACGATTTTACCTTTGTAAATACAATACTGAGTTGTTAATGAAAGCAAACATGGGTATAGGGACGGATAGATGGGTGAACAAGCTAAACAATTATGTATGTCTAAATGGAGAGTGTATCCAAGATCATATACAGGGTTGGCAGACAATGGGCCTCTTGAAGAGTATGAAGGGATGGACACTGGGAGGAGGTAACTATGGGGAGGAAGTGGGAGGGGAGCTGCTGCATTGTAAATTTTGGTCAATGACATGAGACAAAGTATATGTGAACTGCTGTATGAAAAGTGAATTTACTCTGTAAATCTTCACCCAAATCCTAATAAAAAAAAAAAGAAAAAAAAAAAAATACGATTTTACAGGAACAAGATCTGTAAGCAGGTGTTATGAAGGATTTTGCCACAGTCTGTTTTGTGCAGCTCCTGCGTCTGCCATCTCTCCCCCTTTCCTCCTGATGCATCTGCCTCAGCCCCGTTAAACAGTCGGGGACATAGAACCTGAGTCAGACTCTCCATCCCCAGCGCTAACTTCCTTCTTGAATGGCACCAACAGGGCTGTTTCCTCCACCTGTAATGCAGTAGCATGACGTGTAATTACGACTGTGGAGGGACATTTTCTGCTGCCAGGGATCACATCCCAGTGATGATTCTTTTGTAATGTTGTCATTATTTCTCTGCTGAGTACAACCGAGTGCAACTGAGCTGCTGAGGGTAATGGGATAAGCGTGTCATTGCATTCAATGGATGCGTTCCCCTGTGGCCTTTAATAATTTATGCCTTAAAGGAGACAAGTAGCTGTCCAGTTAGCTCATTAAAAATACAAAGTCTCACAGATGAGAAGTATGGCTGTTATTAAAATGTCCATTTGCTACCATGACAGTTTCTAAGAAGCAAATCTTCCTACTGCTTTAGACATAAAGGAACAAAGTTACTCACCCATGGAAAATTCACTCTGGAGAACAAATGAGACTCCCTAGTGATGACATAACCCTCGGAGCAGAATCGGATGATAAAGGAATTGGTGCAGAAAAAAACACAGTTCTAATTAAATAAGAGAACTGGAACCTTCTTGATAATGATATTAAGGAGCCCTGGTGGCGCAATGGTTAAAGTGCTCGCTGAAAGGTCAGTGATTCTAACCCATCAGTCACAGAGGAAAGATGTGGCAGTCTGCTCTTGTAAATATTTATAGCCTTGGAAACTGTGTGGAGTAGTTCTACGCTGTTCTACATATGGAGTCACAATGAGTCAGAATCAACTTGATGGTTTGGGTTTGATCCTAATATTGGCCTGTGATCCACACATTTGCTTCCATTTTATCAAGGAGGGGATTTATTGGACACAAAGATCAGGCATGCCTCCCGCCACCACCACCCCCCACTCCCTCTCCCACCTCTCCTTGCAAAGGACAGACAGGTTCTCTGGGAAATAGTCCTCTGACAAGATGGGCTGGGATCCAACTGGAATGGATTTCTAGCTGCACGTGACTGTGGAAGTGCTCACTCCTCAAAGTCCTTGAAAATAACTAAAAAACTAAACCCACTGCCATTGAGTCAATTCTGACTCATAGCGACCCCCATTGGGTTTCCAAGGTGATAAATCTTTACGGAAGTAGATTGCCAGTCTTGATTCCATGGAGTGGCTGGTGGGTTTGAACCACCAACCTTCTGGTTAGGCACTGTGCTACCCTGCCCCCACTCCAGAAAAGGCATAAGCCCCAAAAGGCAAAGAGAGCGTAGCAGAGAACATTGTTGCTAGGTGTCATCAAATCCATCTTGACTCATAGTGACTCTGTCATGTGACAGAATAAAATTGCCCCATAAGGTTTCCTAGGGTGTAATCTTTATGGGAGCAGATTTCCAGGTCTTTCTCCCATGTAACCACTGGGAGGGCTCATACTGTCAACCTTTAGGTTGGCTGCCAAGCACTTAGCCATTTTGCCACCAGGGCTCCTTTAGCAGAGAGTGAGGGCAACAAAAATTTAGAAAACTGAACTCTGAGAGGTCAGTGATGCAGTGAGGTGAAGAGGCTGAGAGCTGAGAGCTGGAAGGGAAGAGGGCTGCGGACCCACCAGCGGGAGCTCAGAGCCCAGAATCTCGGCACCAGAGGCATCCGTGGGCCGCAAAGCCAAGTGCAGTCAGGGTCCAAGAGAGAGCACAGCAGGAAATCCCAACCGGGCTGGGATACTCTCCTGTGGAACATACACAGTCCGGCAGAAAGCCTACATCAGACAGGGCCCCTCTGTGACCGTGGTGGTGTCCCTCCAAAGCATTAGTTGTCTATCTTAACCCTACACTTGTGAATGTAGTCCCATTTGGGAACAGGGTTTTCTCTGTCATGTTAATAAGACCGTGTGAGTGTAGGGTGTGTCTTAACCAGTCACGGTTTGAGACATAAAAAGATTTGGCACAGAAGCAAGGATGCCCAGATGGGGGCGATAGATGGCACCCCACTTGAAGATCGCCAAGGAACAGAAGCTAAAAAGAGTCTTTTGTACGTGTTTGAAATTTTCCGTAACAGAAAGTGAACAGACCCCAAAATAAACAAAACAAAACAAAAAGCCCTGAAGAGTAACCTTGAACCCTGAGGACTCTGCAGAAGTCTTAGCTTATCCAGACCTGCCCTAGACCCCAGCCAAGTCCATCCACCTCAAAGTCTGCAGACACAAGAAGGCTCTTTGAAATGGTCATAAACCTCATTAAGGACCATAAAGCAGGGAGGTGAGAGGACAGGTCCCAAACAAGAATGTAAATAAAGAGGTGGCTGGCTCCCCTTCCCTTCCTGCTTCTTTTCCTCACCCTTCAGTGACCCTGTGCCACCAGTGTCAATAAGGCCCCTCTTGCCCCAGGAGTCATCTTGATAGGTGAGTCTGGGAGGCAAAACACCAGCAGGAGCTGTGGGGTCAGATGCGGCCTGAGCAGGGCTAGGGTGGCTTGGCCTTTTTTATGCAGCGCAGGCTCCAGGCTGGACTTCTCCTTCCCCCTCTCCTTCCCTCTCTCCTTCCCTCCCTCCTGGGTCCCTCAGACAGACTGGGAGAGCAAGATGGGGTGGACAGACAGGTCTACAGGAGCAATGGTACTGTGATTAAGTGGAGCTCAGGGAGGGGGACTCTAGAGCAATAAGTGCTGGGTGTGTGCATGTGATGTGATGCCAAAGAGAAGTCCTGGAGATGGGTGGGGCACGGCACATTCTGGGCTTGCTCTGGGAGAAGCCAGGGGACGCCGCTGAGCGCGAGGGGGCGCAAGGGTCTAACGGTACCAGCCTTTGACTTCAGAGAAGGGAGGGAAACGCCCTCCACTAACCAGAGTGACAAATGAGAGGTGGGTGTTGGGCTGAGAGGACTACTCCGCCTTGGGTACCAAAGTTGGCAGAATCAGTGGATCTCATTCCAGATGGAGGAGCTGGAGCCCAGGTTGTGTTCTAAGGGATGCTGTTGAAGGGGTTGTGACATTTCCCGGGAGGAAATCTTCAGCTTAGTCCAAGTTAAGTTCACTCTAAGACCCAGAGGCAGCTTGCAATTGAGTGCTCTCTTTTCTTCAACAGGAACTTACGAAGGAGCTCCTGTTTTCAGCAGCTTATCCAGCTTTTCAATTTCTTGTTAGACTTTTTGCTTTCAGCCTCTTTGAAGTACAGTGAAATATATTTTTTCTATCTTAGTATTAGAAAGCCCTTTTATGCTTTAACTATAAGCGTTCCCACCAAGTGCATGGAATTCGTGATTCATTTAATAATGACTAGATGGAGGGTTGTGGCTAATAAGGAGACGCTTTCTAAAATTAGACAATGATGACAGTAACCCATTCACTGGAAAGGGCCCTATCAAAAGAGCACTGAAAAGAAAAGGTACAGGTGGGGACTAAGTGCCCTGACCTTTTGGAGTAATGGACCCCTTCAAGAATCTAATGGAAGGTAGTAATGCCCCAAAAAAGTGCCCAAGATGCTCCCAACACACAACATTTTGCATATGATTTTAGAGGGTGCAGCAACCCAGGGAGCAGACTTCTGAGCAAGAACAACAAAGAACTGTGTGGAAGCAATGGATCATTTACATTACAAAAGGATTCTTTCTCTAAAAAAGGATTTGCTATGGGCTCTGAAATGCCTTTTGGTATATTCCATTTGGCTTATTTGATTTGCAAATATTCCATTTCTATGAGATGTGACATCTAAGACACTGTTTTAATCAGTTCAAGCCTACTACCTACACAAATCTGTTAACAAAACAACAAAATCATTTGTTTATTATTTAACAAATGTTTCTTGCATCCCTTCTCTGTACCAGGCCTTTTTAGAGTAATGGCCTTTTTGGAGTCTGTTCTGTGGGCAGCAGAGTGGGCAACAGAGCAGATGTGGTTTCTGTTTTGAGGAGGTAATAGTCCGCTGGGCAAGGTACCAGGTCTGTGTTGTTCCTTGCTGTGTCTCCAACACCTAGAAGAGCTCTTAGTCATATCTATTGGATAAATGTATGAATGAATGAGAAGTAAGCAAATAATTACAAAACACAAAGTGCTATGAAGAAAACAAGGAGTACTGGTGGTGTGAAGGACCCGTGGTGGTCCAGTGGTTAAAGCGCTTGACTGCTAACCGAAAGGCCAGTGGTTCGAACCCATTAGCCACTCAGTGGGAGATGTGGCAATCTATATCTGTAAAGATACCCCCCCCCAAAAAAACACTCACTGCCATCAAGTCAATTCCAACTCATAGTGACTCCCATTGGGTTTCCAAGGTGGTAAATTGCCCCATCTTCTTTCCATGGTGTGGCTGGTGGGGTTTGAACTTCCAGCCTACTGGTTAGCAGTCAAATGCCTTTGGAACTATGCCACCAGAGCTCCTTTCTATAAAGATTACAGCCTCGGAAACTTTATGGGGCAGTTCTACTCTGCCCTAGAGGAGCACTATGAGTTGGAATTAACTCAATGGCAGTGGGTTTGTTTTTCTGTGTTTTTGGTGGTGTAACCCTGAAGTGCTCAACTGCTAACTGAAGGGTTGCCAGTTTGAACCTGCACAGAGGCTTTGGGAAAGAAAGACTTGGTGGTCTGCTTCTGTAAAGACTACAGTCAAGAAAATCCTATGGAATTGCCTTCATGAGCAACTGCTTCCTTTGCCATAAGATCAGAAAACCTAAATGGTGCCCAGCTACCATTACTCATCATTTTGATCAAAGATTCTATACAAGAAGAGCCCACTGGAACCCCTGAGACTATGGCCCCTAGCTGTCCTTCAGGTCTGGAACTGAACCCATTCCTGTGGCTTCCAGCCAAACAAAGGACAGGCACATGAGCTGAGCATTTACATTAGGTAGATACACTCCTTGGAGAGATCATTCATGGGAGGATAAAAGGGCTTTTTATGCATAGGGAGACAGCTCAGGGGCCAGGAGTGCATGGGAGGGAAGGACACAGGGAAGAGATAACTATGGAGAGGAAGTGGGAGGGGAGCTGTTGCATTGTGGGAAATTGTAGTCAATGTCACGAAACAAAGTGTATGTGAGCTATTGTATGGAAAATGAATTTGCTCTGTAAACTTTCACCCAAATCACAATAACAATTTTAAAAAGAAAGAAAAAGTAAAGATCCTAGACAAGAATCCTGATAAAAAGGGGAGAATGCAGAACAGAATTTGAAATTCTGTTTCACCCAAATCACAATTAAAAAAAAAAATCAGTCATCAAAAACCCTGGATTGAGTGGGAGGAAAAACATGAAACAAAATTCAAAAATACAATAATGACTAGAATTACTGGTCAGATGGAGTCTGGTGGGACCCCCAAGACTATGGCCCTGGGATACACTTCGGGCCTGGGATAGGACTCACTCCCAAGGGCTGGCTCTCAATCCAACAGTAGAAAGACTTACATGCAGAACGCCCAACCCAGGATGATGCACCCACCCACTCTATGGAGATACACCCCTTGGAGCAATGGCCCATGGGGCACCAGACGGGCAGCATTCACATGGAGGGAAAGTTGGACGGACATGAGTGGATGACTAAGAAGGCACAGGGATGGAGGGGTCACAGAGAAGGGTTAGGGTTGGGGATGATAATCAGGGAGTGAAACTAAATGTACATGAACGGTTGAATGTAAAACAAATTCTGCTCTGTAAATTTGCACCCACAGCACAATTTAAAAAAAAAAAAAAAAAAAAACGCTATGAAGCACAGTTCTACTCTGACATACATGGGGTCACCATGAATCAGAATTGATTTGACGACAACTGGTTTTAGAAGGTCCCACGTCATCTTTTCCTTTTCTATGCTCCAGGCTCACCTGTATTTCCTTTTCCCCACTTTATGGGCCCCAGTGATACTGTCCTCTTGTCCTCAACATGGCGCGCTCTCTTGACTTGTGGTTTTTGGACCTGCCATTCTTCCTGTCTGAAAGGCTCTCTTTCCCCAGGTCTCATCCTTCAGGGCTTGGCTTAAATGTCTCCTCCCTGGGGACACCTTCCTGGACCTTCTCCTTCCACAAAGGTTTCTTCCCTCCTCTGCACCTGTTAGTCATTGTTTGCTTCATGTTGTTATTATTAGGTACCGTTGAATCAATGTTGATTCACAAACACCCCATCTGACAAAGGAGAACTGCCCCATAGTGTTTTCCTTTCTTTTGTTTTCATTATACTTGGTCTGATTTTTAATTTTATTTATTTATGTTGTTGTTAATATACACAGCAAAACATATACTAATTCAACAGTTTCTACACGTACATTTTAGTGACATTTATTACATTTTTGGAGTTGTGCAACCATTCTCACCCTACTTTCCTGAGTTGTTCCTCCTCCATTAACATAAACTCTCTGCCACCTATGGTTTCTGTCTAATCTTTTGAGTTGCTGTTGTCAATTTGATCCCATAAAGATAGTTCTTAAGAGTATAAAACTCAAGGTGGGCATTTCATACTAGTTAAGCTCAATTATTATAAGATTTCAGAAGATATTTCTAATTTAAGGTTTAAAGATTATCTCAGGGCAATAGTTTGAGGGGTTCATCCAGCCTCCATGTGAATGCTGTCCCTCTGGTGCCCCATGGGCCATAGCTTCAAGGGGCGTATCTCCATAGAGTGGGTGGGTGCATCACCCTGGGTTGGGTGTTCTGCATGTAAGTCTTTCTGCTGTTGGATTGAGAGCCAGCCCTTGGGAGTGAGTCCTATCCCAGGCCCAAAGTGTATCCTAGGGCCATAGTCTTGGGGGTCCCACCAGACTCCATCTGACCAGTAATTCTAGTCATTATTGTGTTTTTTAAATTGTTTCATGTTTTTCCTCCCACTCAATCCAGGGTTTTTGATGACTGATTTTTTTTTTAAATTGTGATTTGGATAAAAGTTCACAGAGCAAATTCACTTTCCATACAGCAGTTCACATACACGTTGTCTCATGACATTGACTACAATTTACCCCAATGCAACAGCTCCCCTCCCACTTCCT
>NW_006921728.1:5355959-5385266 GCF_000298275.1 Orycteropus afer afer | reverse complement strand
GCTTGCAAGCTTTTAAGATCCCAGTCGCTACTCACCAAAGTAGGAGGTGGAACAATGTTTTGTGTAGTATGTTATGCCAATTGAGCTTGATGTCTGCTGAGACTATGGTCCCAAGCCCACAGGTTGATGACTGATTTTTTGAGAACTAGATTTCCAGGCCTTTCTTTCCAGATGCCTCTGGGTGATCTCAAACTGCCACACTTTGAGTTAGCAGCTGAGCTAGTTACCCTTTGTACCACCCAGGTACTCCATAAGGCCTTATAGGCCAAAATAAAGAGCTGCTTATTTCATTCTGGATGTCACAGGAACCAAGTGGAGGGTGTAAGCCTTGGAGTGATATGATTTAATCTGTATTTTGAGGAGAATCACCCTGGCTGCTGTATGGAGCATAAACTGTTGGGAATAGGGGACAAAAGGGCACATTGGAGGCCAGATCTGAGGTTACTGCCATCATCTTGACAAAAGATGATAGTAACTGTGTGAGGAATGCCAGAAAGATGTTTACTTGTGTTTTATTGACTATGCAAAGGCATTCGATTGTGTGGATCATGACAAATTATGGATAACATTGAGAAGAATGGGAATTCCCAAACACTTGATTGTACTCATGAGGAACCTGTACCTTGACCAGGAGGCTATCTTTTGAACGGAACAAGGGGACATTACATGGTTTAAAATCAACACAAGGGAGTATGTCAGGGTTGTATCCTTTCCCCACACTTATTCAATCTATATGCTGAGCAAATAATCTGAGAAGCTGGACTATATGAAGAAAAATGTGGCATCAGGATTGGAGGAAGAATCACTGACAACCTGAGATGTGCAGATGATACAACTTTGCTTGCTGAAAGTGAGGATGATTTGAGGCACTTTCTGATGAAGGTTGAAGAATACAGTCTGCAGTATGGATTACGTCTCAATATAAAGAAAACAAAAATCCTCACAACTGGACCAATGAGCAGCATCACAATAAATGGAGAGAAGATTGAGGTTGTCAAAGAATTCACGTTGCTTGGTTCTACAATTGAGGCCAATGGAAGCAGCAGTCAGGACATTAGATGATGTGCAGCATTGGGAAGGTCAACTGCAAAGGAACTATTTCAAGTCCTGAGGAGCAAGGATGTCTCCTTGAGGACTAAGGTGTGCCTGACACAAGCCATGCTATTTCCAATCTCTTCGTATGCATGTGAGAGCTGGACAATGAATAAGGAAGACCGAAGAAGAGTTGATGCTTTTGAGTTGTGTGCTGGCGAAGAATGCTGAAAGTACCATGGACTGCTAAAAGAACTAACAGATCTGTCCTGGAGGAAGTGCATCCAAAGTGCTCCTTAGAAGCGAGAATGGCCAGACTTTGTCTCACCTATTTTGGTCATGTTGTCAGAAGGGATCATTCTCTGGAGAAGAATGTCATTCTTGGTAGGGTGGAGGGTTGACAAATGAGGGGGAGGCCTTTAATGAGATGGATTGACATGGTGGCTGTGATGGTGGGCTCGAGTATAGCAGGGATTGTGGGGCTGGTGCGGGATCGGGCAGTGTTTCGTTCTGCTGTGCGTGGGGTCGCTATGAGTCAGAAATGACTCAACGGCAGCTAACAACACAACAACAACTGTGTGTGGGGGTGAGTTGGGGGTTGAGAGAAATGACTGGATGTAAGTGATCATTTAGAGGGCGAGTGGACTAAGTTGGGTAATAGATTGGATATGTACAGAGGAGACACAAGGCTGACTCCCTACCTTGTAGATGGGAAGATGGTACTGTTAGTCCCAAAGATGAAGGAGCAGAACAAGTGTTAAGGGAGAAAAGTTCTGAGGTCAGAGTTGAAGGAGTTGGGTTTGAGAGGTCGATTGGGTATCTAAGGGAAGGAGGCAGTGTCATAAAAGGAGGAATTCTAGGCTGGACTATGAACTGAGAGCCTTAAAGCTGAGAGTGGTAAGGGAATGCAGAGGAAAGGAAGTGGCCCCCAAGGAGGTTAGCAAAGGAGACAGAGCAGGAGGGAGAGCCATCAGTGAGGCTGTGCTCTGACCTGGCCCAAGTGCCTTTCACAATTGCTCCAAGATCCCTTACGTGAGCCCAGCTGCTGGGGCCCAGAGGCCACACCCTGGTTCTACTATAGTCTCTACTACAATGTCTCTACTGAGTCTCTACCACAGATTCTTTACCACAGAGGCTCTAGAACAGCCTCTGCATTCGTGTCCAGGAGAATGCCTGCTCTGCTCCTCCAGGCTTTTCTTATTCTGTCCACCTTTTAAGACTCAGCTCACTTGGTCCTGACAATACCCAGGGCAAGTCCTCCATCACTCACTAACCCTTGGCTCTGTGTCAAAGCTATGGCCTACAGATTCAGACAACTATCCACGGTGCCCTCAGACTGCAGAGAACACTAATCAAGCTCTTAAACCATCCTGCCGTAGCCCCACCCCAAACTTGAGACATAGGAAAAACTTCCCACCACAACTCCTTGCCCTTTTATGCCTTGATGAGGGCGAGAGATGCAAGGGCCTCAAGACTTTTGGACAAGTCCTGCAACACAGGCCTGCACATCACCCTGGGACATGGCATCTTGTGCAATTTGGCACCTTTGCCAAAAGAACTTTTTTAAACATATCATTGCTCGTATATGGAGCTCTGGTGGCGTAGTGCCTAAGGCCTTTGACTGCTAACCAGAAGGCTGGCGGTTCAAACCCACCAACCACTCCTTGGAAGGAAGATTGGGTAATCTTCTGCAGAGATACTGCCTCGTAAACCCAAGGAGGGGTGGCTGTGAGTCAAATCACCTTGATGACAGTGAGTTTGTTTTTTGTTTTGTTTTGTTAGTAAAGGGACAGAAGATTGGAGCTGGGATGGTGCTCTGGTTACCTAGGGCTGCTCTGACTAGAATATACCACAAATGGGATGGCCTTAGCAAACAGAAGTTTATTCTTACAATTTGGAGGTTTTAAGTCCAAGTTCAAAGTGCCAGGCTCTAGGGGCTGTATGAAAGCCCCTCGACCTTGGGCTTCAGCTCTGCCTCTTGCTCCCAGCCCATGAAGCTAGAGGCATCTCTTTTACTCAGACAGCTACTGGCTGCCGAGTCTAGCAAGCCCAAGGTCGACATATAAAATGGCACAGTCCCAATGTTATCAAACCACACAGCAGGCCATTAATTCAAGTCCATTGAAAGTCCCAAGGTTGGCAGAGCATGGCAGGCTGCTGAACAATGATATGGCTACATGCAGGGTCCAAACATGCCATAAGCTAGAGACCCTTCCCAAATCTGTTTCTTATATACAGGAAGCCGACCACATACCCAAAGCAGTTACTCAGCTGCTCCAACAGATTACACCATGGAGTTGATTACCAATCTCACTATGGGGAATAACTGCATCCAGCTGCCCAGCCACTCAACCAGGCCTTGCCAAGCTGACCCGCAAACTTAACCACCACAGTTGGCCTTCACATGGGCCCTGAAGTAGGGGCAGGACTCAGAAAAGGAGAGAGGGGGATGTAAGAGCAGCAGGAGCAAAGCCTGTGAGGGGTGGGGATGGGGGAGTAAGCATGATGTGGGACACAGTGAGGACATCTTGGCATCGGGGCCATTTTGATGATTCTCTTTTTGACAGAAAGAATGCTTTGCCTTGGTCATTGTTCTGGTTACCTACTACTGCTCTGACAAGAATATACCACAAATGGGATGGCCTTAACAAACAGGAGTTTAATCTTACAATTTGGAGGCTTTAAGTCCAAGTTCAAAGTGCCAAGGCTCTAGGGGCTGGGTGAAAGCCCTTCAACCTTGGGTCCAGCTCTGCCTCCTGCTCCCAGCCCACTGGAGCTAGAGGCATGCATTCATTCAGACAGCTGCTGGCTGTTGAGGCTGAGAAGGCCCAAGGTTGATGAGTAAAAGGGCACAGTCCCAAAGTTACCAAACTACACGGCAGGCCATTCACTTAAGTCCACTGTAAGTCTCATGGTTGGCAGAGCATAGCAGGCTGCTGTGCAATGACACGGCTACATGCAGAGTCCAAGCGTGCCATATGCTAGAGACCATTCTCAAAGCTGCTCCTTATATACAGGAAGCAGATCACATCCCAAAAGCAGCTACTCAGCTGCTTGTGGTAGATCCCACCATGGAGTTGATTGCCAGTCTCATCCTGGGGAATAACTACCACCAGCTACCCAGCTACTTAACCAGGCCCAGCCAAGTTGACACACAAACGTAACTACCACAGTCATTATGTCAGAATGGCCAAGTATTCTTTTTCTTTTCTTTTTTTTTTAGTTTCTTAAATACAAATTTATTATCTTAGCATTCTGGAGATTAGGGTCTAACATAGGCTCACTGGGTTAAAACCTAGGCCTTCAGGGCTACATTTCTCTTTGGAGGCTCTAGGGGAGGATCCATTTCCTTACTCATTCAGGTTGTTACAAAATTCAGTTCCTTGCAATTGAAGGACTAAGGTCCCCATTTCCTTGTTGGCTATCAGTGAAGAGCCATTCCTAGCTTCTAGGGGCTGTCTGCATTCCTTGGCTTGTGTCCTTCCTCCATCTTCAAAACCAGCAGGGGAAGATCAAAACCCTCTCATGCTTTGAATCTCTCCTACCTCATCTTCTGCCATTGTATCTCTCTGCCCCACACTTCTGCCTACCTCTCTCACTTTTTATTTATTTATTATTTTCAGGTGTTCTTTTTCTTAACTAATTAACATGAGCAAAGATGTTATTGGCTTTTCCTCACTAGAAGCCTCACTTTGAGGAGTGGAAACTGGACTGTGGGGGAGGGTGGGGCCCTGAGAGAGAGAGAGGGGCATTGGTGATGGTTGTGGGGAGCCAGTGTAGGTTCTGGAGGAGGGAAGGACATCACAAAGGCCATATGAGGTGAAGATCTGGCAATTTTGGTCAGAGGAAGGGAGAAGGAGGGGCTGGAGGCTGAGAAACCAATGAGGTGTGAGGTGGGAACCTCAGGATGGCCTTGGGATCAGGGACCTGCTGGTCTGAGGGCTTATAAGGTCTCGCAGGAGATGTGGACAAAAGGGTGAAGAAGAGGATGGGGGAGATTTCTCAGAGCCTAGAGGAGGGAGGGGGCCACGGGGCCAGTTCTCTTAGCCACGCCTTCTCACTCAGCTGCTTCTGTTTGCTGCTTGGAGCTGCATCAATAGAAATATTGAGTAGTCCTTTGGTCCAGGTTAAGCCATCCTGGAGGACTGTGAGGATGGGGAGTCTGCCAGATTCTCTCCAGCCCAGGGCCAATAAATGCCCTGCCTGAAGAAGATAGAGAGGTACAAAGAGGTTTAGAGTGAATAAAGACTTGTTGGATGTGATGGTGATAGTGATGTGTCACCTTGGCTAGGCTATGTTTCTCAGTGGTTTGGCAGTTACATAATGCTGTAATTTGGCAATTATGTAATAATATAGTTATCCTACATTTTGTGATATAATGTAATCCTCTCCATGATGTGATCTGATGTGATCAGCCAATGAGTTGTAAGGGGAGTTTCCTTGGTGGTAGTAGGGCCTGCATCCACATATAGACATTCTGACAAAGCTTGCTGGCTGTTTTTGCTCACTCTGGATCCTGCATCTGGCTGATCATCATATGACATCCAGCTCTTGGGACTTGAGGCAACAGCTTGTCATATTCCCTGCAAATCTTGAGATTCATCAGCCTCTACAATAGTATGAGCCATTTCCTTGGGATAAACCTCTTTTTATGTAGATACACATATATAAGCTTCACCGGTTTTGCTTCTCTAGAGAACCCGGCCTAAGACACTGGGACATTGTGGGAAAGATGGTCCATCATTCCTCCACATTGTGCCAGTTATCACCAGTGCTGTGCTGTTAAATGTTGAACAACTTATTCTGAGAAATAATCATGGGGGTGAGTAGGGCCAGGGAGGGGCTGGTTTACAAAAGCTCCCAGCATAATGCCACTGAACAACAACGCAACACAATGCAATGCACTGACGTAGAGTCGGATCCAACTTATGGGTGACCCCTCCTTGGGTTTCCTAGGCAGATCACTACAGAAGTAGATTGCCCAATCTTCCTCTGAAGGAGTGGCTTGTGGGTTTGAACCGCCAGCCTTCTGGTTAGCAGTCAAATGCTTTAGGCACTACGCCACTAGAGCTCCCAACATATGGTATTTTCATCATAGAGATAGAAGGGATACCTAGAGCATTGTAAAATAATTATAAAGAAATAAATTTACAATATTTTCTACCTTTCTTTTTAAAATAAGTAAGTTTACATATTTTATTTTTATATGACTGCCCATCTTAGTCTTAGTTCCCTGGAGTCCCTGGGTGGTGTAAATTGTTGACACACTTGGCTGCTAACCAAAATGTTAAAGGCTTGACTCTACCCAGAGATGCCTTGGAAGAAAGGCCTGGTGATTAACTTCCAGAAAAGCAGTCATTGAAAACCTTATGAATCACAATTCTATTGTGATACTCATGGGGTTGCCATGAGTCAGAATCAACAGCTGGCTTTTTGTTTTGGATTTAGATACCTGGTGCTACTGTAACACAAATATCACACATAGATGGCTTTAAAGTATAGACATTTATTTTCTCACAGTTCTTGAGGCTAAAAGTCCACATCAGGGTCTCAGATGCATCAATTCCTTCCTTGCCGGTAGCCCAGAGCATTCCTCGAGGTTTCTTGGCATTTGGGCTTGGAGATGGCCCTCATGTGGCATTTGTCTTCCCCAGTGTGTGTCTCCATGTCTATTCTAGTCTTTTTATAGCTCAGAACTAATTAGTTTTAGAATCCACCTACACTGGTATGACCTCATTAACAAAACAAAGGAAACTCCTATTTCCAGACAAGGCCATAGGCCATAGTTACAGTAACCAAACAAAAAAACCAAACTCACTGCCATTGAGTCGGTTTCCAACTCATAGCAACCCCCACTGGGTTTCTGGGGCAGTAAATCTCTATGAATGTAGATTGCCCCATCTTTCTTCTGTGGAGCAGCTGGTGGGTTTTAACCACCAACCTTCTGGTTAGCAGTCAAATGCCTTAGGCATTGTGCCACCAGAGCTTGTTAGTTACAGCTATAGGGGTTAGGATTTCAGCTCCTATTATGAGGAACACAATTCAATCCCTAACACTGTGAAAGAACTGGCTTGCAAAATTCCTGGAAATTGAATAATTAGCTCTTGAGAGCTGGTACAAACAGTTCCAGCATACTGCTGCTGTCACTGAGGACAGGATCTGGCTTGATATGGGGAACCCTTATCCAAAGACAAGCAGCGGAGGCCGGGACACACAACTGGCAGCCTTCTAAGAAGAGCTTGTAGCCTAGGACACCTGCACCAGGCTGTGAGATGAGCTTCTTCCCTGTAATGTAGGCTCAGGAACTGGCTGTTTCTTAAGGAACAAGAACAAAAACTAATTTAAACCTAGCATTTGCAAGTGTCATTTGAATTGGAATGGCTATGATAAAACAATGTATCAGTGTTAAAATCAAAGTGGAAATTAAGCACACGCCACCCTATTAGTCAGCACTTTTAAAGCTTATATTTTTGTGAAGTTCAGGGAAAAAACTTTTAAGAATCTATTTAAATGCAAATGTGCCATAAAACCGAATAACAGCAATACATCTCCAAAATGCAACCAGCCCTTCTTTCAGCTGGCTCTGCTCATAAGAGTGTTATTTTTCAACATAGGGAATAACGACTTTGAGAAATCCTGTGTTGTTGGAGTTTGTTGTTGTTGTTGTTGTTATGTGCCGTCGAGTCGGCCCCGACTCATAGCGACCCCTCCTTGGGTTTTCGAGGCAGTATCACTACGGAAGTAGGATTGCCCAACCTTCCTTCCGAGGAGTGGCTGGTGGGTTTGAACCGCCAGCCATCTGGTTAGCAGGCAAGTGACTTAGCCACTATGCTACCAGAGCTCCTTCTGGTATGATTACCTGGGAGAGGAATAGGGCCTTCTCCTGGGGCAGAATGTGCACGTGTGCCCTGGTACCCCCAGGGGCCAGCACAGCGGCCAGATACCTAGACTTGGGTATCCACCAGGCAGGGCTTTGAGAAGACCCTTCTTCCAGTGTGCAGAGACCACTCAGTAATCTTAATTACAGTGCTCCAGAGGAACCAGACTCACCCAGAAGCACCAGTGAGGGGAAGGGGGGGTCTTCACTTGGCCTGACCCCAGACCTGAATAAGACACCCTAAAAGGCACCATGCACAGTCCCTGATTCAGAGGACGTGCTAACCACTGACCCTCCTGCCTGTGCAGGAAGGAGATGAGGAAATGAACAATTCAAATTGAGCCTTTGCTGTGTGCCAGTACTGTTTTGATTCTTTACTGCCACTCTAACAAAAACACCAAAAATGTATGGCTTTAACAAACAGGGATTTATTCTCTTACAGTTTTGGAGGTTAGAAGTCCAAGTTCAAAGTGCCAGCTCTAGGGGCTGGGTGAAGGCCCCTTGACCTTGGGATTCAGCTCTGCCTCGTGCTCCTGGCCCACTGGAGCTGGAGATGTCTGTTAACTCAGGCAGCTGCTGGCTGCTGAGGCTGACAAACCTCAACAACAAAAAAAAATGGCACAGTCCTAAGATTCCCAAACAACATGGCAGGCCACTAGTTCAAGCTGAGGGACAGTCCCAAGATTAGCAGGAAACATGACAGGCTGCTGAATGAAGATTTGTCTACATGCAGTGTCCAAGCATGCCAAAAAGCTGCAGAAATCTTTCTCAACATTTCTCCTTATATAATGGAAGCAGACCACATCCCTAAGGCAGTTAATCAGCTGCTCTAGTAGATTCCTCCATGGAGTTGATTACTAGTCTCATCATGGGGAATAATTACATCCAGCTGCCCAGCCAAGTGGACACACAACTTAACTACCACAGCTGCCAACCATGTCCCCACAATGGCCCTGTGAGGGAGGTGCTATTGCCCTGACTTAGCCTAGGAGGCAATGGCCTCAGAGAGGCTGGGAAGAGAAGGCATTAGGTAGTTGTTGGTAGTTAATACTGGGGCTTGGTCTGAGGTAGATTGCAGCAACCTATCAGCCATGCATGGAGAGGACTAGGCAACAGGCAACTAGGGCAGAGCTTGGTCATGAGCCTAGCCTGGAGTTGGGTGAAGCTGTCTGCTTCTCAGAGCAGCAGGGCCTCCACTCCTGTGAGGCCTGGGCTTACTCAGAGCAGCCAGGGGATACAAGATGTGTCTGAAGGCCCATAGGTACTCTTGGGTCTATACCCTCATCTATGAGGAAACTTGCACACTTCAAATCCCCAGAGCCCACAGAATAATCTAGAACCATCTGGTTCAAGGTGGACTCTCTCAGGGAGTAATCAAAATCCACCCAGCACAGTTCAGCTCTGTTTTAGTCACTGAACTGTGTGCCTCAGGCTGGGACCATGGTCTGGGCACCAGCAGCAGGGCCCAACTCATAAAACCAAGCAATAAAAGTATGTTGGGTTTGTAGAAATTGGAGTATTGGTGATTCAGTGATAGAATTCTTGTCTTCAATACAAGAGACATGGGTTCACTTCCCAGCCAATGCACTTCATGCATGGTCCTTTTATCAGTGGAAGCTTGCATGTTGTTTTGATGCTGAACTGGTTTCGTGGGAACGTCTAGACTAAGATGGACCAGGAAGAAAGGCCTGTTGATCAACTTCTGAGAACCAGCCAATGAAAACCCTACAGATAACAAAGTTCTAATCTACAACCAATCATGGGGATGGCACAGGGCTGGGCAGCATTTTATTCCCTTGTGCATGTGGCCACCAGAAGCTGGAGGCTTGACTCAACAGCTGCTAATGACAGACAACATACACGTTTGTAATAAGTTTAGGTACAGAATTTCTAGACATTAAAAAAAAAAGTTGTATAAAATTGGCATTTATGTAGCTCTTTTTACTTCTGTTTATTTGGAGTCATTCAGAATTTGGCTTGAAGGGCCCTGTTTAGTGTGAGTCACTCTCCCCTAGCTTGCTCTGCCCCCTCCTCAGAGGCCCCCTCCCTGCAGGACTCCTGAGTGGAAGCTCCTGCCTTGAGAAGAAAGAATGCAAGATTGTGAAAACCTCCTTCCCTTCTTCATTCTTCTGTTTTGGTGGACACCATGGGAGTGGGGACATTTGGAGCCTGGGAGAGCTTTCTGCTTGAGAGAAGAAGCTGGGGCCAGGCCCAATGATGGAGCCAAGGAAGGTACTCAGGCCTGGAGTAAAGTACTTCATGCAAGGCAACGTCCATGTAGCTCATCTCTTGAGAACCCAGTCCAGCATGGGCAGCAGACCAAGAACTGAGTCTGCAAAGGAGGGGTACCCCCACCTCTGGGGGCACAAAGAGAGGGAGCACTCAATTAGGATGCATAATACAAGTTGTCATCTAGTGGGAGCTCACCATGTGCCAGACACATGCAATATCTATTTTGATCTTCACTCAGACTACTTCTGTTTACAGATAACATGATCCCAAATATAGAAAATCCTCATGAATGATCTTAAAAACTATTAGAACTAATCAACAAATTCAGCAAGATTGTAGGATACAGGACTAATATACAATAATCAACTGTATGTCTACTCAATTGCAATGAACGGTCCAAAAATGAAATTTAGTAAACAATTTTATTTATAACCATATAAAAAATAAAGTATTTAGAAATAAGTTTAATTAAAGAAGTTCAAGACTTGAACATTGAAAGCTACAAAACATGGTTGAAAGAAAGTAAAGAAAACATAGATGAAAAGACATCCTATGTTCATAGATAGGAAGATTTAATATTGTTAGATGGCAGTATCTCTAATTGATCTACAGATTCAAACCAATCCTTTTAAAATCTCAGTTGGCTTCTTTGATAAATTGATAAGCTGATCTTAAAATTCATATGGAAATGCAAGGGACTCAGGTTAGTCAAGACAATCTGGAAAAAGTGAAAGAAAGTTGGACGATTCACACTTCTCCATTTCAACACTTACTACAAAACTGACTAAGGTGTGCCTGACCTAAACCATGATAATTTTCAATAGCTTCATATGCATGTGAGAGCTGGACAGTGAATAAGGAAGACTGAAGAAGAGTTGATGCTTTTGAACTGTGGTATTGGTGAAGAATTGAAGGTACCACGGACTGCTAGAAAAACAAACAAATCTGTCTTTGAGGAAGTACAGCCAAAATGTTCTTCAGAAGCAAGAATGGCCAGACTTCATCTCTCATACTTTGGTCATGTTATTAGAAAGGACCAGTCCGTGGAGAAGGATATCATGCTTGGTAAAGTGGAGGGTCAGTGAAAAAGGGGAAGACCCTCAACAGGATGAATTGACATAGTGGCTGCAATGATGGGCTCAAACTTGGCAATGATTGTGAGGATGGTGCAGGAACTGGGTAGTGTTTTGTTCTATTGTACATAGGGTCACTATGAGTCGGGGCCGACTCAACAGCACCTAACAACAACAAAGCTGCAGTGTCAAGAATAGACATAGAAATCGGTGGAATAGAATTGAGAGTCCAAAAATAAACTTTCACATTTAAGGTCAACTGATTTTTGACAAGGGTGCTGTGTTAGACTGGGTTCTCTAGAGAAACAAAACCAGTAAAGCTTATATATAGAGAGAAAGATAAATTTATCTTAGGAAAATGGCTCACACACTTATAGAAGCTGGCAAGTCCAAAGTTCTTGGATCAAACATCAAGCTGGAGGCTTTTCCGGACTCTTGCAGCTGCAGGGGCTGAGGAGCTCAAGGTTAGCAGGTAGCATACTGGCTGTTGACCCAACAAATGACGAATCCAAGATCTCCAGGCCGAATGGTGAATTGTTGGCTCACGGACAGTTGTAGGCAGCACAACAGAATCCTGATCCACAGAAGAATGTCTCTTTTCCCAAGATGTACATAAATATACTGGAAGCAGGCCACACCCCTAGGGAAACTCCCTTCCAATGGATTGGCTGCTCAAAACATATTCATCTGATCCCATCATGGGAATAACCACATCACAACAGTTTAAATCACACAGAATTGTGGTCCAGCCAAGTTGACATACAGCTCCAACTATCACAGGTGCCAAGACAATTCAATGGGGAAATGTCTTGGTTCTCTAGTGTTGCTGTAACAGACATACCACAAGTGAATGGCTTTAACAAACAGAATTTACTCACTTACAGTTTAGGAGGCTAGAAGTCCGAATTCAGAGTGCCAACTGTAGGGGCTGGGTAAAGGTCCTCTGACCTTGGGCTTCAGTTCTGCCTCTTATTCCAGGCCCATTGGAGCTAGAGGTATCTCATAACTCAGGCAGCTGCTGACTACAAGGCTGACAGAGCCAAAGTCAGCAGGTAAAATGGCACAGTTCCAAATTATGAGAATGGCCAGACTTCGTCTCTCATACTCACGCCATCTCATACCAATGGCGGGCAACATGGCAAGCCACTAGTTCAAGTGCAGAAACAATCCCAAGATAAGCAGGGAATATAGCAGGCCACTGAGATGCAGACCTGGCCAAATGGAGGAGCCACAAATGCCAAAAAGCTAGAGAGGCCTTTCTCAAAGCCTCTTCTTATATACTGGAAGTAGGTCACACCCCAAAGGCAGCTCCCTTTCCACTGACTAATGTTTTGTAGCAGATTCCACTATGGAGGTGATTACAATCTCATTATGGGGGATAACTGCATCTAGCTGCCAAGTCATTCAGAACCATGGCCCAGCCATGTTGACACACAACCTTAACAATCACAGGAAAAAATAATATTTTTGACAAATGGTACTGAGATAAATGGATAGTCACCTGCAAAAGAATGAAACTGGAACCCTTCCTCATACTATATATAAAAAGTAACTCAAAATGGATCATAAATCTGAATGTTAGAGCTAAAACTATAAAACTCATAGGAAAAAAATAGGAGTAAATCTTTGTGGCCTAGGGTTGGACAAAGCGTTCTTAGATATGACACCAAAACCATGAGCAACAAAAGAGAAAATAGGTAAATTGGTCTTCATCAAAATTAAAAATTTTGTGCTTCAAAAGATACTATCAAGAAAATAAAAAAGACAATTTATAGAATGAGAGAATATTTGTAAATCATATATCTGATAAAAAAAACTTCTATCTAGAATATCCACCACTCATCTGTCAGTTTGTCCTGCTGTGGTGACTTGCATGTTGCTCTGAGGCTGGAGGCTATGCCGCCAATATTTCAAATACAAGCAAGGTCACCCATGGTGGACAGGTTTCAGTGGAGCTTCCAGACTAAGAAAGACTCAGAAGAAGGAAGGGGCCATCTACTTCTCAAAGAATTGGCCAGTGAAAACCTTATGAGTAACAGTGAAACACTGTCTAATATATTACTGGAAAATTTTATGAATAGCCCTGAAACATTGTCCGATATAGTGCCGGAAGATTGGAAGGCACTCAAAATATGACTAGGGAAGAGCTGCCTCCTCAGAATAGAGCCGACCTTAATGGTGTATATGGAGTAAGGCTTTTGGGATCTCAATTTGCAGATGTGACATGACTCAAAATGAGAAGAAACAGCTGCAAACATCCATTAATAATTGGAACATGAAATATATGAAGTATGAATCTAGGAAAATTGGAAGTTGTCAGAAATGAAATGGACTGACATCCTAGGCATTAGTAAGCTAAAGTGGACTGGTTTTGGCCATTTTGAATCAGACAACCATATGATCTACTATGCTGGAAATGACAAATTGAAGAGGAATGGTGTGGCATTCATTGTCACAAAGAATGATTCAAGATCTATCCTGAAGCACAATGCTATCAGTGATATGATAATATCTATATGCCTCAAGGAAGACCAATTACTACTATTATTCAAATTTACACATCAAATACCAAAGCCAAAGATGAAGAAACTGAAGATTTTTATCAACTTCTGCAGTCTGAAATTGACCAAACATGCAATCAAGATGTGTTGATTATCACTAGTGATTGGAATACAAAAGTTGGAAACAGAAGAATCACCAGTAGTTGGAAAATATGGCCTTGGTGATAGAAATGATTCTGGAGATCACATGATAGAATTTTGCAAGACCAATGACTTATTCATTGCAAATACTGTTTTTTCAACAACGTAAACAGCAGCTAGCCACATAGACTTCATGAGATGGAATACACAAGAATCAGATTGACTACATCTGTGGCAAGAGGTGATGGAGAAGCTCAATATCTTCAGCCAAAACAAGGCTAGGAGCTGACTGTGGAACAGACCATCCACTGCTCATATGGAAGTTCAACTTGAAGTTGAAGACAATTAAAGCAAGTCCACGAGAGCCAAAAATTGACCTTGATTATACCCCTCCTGGATTTAGAGACCATCTAAAGAATAGATTTGATGCATTGAACACCAATGTCCAAAAACCAGAGGAACTGTGGGATGACATCAAGAACATCATCCATGAAGAAAGCAAAAGGTCATTACAAAGGCAGGAAAGGAAGAAAAGACCAAAATGGATGTCAGAAGAGACTCTGAAATTTGCCCTTGAACAGAGAGTATCTAAAGCAAATGAAAGAATTGACAAGATGAAAGAGTGGAACAGAAGATTTCAAAGAGCAGCTTGAGAAGACAAAGTCAATTATTATAATGAAATGTACAAAGACCTGGAGTTAGATAACCAAAACAGAAGAACATGCTTGGCATTTCTCAAGCTGAAAGAATTGAGGAACAAATTCAAGCCTTGAGTTGCAATTGTGAAAAATTCTATCAGCAAAATATGGAATGCCTCAGGAAACATCAAAAGAAGATGGAAGGAATACACAGAGTCACTGTACTAACAAGAATTGGTCAGTGTTCATCCATTTCAGGAAGCGGCATATGATCAAGAACCAATGGTATGGAAGGAAGAAGTTGAAGCTGCACTGAAGGAATTGGTGAAGAAGGCGGCTCCAGGAATTGATGGAATACCCAATGAGATGCTCCAACAAACAGAAGCCACTCTGAAGGCACTCATTTCTCTATGCCAAGAGATTTGGAAGACAGCTACCTGGCCAACTGACTGGAAGAGATCCATATTTGTACCCATTCCAAAGAAAGGTGATCCCACACAATGTGGAAATTATCAAACAATATCATTAATATCACATTCATGTAAAATCTTGCTGAAGAAAATTAAAAAATGGTTGCAGCAGTATATTGACAGAGAACTTCCAGAAATGCAAGCTAGATTCAGAAGAGGCTGTAGAACAAGAGATATCACTGTCGATGTCAGATAGATCTTGGCTCAAAGCAAAGAATACCAGAAAGATGTTTACTTGTGTTTATTGACTGTCCAAAAGCATTCGAGTGTGTGGATCATAATAAATTATGGATAATATTGAGACAACCGGGAATTCTAAAACATTTAATTGTGCTCATGAGGAACCTGTACATAGACCAGGAGGCTGTTGTTTGAAGAGAACAAGGAGACACTGCATGGTTTAAAATCAGGAAGGGAGTGAATTAGAGTTGTATCCCTTTACCATACTTATTCAACTTGTATGCTGAGCAAATAATCCAAGAAGCTGGACTATATGAAGAAGAGCATGGCATCAGGATTGGAGGAAGACTCATTAACAACTTGCGATATGCAAAAGACACAACCTTGCTTGCTGAAAGTGAGGATGGCCTGAAGCACTTAGTGATGAAGATTAAAGACTACAGTCTGCAGTATGGATTATACCTCAACATAAAGAAAACAAAAATCATCACAACTGGGCCAATAAGCAGCATCACAATAAATGGAGAAAAGATTGAAGTTGTCAAAGATTTCATATTGCTTGGTTCCACAATCAGCACCAATGGAAGCAGCAGTTAAGACATCAGACAATGTATTACACTGGGCAATCTGCTGCAAAGGACCTCTTTCAAGTGCTGAAGAGCAAAGATGTCTCTTTGAAGACTAAGGTACACCTAACTCAAGCCATGGTATTTTCAATGGCCTCATATGCATGTGAGAGCTGGACAATGAACAAGGAAGAGAGAAGAGTTGATGGTTTGGAGTTGTGGTGTTGGTGAAGAATATTGAAAGTACCATGGACTGCCAAAAGAACTAACAAATATGTCCTGGAAGAAGTGTAGCCAGAACGCTCCTTGGAAGCAGAAATGGCCAGACTTCGTCTGACCTACTTTGGTCATGTTGTCAGAAGGCACCATTCCCTGGAGAAGGATATCATGCTTGGTAAAGTGGAGGGTCAATGAAAAAGGGGAAGGCCCTCAACAAGATGGACTGACACAGTGGGTGCAACGATGGGCTCAAGTATAGCAAGTACTATGAGGCTGGTGCAGGACCGGGCAGTGTTTTGTTCTGTTGTACACAGTTCTGTCGCTGTAAGTAGGAGCCAACTTGATGGCACCTAACAACAACAATCTAGAATATATAAAGGTCTCTCACAACTCAATAATAAAAAGACAAAAAAAAAAAAAGGCAAAGGATCTGAATATACAAATGGCCATTAAGCACATGAAAAGATGTTTAATATCACTAGCCATTAGGTAAATTCCAATCAAAATCACAATGAGAGACTACTTCATGCACCCACTAAAAAAACAAAAACAAAAACAAAAGCTCACTATCATCAAGTTGATTACGACTCATAACAACCCCCTTTGGGTTTCCAAGGCAGTAAATTTTTACTGAAGTAGATTGCCCAGTCTCCCTTCCGCAGAATGGCTGGCGGTTAGCCTTAGGCACTATGCCACCAGAACACCCACTGGGATGGCTAGAATCAAAAAGACAGATGTGGAGAGACAAATATTCCCAACTACTGTTGGGAATGTAAAATGGTACAGTTGCTTTGGAAAATGGACTCATAATTTCTCAGAAAGTTAAACACAGGATTCCCATATTGTTATTAGTTGTGAAGTTGACTCCAACTCATGGTGATCCCATTTGTATAAAGAAGAACTAGGTTTTTAAAGCTGTGACATTTCGGAAGCAGTTCATCAGGCTTGGCTTCCAGCACATCTCTGAGTGAGTTCATTCCTATGTATATACCCAAGAGAAATAAAAACATATGTCCATATGAAATCATCTTAAAATTATTTTATTTTGTTGTTGTTGCTTAGAATGTATACAGCAAAACATACACCTACTCAACAGTTTCTACATGTACCATTCAGTTACATTGTTTACATTGTTTGAGCTGTGAAACCATTCTCACTCTTTTCTGAGTTGTTCCTCCCCATTAACATAAACGCACTGTCCTCTTAGTTTCCTATCTAATCTTTCGAGTTGGTGTTGTTGATTTGATCTCATAAAGATAATTCTTAAAAGAACTAGATGGTGCCCAGCTACCACTGTCAATCACTCAGAGAGCAATCTATATAAGAGATCCCAGATAGAGGGAGAAAACAATATGGAACAAAACTTAAAATCATTGAAAAAATAAGACCAAGTTTGCTGGTTTCATAGAGCCTGGTGGAACCCCTAAGACTATGGCCCCTAGCTGCCCTTCAGGTCTGGAATTGAACCCACCCTTGTGGCTTCCAGCCAAACAAAAGACATATGAGCTGAACATTTACATTATGTAGATATACTCCTTGGAGAGATCAATCATGGGAGAATAGAAGGGCTGTGTATACACAGGGAGACTGCTGGGGGGGCAGGAGTGCATGGGAGGGAAGGATTCAGTGAGTAGATAGCTATGGAGAGGAAATGGGAGGAGAGCTGCTAGATTGTGGGAGATTGCAGTCAATGTCATGAGACGAAGTGTATGTAAGCTGCTGTATGGAAGATGAATTTGCTCTGTAAACTTTCACCCAAATCACAATAAAATTTAAAAAAAAGAGAGAGAGAGAGAATTCTTAAAAGCGCATAATGCTCAAAGAAGCCTTTTATTTTTATTAGTTAAGCTAAAATACTATTTAACTTTGAGAAGACTTCAGGGATATTTTTAGTTTAAAGTTTAGATTATTTTAGGGTATTAGTTTCAGGGATTTATGTAGCCCCAATGGCTCCAGAAAGTCTAGGGTCCATGAGAATTTGAAATTCTATCCTGGCATCCTCTCCTTTTTGATCACGATTCTTGTATAGAATCTTTGATCCAAATGTTGAGCAATGGCAGTGGGCACCATCCAGTTCTTCTGGTCTCATGGCAAAAGATGCCATTGTTCATGGAGGCAATTAACCACACATTCCATTTCCTTCTCTTCTTCTCCTTCTTTCTCTGTTGCTCCAGGCAAATACAGTCCAGTTGTTGTGCCTTGGCTGGCTGCTTGCAGTCTTTAAAGACTTCAGCCTATGTAACGAACTGGGAGCTCTGGTAGCGTAGCCCCTAAAGCACTTGACTGCTAACCAGAAGGCTGGCGGTTTAAACCCACCAGCCACTCCTGGGAAGGAAGGTTGGGCAATCTACTTCTGTAGTGATACTGCCTTGGAAACCCAAGGAGGGGCCACTATGAGTCAGGTCCAACTTGATGGCACATAACAACAACTACAACATGTAACAAACTAAGAGGTAGAACAGAAGCATTAAGCATGTTATTAGGCCAGTTCACTGGGCTGTACCATGAAACCATGACCCTGAACCTCCAAATCAAGGAACCAAATCCCATGAGGTGTTTGGTTGTACATAAGCACCTTCAGCAGCTAATCTCCCCCCCCCCCCATTATTGTAAATATATCTATCACACAACTTTTGCCAATTCAACTTCTCCTGTAGAGATACTGCCTTGGAAACCCAAAGAGGGGTTGCTATGAATTGGGACCGACTCCACGGCAGTGAGTTTGGTTTTTTTGGTTACAACTTATTGACAGCAATAGAATAGTTGGTTGTGCAACCTTACCCTTAATCAGTGTGATTTTGTCCATCATCATAAATTAAAGGTCTGGACTCTATAAGCAACAAGCTCCCCTTCTCCCTTCCCTCTCACCTCTGCTAAACACTGATAAACTTTGGTCTCCATACATTTGCCTTTTCTTGTCTTTTTATACAGGTGAGGTTGTACACTATTTGTCCTTTGTGATTGGCTTTTTCACTTGTCTTCAAGATCCAGCCATATTGTAGCATGTATCAAGACTTCACGTTTCTTCTACTGAGTGAGTAGTATTCTGTTGTATGTATGTACCACATTTTATTTATCCATTCATCTGTTGATTGCCTACATGAAATCATCATATATGAATATTCATAGCTACATCATTCATTGTTGTTGTTGTTATGTAGCCACAAACTGGAAACAATCCAACCAGCCACCAACTGATCAATGGGTCAATCAAATGTGGTAGGTATATCCACATAATGAAATATTAGAAAAGAAACGAGGTACCAATTCCTGCTACCACATGGGTGAACCTGGAAGATGTCATGGTAAGTGAAACAAACTAGCCAGAAAGACCAAATATTGCATGATTCCACCTACAGGTATTCCCTCATTTTTGAAAGTTTGCTTCACACCACTTCACTTTCATGAAAGCCCTACAATAGTACCTGTTTTTACTAACAGAAAGAAATCCAAAAAGGATTTCAACTTCTTTGGAAAATTGTTGTTGTTGTTATGTGCCCTTGAGTCAGACCCAACTCATAGCGCCCCCTCCTTGGGTTTCTGAAGCGGTATCACTATGGAAGTAGATTGCCCAACCTTCCTTCTGAGGAGTGGCTGGTGGGTTGAACCGCCAGCCTTCTGGTTAGCAGTCAAGTGCCTTAGGCACTACGCTACCAGAGCTCCTTTATGAAAAATTAGAGAAGTGAAACTAGCAGTCAGTGTTTGTTTTGCAGCAAGCTGATAAAGAGGTAGGGTGCACCCTGAGCAGCGAGAGTGGTGTTGCTTCTTTCCTGGGACTGCACTCAGCATCTCAGCATCTCAGCATCAAGCCACCTTAACTTTGAACTGTGCCTGCCAACACTATATATTAGTGTTAGGTTTTATGTTTTATTTGGTAGGTTATGTTTTGGGGCTGGGAATGCTCAAAAATTTTTCCCTTAGAAATTAATGGTAATTGTTTCTTCTCTTTATGCTATTCGGCTTACAAAAAGTTTCATAGGAATGCTCTGCTTTTGCATAGCAAGGGAAACCTGTACATGAAATGTCCAGAACAGGCAAATCCAGAATAAAATCCGATTCCTCATCATGGTCTATAAGGCCCATGTGATGTGGCTCCTGCCTGTTTCTTGGCCCTGTCTTGAACCCCTTTTCTTTCTCCTTACTATGCCCTTACCACACTGTTCTGTTGGTCTTCTAGCTTGCTGAGTTTATTCCTGCCCCAGGGCCTTTGCACTCACTGTTTGCCCTCTTACACCACTGCCCCATGGCTTGCTTTATTGCACTATTTGGGCTCTGGTGAAATGTCCCTCCCTCAGATGGGCCTTCCCTGTGTGCCAGCTCTAGAATGACTTCCTTTCCTCTGCTTAGAGCTGGAGAATTTTTGGGGGAAATGGGAAGTGATTTCTATTAGATACAGAATTTCTTTTTGTTTTAAATGTTCTAAAATTTGTTGTGGTGATGGCCGCACAATGCTGTGAATATATAGAAAACATTGAATTGTACACTTTAAGTGGATAAATTCTATAGCATTGCAATTATTATCTCAATAAAGCTACTACACTGAAAAGAATTCACCAGCGAAAGCCTCAGGTTTGCAAGATTTTTAAAAATATTGTCCTAACTACAAATTCAAAGTTTAGAAGGGAAGGAAAACTAAGTGGCCTTCCCTTTGGGCCTCTTTGGGAGCCCTTTGCGCTGATTCATTGCACTGTGGTGGCTTCCACTATTGAATGTACAGTAAGAAATGATGTATTTTGTGGCTGCATTTTTCATCCTATGAGTGTCAGGAAGAAGTGTCCCATTTGAAGATCGCTGCATGTGTAGAAGTGCTAGTGGTGCAGATAGATTGCCTCCCCCTCCACTCATCTTCCTGCACCATCCCTGCTGCAAAAGCAGAAACAATATAGAATCCCTGCAAGAGAAAAAGGAATCACAATTTGAAGCATTTAATGGCTGACAGACGACTTAGAGGCTATGTCCTAGTTTAATAGCGCCACCTGCCTGACAAGCCGCCAAACATATTTTTTCTTTTCTTTTAAAGGAAGCTTGCTGGAACTGAATGCCTAATCCATGAATGCCTTGTGGACTCCCTGGCCAGACATTCCATTTTCGAGTGGACCAACTTGGATTCAATGACTAATAGTGTGGGAAGAGTCCAACAGGCCTCGCTGTTGAAATGGCAGTGGTGTATTCAAGAGCACAGTTGGCCTGGCCCCAGCAGCATCTCAGTTCTACGTGAAAAAGTGGTAGCAACCACTTTAAAGGAAACTACCTCCGGTCCTGCCACCTAAACCAAAGCCACTGTGTCAATAAGATCCTTGGCTCACAAAGATGCTCCCAGATGCTTGGGTCTGGTTCACTGATGGTTTAGCTAAGGTAAAACCTGATGGTGTCTACTGGACTGCTGCAGCTGTTCAGCCACATCACCATCTCCACAAAACAGAACATGAGTGTGGTTGCTCTGCTCAATGGGCACACCCAGTGGTATCACTAGGACTGATGTCACCCACTGCAGTAACTCATGGTGTCACCCCCCCCATCCATGGACCTCCTCCTGTCTCAGACCATACAGAATCCTTAGTAATGTTGATTACCAATTTTAATCATAGAATAATATGTGGTAAGTACAGTGTAAATGGCTCGAATGTAATATTTCTTAGATTATACTAATGACAAAATTATTTTGTAAAAATCTTTTTACATTCAATTACATTATTAGTGACATTATTAGTAACTGAGCTGAAGCCTTTTTTAATTTTCTCCTTCTTTTCTTTTAATTACTAATCATTCTCAAAAAAGAGAACAAATACTATTTATCACTATATTGTAGCTAAAACGCCAGAAAATTTGATAAAATCAGTGACCATAAAAATGTTGGGAGCAATGGGAGCAATAGTGGCCACTTGTAATGCCTGCAGACAAAACCGCATGATTCCAAGTTCATTGTAAATTGAGTAATAATGACAGCTCTGCCCAGAGCTCATTCAAAAAGTAAATTACCCTAGACTTTTAGCCTTGTAGGTATATTGGTACATGTAAGCTGGGTTTACAAAAAATGTTTTTGTTGTTATAACTAACTATAGGGATATTTTTATAAAATATAATAAATTCCTGCTGAAACAATGGACAAAAATTTTATAGACAGTTATTTTGGTGTCACCTCCTCTAATAATATCAGCCAGTGCGGTGCACACCCCCCTAATGATGCCACTGAACATAACTCAAAGTACTCCTAATAGCTTTGACCAGCACTCTCCTTGATGAACCTTGCTACATTTTCACTAACTCATAGCCATTACCCATGGCCTAGCCATAGGCTGCAATCATGGGGACTCAGGATCCAAGCTGAGAAAGCCAAGATGGGAGCTGTGTTTCAGTGCTTCTGTGCATGCTGTAGGACCTCTGGTGGCTCAGTGCCTAGGACATTTGACTGTTAACCAGAAGTTTGGCAGTTCAAACCCACCAGCTGCTCCAAGGAAGGAAGATGGGGTAGGGCTGATGAGTTGGAATTGACAATTTATTTGCATGTCGATAAACAAGAATGATTGTTATTTTACAGCTTACAGAGTTGTAAAATAGCCCCCAAAGAATTAGAATCAAGCAAGCAGGAAAGCTATGTTGTAAACAATGTATGTTTCCCAATGAAGCACACATTTTTTTATACTATCTCTTATGGTTCTCCCCTGGGCCCCAGAGTAGACTATCTACTTGCCCATTTGGAATCCATACCTGCATGTCTTAATCAGCACAGACCTCCTGAACCCACTGGCTCCTCCAGCCTTGTGTACCTCTGCCAGTGGTACCTGCCACTCATGCCAAAAGGGGTAGTGTCATCCTTGCTACTTCTGTTTCTCCAACATTGCACATCCAGTCCACCAGCAAATCTCTCACCCACTCCTGAGCCCTTCCCTCCCAGCCCCTTACTGCCACCCTGTTCCAAGGCCTCCCACACACTGGGTTCTTATAACATTCTATTTCCTGGACGCCTGGTTGCCACTTAGCCCTAATAGGACATTTTCTACCTAACAGCCAGAATAAGTGTTTTGAGAGTTACATCACCTCATGCCACAACTCTGCTCAAAACTCTCCTTGCTGCACTCAGATTAAAATCCAAGTCCTAGCCATCACCTCTGCTCCTGATGCTAAATGCATGGTCCAGCTCCTACCTGTTTCTTGGCCCTGCCTTAAACCCCTTTTCCTTCCCTTTACTCTTCTGGCCGCACTGTTCTATTAGTCTTCCATCTTACTGAGTTTGTACCTGCCTAGAGTCTGCACTCACAGTCCCCCTTCTAGAACACTGCCCGACTACCTGCCCTAGAGTCTGCACTCACAGTCCCCCTTCTAGAACACTGCCCGACTGCCCCACGGCTTGCTCTGTTGCACCGTCAGCCTCTGGTCAAATAACCCCTCCTCAGGTAGGCCTACCTAGACCACCTGCTCTAGAATGGCCTCCTTTCCTCTGTTCCTCTATCAGCTGCTTTATTTTTCTTCAAGGCACATTGACATATCCCCAAGCCCCCAGCATATCATGAGAGCAAGGAGTTTGGCATTGGCAGTCCCCAGGGCCTTCAATAGGAGCTCTGGTAGCATAGTGCTTAAGGCACTTGACTGCTAACCAGAAGGCTGGCGGTTCATATCCACCAGCCACTCCTCGGAAGGAAGGTTGGGCAATCTACTTCCATAGTGATACTGCCTCGGAAACCCAAGGAGGGGTCGCTATGAGTCGAAGCTGACTCGACGGCACATAACAACAACAACAGGGCCTTGAATGGTGTGGGACACACAGGCAGCATTTGGTGCACATTTGGTGAATTAATGAACAAATAAATATCCATCATCTGTGAAATTGAAAACAAATTGTTTTTCTTGATGATATTTTTGTCTCTCCTTTCTGCTTCATGTCTTAATGTATTGCCCAGGACTTCCTGAACACTGCTAAGTGGTAATGGTGATAGCAGGCATCCTTGTTTTGTTCTTGATTTAAATAGCAAAGTCTCTAGGGTTTTATTGTTAAATATAATATTGGCTGTTGGTTTGAAATACTATAAAGTGCAAGAGTGCTTTCTTTGTTTTTTAAAAGTATGCTTAATAGATATATGTTTGTATTGGAAATGTTTTCTCAAACATTGGGCCCATACATTAATAGATTTTCCTGCTGAACCACAGTTACACTGAGACAATCTCAACATGGTTGAATCTAAGGTTCGGTTTTGCCTGTTACTATTGTATGTAGCAGTTCTAAATCTGCAGTCATGGGGGGAGGTTGGCTGAGACTTTTCTTCTTAAGTCAGCTTCCATCACTAAAGTGGGGCTCAGCTTCCCCTGGACCCACATGCAAAGTGCAGGATGAAGATTTGCAGGATTTAGCAAAATTGGAAGTGCTGAAAAGAAGGGGCGAGGGAAGAACAAAGACTTCAATTGTACATTGCTTCTCGTCTCTCTGTAGTTTTCCATGTCTCTCTGTTGTTGTTGGGTGCCTTTAAGTCAATTCAAACTCATAGCAACCCCATGTGATAAGACAGACCACCTCATAGGGTGTTCTAGACTATAATATTCAAGGAAGCAGATCGCCATGTCTTTATCTTGCAGAGTGGCTGCAGGATTCTGAATCACCAACCTCTTGTTAGCAGCTCTGGTAGCATAGTGGTTAAGGCACTTGACCACTAACCAGAAGGCTGGCGGTTCAAACCCACCAGCCACTCCTCGGAAGGAAGATGGGGCAATCTACTTCCGTAGTGATAATGCCTTGGAAACCCAAGGAGGGGTCGTTATGAGTCAGGTCCAACTCGACGGCATATAACAACAACACAACAACCACCAAATCAGAGGAAAACCCATTGCTAGTGAGTCAATTCCAATTCATAGTGACTGCATAGGACAGTGTAGAACTGCCTCAGAGGGTTTGCAAGGCTGTAATATTTAGGGAGCTCTGATAGCATAGTGCCTAAGGCACTTGACTGTTAACCAGAGAGCTGGTGGTTCAAACCCATCAGCTACTCCTCGGAAGGAAGATGGGGCAATCTACTTCCATTGTGATACTGCCTTGGAAACCTAAGGAAGGGTCACTATGAGTCGGGTCTGACTCAATGGCACATAACAACAACAACAATATTTATGGAAGCATAAACCAAACCAAAACCAAATGCACTGCTGTGGAGTTGATCCTGACTCATAGCAACCCTTCCTTGGGTTTCCGAGGTGGTATCACTAAGGAAGTAGGTTGCTCAATCTTCCTTCTGAGGAGTGGCTGGTGGGTTTGAAGCACCAGCCTTCTGGTTAGCAGTCAAGTGCCTTAGGCACTATGCCACCAGAGCTCCTTTATGGAAGCATACTGCCATATTTGTCTTCTGTGGAGCAGCTGGTGGGTTCAAACTGCCAACCTTTCAGTTAGCAACTGAACGATTAACCATTGCATCATCTCTATCAAGGCATTATAATTCCCCAGGGGTGCTAGCGTTTTAGAGATGACATGACCAATGCCTTACAAGATAAAGGACTTGGGAAAGGCCACTCAACTGGAAAGTGCCCCATTTCAGATTTGTTGTATTGATTGATTGAGATTTGGGTGAAAAGTTTACAGAGCAAATTGGTTTTCCATTGAAAAATTCATACACATTTTGCTTTGTGACACTGATTACAAAAACAAAACAAAACAAAACAAAACTCTCTTCCGACTCGTAGTGACCCTCCTTGGGTTTCCAAGGCAGCAAATCTTTATGGAAGTAGATTGCCCAGTTTCCTTCCACAGAGTGGCTGGCCAACCTTCTGGTTAGCAGTCAAATGCCTTAAGCACTATGCCACCAGAGCCCTACAATATAACAACAGCACTCTTCTCTCTTGCTCCCTGTGTTTACCATTTCCCTTTGTCCTTCTTTCTTATCCCTTCTTAGTTTTACCCCTGGGCAAATGCTGCCCTTTTGATCTATGGTTGATAGTTTTACTAAGCACACACCTCCCTGGTGTTATTGTTAACCTTACAGGCCTAGCATCTGGCTGAAAGTTGAGCCATGGAGGTGAATGCAGTTCTAGGCTTGAAGAGTGTTTAGGGGTCGTAGTTTCAGGGGTTCCATTAGTCTCTATCAGACCAGTAAGCCTGGTCTTTTTCATGATTTTGAGTTTGTTCCACAATTTTCTCCCACTCTATTCAGGACATCCTATTGTGATACCTTTTGGAACAGTTAGCAGTGGTAGCTGGGCACCATCTAGTTCTTCTGGTCTCAGGGTTGTGGAGCCTGGAGTTCATGTGGTCCATGAGTCCTTTGGACTAATTGTTTCCTTGTGTCTTTGATTTTCTTTACTCTTTTTTACTCCAGGTGGGGCCCACTTCAAATCTGAACCTGTGACTCTGACAATGAAGCTAGTACTCTGACCAACGAGCTCTGGTAGTGTAGTGCCTTAGGCACTTGACTGCTAACCAGAAGGCGGGCGGTTCAAACCCACCAGCCACTCCTCGGAAGGAAGGTTGGGCAATCCACTTCCATAGTGATACTGCCTTGGAAACCCAAGGAAGGGTTGCTATGAGTTGGGTCTGACTTGATGGCACATAACAACACAACAATAGTACTCTTCCCATAGTGCTAGGCTGTCTCCTTTCACAGGTGACCCCCTAATGTTGGTTCCTCAAACATAACAGTTGTGAAATGTACCCCCACAGATGTGCAGGGTGATTTTGCCTGCTGCTTTGAAATCTGACAAAGGTCCAAAGCTGAGAATAGAAAGTCACAGCCCATGAACCAGGAACTCAAGCATTTGGATGCAGGCTTATAGAAAATGTTAGTTTCAGACATAACGTTCCTGTCCACAGACCTGAACAGTCCTTCCTGTGGTCCCAGACATTCCTTGGTTTGTGGTAGTATAACTCCAATCTCTGCCTGTCTTCACAAGGCTCTTTCCTATGTGTCTTTTTATAAGGACACCAGTCATATTGAATTAGGGCCTACCCTACTCCAGTATGATCTCATGTTAATAATTGCATCTGCAAAGACCCTGTGTCTTTTTGGGGGACACTATTCAACCCATGACCCAAATTTAAAATTGGGCTGTACCACTTAACAACCATTTAACAACAGTGGTTTTCTGTGGGCCTTTTTTTGACCACATTCAGCTGTTAAAATCCACTAATTGCTGGCTTTATTGCTCTATTGTTTTTAACAATGCCCTGAGGTATAATTTACTCTACAGACTAATCCAATCAAATTTGGGATATTTTTTGAGCAATAGTTCCCTGAGGTCAATGTGTGGTATTTGTTCTGATTCCAGGAGGACTCCTCCAAACCAGCCAGCCTCTAGCTTAGTCTGCTCTTGTAATTAGTTGCCCTCTCATTGATTCCAATTCATGGTGACTTGACGTATGCAGAGTAGAACTGCTCCACAAGGCTGTGACCTTTTGGAGGAAGATCACCAGGCCAGTCTGAAGTACCTCTGGGTGGGTTTGAACAGACAACCTTCCAGCCAGTAGTTAGGAATTTAACAATTTCTGTCACCCAGGGACTCCTAGCTTACCACCCATCTTTACTGAATCTAGCATTCTCCTCCCAATTGCCTTTCACTACAACCTCCACTATTTTTGAGCATGCCCTTAGCCTTTCAATGCATCAGATCTGTTCTTCAGATGGTCTCTAAATTCAGGTGGGATATATTCAAGGTTGTATTATGGCTCTTGTGGACTTGTTTTAATTTTCTTCAGGTTCAGCTTGAACTTGCATGTGAGAAATTGGTCTGTTCCACAATTGGCTCCTGCTCTTCTAACTGAAGATATTGAGTTTTTCCATTGTCTCTTTCCAGATATAGTCTATTCAGTTTCTGTGTATTCCATCTGGTGCGATCCAGAATAGATATGATGCACTGAACACCAATGACCGAAGACCAGATGAGCTGTGGGATGACAGCAAGGACATCATCATACATGAACAAAATAAAAGGTCATTAAAAAGATAGGAAAGGAAGAAAAGGTGAAAATGGATGTCAGAAGAGACTTTGAAACTTGCTCTCGAATGGAGAGTAAAGTGAATAGAAGAAATGATGAAGTAAAAGCTGAACAGAAGATTTCAAAGGGCAGCTCAAGAAGACAAAGTATTATAACAAAATGTACAAAGACCTGGAGTTAGAAGACCGAAAGGGAAAAATACACTCAGCATTTCTCAAACTGAAAGAGCTGAAGAAAATATTTAAGCCTCAGGTTGCAATACTGAAGGATTTTATGGGCAAAATATTGAACAACGCAGGAAGCATCAAAAGAAAATGGAAGGAATACACAGAGTCACTATACCAGAAAGAATCGGTTGACGTTTTACCATTTTAGGAGGTAGCGTATGATTGAGAACCGATGGTACTGAGGAAGAAGTCCAAGCCACACTGAAAGAATTGGCAGAAAACAGGGCTCCAGGAATTCACGGATGTTTCAACAAATGAATCCAGTGCTGGAAGCCCTCACTTATTTATGCCAAGAAATTTGGAAGTCAGTTACCTGGCCAACCAACTGGAAGAGATCAATATCTGTGCACATTCCAAAGAAACAGGATCAAATAGAATGTGAAAATTATCTAACAATATCATTAATATCACAAAAATGCAAAATTTTGCTGAAAATAATTTTAAAATGTTTGCCACAGTACATCAACAGGAGACTGCCAGAAATTCAAGCCGGATTCAGAAGATGTGGAATGAGGGATATCACTGCTGACGTCAGATGGATCCTGGCTCAAAGCAGAGAATACCAGAAAGATGTTCACCTGCGTTTTATTGACTATACAAAGGCGTTTTGACTGTGTAATAATAACAAATTATGGATAACCTTATGAGGAATGGCATTTCCAGAGCAGTTAATTGTGCTCATACGGAACCTGTACATAGACAAGAGGCAGTTTTTCAAACAGAACAAGGGGATACTGCATGGCTTCAAATCACGAAAGTGTGCGAGGATTGTATGTTTTCACCATACCTACTAAATCTGTTAGCTGAGGAAATAAATTGAGAAACTGGACTGTATGAAGAAGAATGTACCATCAGCATTAGAAGAAGAGTCATGAACAACGTGAGATATGCAGGTGACATAACCTTGCTTGCTGAAAATGAAGATGACTTGAAGTACCTACTGATGAAGATCAAAGACTACAGCCTTCAGTATGGATTGCATCTCAACATAAAAAAAAATTAAAACCCTCACAACTGGATTAATAAGCAGTGTTGTGATAAATGGAGAAAAAATTGAAGTTATCAAAGATTTCATTTTACTTGGACTCACAATCAACACCCATGGAAGCAGCAGTCAAGAAATTGAATGATGCAAAACATTGTTCCACCTCCTACTTTGGCGAGTAGCGACTGGGATCTTAAAAACTAGCAAGCTGACATATAGATGGGTCTCTCCTTGTCCAGAGCAAAGAAGAATGAAGAAAAC
>NW_006921728.1:5304212-5355415 GCF_000298275.1 Orycteropus afer afer | reverse complement strand
GTGGTAAATTGTGGTCAATGTCATGAGACAAAGTATATGTGAACTGCTGTATGGAAAGTGAATTTGCTCTGTAAATCTTCACCCAAATCACACACACACACACAAAAAAGATGTCACTTGAAAAAACAAAAAAACCTGGGGAAAAAAAATCAGATGATGTATTGCACTGGGCAAATCTGCTGCAAAAGTGTTAAAGAGAAAAGATGTCACTTTGAAGACTAAGATGAGCCTGACCCAAGCCATGGTATTATCAATTTCCTCACATGTATGTGAAAGTGGGACAATGAATAAGGAAAACCACAGAAAGCACTGATGCATCTGAATTGTGGTGTTGGCAAAGAATATTGAAAACACCATGGACTGCCAGAAGAACACACAAATCTGTCTTGGAAGAGGTGTAGCTGGAATGCTCCTTAGAAGCCAGAATGGTCAGTACTTTGGTCACGTTATCAGAAGGGCAGTCCCTGAAGAAGAACACCATACTTGGTAAAGTAGATGGTCAGTGAAAAGGGGAGCACCCACAAAGAGACAGACTGACACGTGCTGCAAAGGTGGGCTCAAGCATGGCAGTGATTCTGAGGATGGTGCAGGACCAGGAAGTGTTCTGTTCTGCTGCAACAGGGTTGCTATGAGTCAGAATGGACTCGAAGACAACTAACAATTTAGGATTTCACTTCTCCATGCTCTGTTGCAAATGAAGTCAGTTCCTTGGAAAGACACTAGGAGCTCTCTGCTTTTCTCCTTAGGCAAAATTTCATAGCTAGGGCTCTGGACGTGGGGATGGGGACAATGACGTGCCTGACTTTGAGGGGTCGCCCCCTGAAGAGCTGAGTACTCACTGGAGGGGGCAGTAGTTTCAGGTCTTCTCTGCTTGCCTCTTCTGAGAGAGTGGGGCCACATCCAAGGTAGAATCTCCATTCTATGAGTGGGGTGGGGGAAGAAGGGAACCCCCACTTCCTGGCCATCCTTGGAACTTTGCCTTATCAAATGGGCAGGATGAGAAATGATCCTCCTAGGAAGACAGCCCTCTGACTGGCAGCTGGGGAGAAATAGAGTCCTGTGTTAATTGCCTGTACCAGTATGGAGTTTCTCTTGCTGCACCGAAAAGGACTCTCAATTAATTTTCTTACCAAATTGTAGTAATTCCCCTTGAATGGATGTTTCTTCATTTTTGTATGTATGCCCTTAGGACCATTTCCAGAGACCTTAAGTGGTTGCTTTAAAAATAATTTTCACCAGTTTCACCGGGGAGTGGGTCCCTAGAGATCTTCTTGCTGTCATATGCTGGAGGCTGTTCTATTAACTTTTTTATTGTGTACTGGACATCGTAATTGATACACTGGAGACTCTGGATTCTGTATCTTCCTAGGAAGACTGCCAAGTTTTGTCCAAGGGAGTGAAATCCCTGGCAGATCAACTCAATGTTACTGAGACTTGGTGTAGGCTTTGTTAGGTCCGGTCTAGTTCCGTTTTTCCTTTTGGTCCTAGGAGTAGCACTTGGTCCTGAAAAATGGTCCTTAATCCAAATCATGGTTTCAAAATCAAGTCCAGTGTTTATCAAGCCACTCCAGTTGGAAATATTTGAACTCCAATGTCTATATTCTCAGTACTTGGCAGCTGCTAAAATCCCTACTCCTATATTCCTGCCTTCCTGCTGTTTCCCTCTCAGCTTCCTGGAGTCTTATCCTGTGCACACTCAAGTTGACTCAGCCAAGGATTTGAGACACATTTGAATGCACATTTGGGGCTTCCCTCTCAGATTTCCTCTGCAACTTCCAAACACTGTTTTGTTTCCAAATAAGACCTCTTATTGCTTAGCCTAGTAGGACTGCCACTTTATGCATGAGCTCTGCCTACAGTGTGCCCTGTGCATTGGGGAGTTCTTTCTGGGGAAAAGACATATATATATGATCTTACTCAGTGAGTGTTCCTTTTATGAAGGTTGTATTTCTTAAATTTTCTCTTGTTCACTCTCCAGGCCCTTCAAACAGTCTTATTCTTTAAGTATTTTGTCCAGACTTAATACAGTATTGGCAGGAGGGTATCTGATATAGACTACTCTCACATTACCAAAAGCCAGAAGTAAATCTGTTCATTCTTTTCTCTTAACATTCTCATATAGTGGTTCATTTTCTCTTTTTGACAGTGATTTCATGTTTGAATTTAATTTGTGAGAGTATGGGTACCAAAGATTTTTTTTTCCAAAACAGATTTGTGTTTTACTGTAATGGTTTCCAACAAGTGCTGGACTCACTTGATTTTCTTGACCTATGGATTTCATAACTGGTTTGAAACCCATGATCTATGTAAAAGCAAGCCTGTAATTATTGTAAGGGTGGCATCATTACCATCATTTACAAACTGGAAAATGGGCAGGGTCAAGATTCCCCTTTACAAGAAGGCAGCTTTCCCTAACTCAGCTTTTCACTTGTGTACCTCCTTTGTACATCTCAGCTTCAAGCAGATGGATATTTGGTTCAATTTCGCAACTATGTGCAGACTCAAGATCTAAGCTCCATTCCCTAAAATCTGAGCATTATATTTTTTTCCCCAGGAGAGGAACAGTTTTCATAGTTAAGAGTTACTTCTTTGGTTAAGTTTACATATAATTTTTCATTTCTTTCTTGACCCATAGGAATTTTCCATATTTCTTATGAGATTAGCTTTCCATTTAAAAGTTTGTTTTTTGCAATTTATTCAGCCTTTGGGTATTTTGTAGCAGTAAGGGCATTTTTAGAAAACATTGATGTTATAAGTGTGAATACTTTCAACATTTCCCCCCGGTGCTTTATTGATGTATAATTTACATACAGTGAAATGCACAAATCCTAAGTATATATGTTAAAAAACTTAAGTGTCTATGCAGTATTACTATTACCTAAATCAATACATAGCAGCTCTGGTAGCATAGTGCCTAAGGCACTTGACTGCTACCCAGAAGGTTGGCGGTTCAAACCCACCAGCCACTCCTCAGAAGGAAGGTTGGGCAATCTACTTCCATAGTGATACTGCCTCAGAAAACCAAGGAGGGGTCACTATGAGTCAGGGCTGACTCGACGGCACACACCACCACAAATCAATGCATGGAATATTCCCATCACCATACAAAGTTCTCTTATGCCACTTACAAATTTATACTTAGATTTATCTAGATTTGTTTTGCCTACTCTTGATATATGAGAAAAATATCCATGCATATTATGTAAATATTATGGTAGTTAAGTTTGTGTGTCAACTAGGCTGGGCCTGGCTGAATTGCTGGGCAGCTGGATGTAGTATTCCCCATGAAGAGACTGATACCTCCATGGTGGAATCTACTGTGAGCAGCTAAGTGTTGCCTTAGGGATGTGGTCTGCTTCCTGTATATAAGGAGAAGCCTTGGGGGAATGGCCTCTAGCTTATGGCATGATTGAATCTTGCATGCAGCTGAATCATTGTTCAGCAGCCTGCCATGCTCTGCCGATCCTGGGACTTTCAATGGACTTGAATCAATGGCATGCTGTGTGGTTTGGTAACAGCGGGACTGTACCTTTTTACCTGTCAACGTTGGGCTTGTCAGTCTCAGCAGTCAGCAGCTGTCTGAGTGAAGAAAAGCCTCTAGCTTCAGTTGGCCGGGAGCAGGAGGTGGAGCTGAAGCCCAAGGCTGAGGGGCTTTCACCCAGCCCCTAGAGCCTGGCACTTTGAACTCAGACTTAAAGCCTTCAACTTGTAAGAGAATAAACTCCTGTTAAAGCCATCCCATTTGCCGTACATTGTCAAAGCAGCATTAGGTAACCAGAACATATATGCTTATCAGTATCTGTATTTATCAACATAATATAAAGACACGTAAAATACAGCATGTACTCTTTAGTGTCTAGTTTTCTTTGCTCAACAATGTTTTTGAGATTTATCCCTACCATTCTATCAGCAATTTGTTGTTCTTTCGAATTGCAAGGTAGTATTGTCATGGGGGTGAAAATAGTTAATGTGCCGGGCCGCTAACTCAAAGGCTGGAGGTTAGTCCACTAAGAGGTGCTTTGGAAAAAAGGCCTGATTGTCTACCTCTGAAAACCCTACTCTGACACACGTGGACTTGTCATGAATTGGAATGGACTTGGCAGCAGCTGTTTATTCCACTGTGTAAATATGTAATTATTAACTTGTTGACTGATATTTGCATAGTTCCCAGTTTGTGAGCATTATAAGTAAAGCTGCTGTGAGTATTCTTGTACTGAAGAAGAGTTGATGCTTTTGAGCTGTAGTGTTGGCGAAGAATACCGAAAGTACCATGGACTGCCAGAAGAATGAACAGATCTGTCCTGGAAGAAGTGCAGCTGGAATGCTCCTTGGAAGCAAGAATGGCCACACTTCATCTCACTTACTTTGGTCATGTTGTCAGAAGGGACCATTCCCTGGAGAAGGATATCATGTGCGGTGAAGTGGAGGGTTAGAGAAAAAGGGGAAGGCCCTCGATGAGACGGATTGATACAGTGGCTGCAACGTATAGCAGGGCTCAGGTATACCAAGGATTGTGAGGCGGCACAGGACCAGACAGTGTTTCATTCTTTTGTACACAGGGTCTCTATGAATTGGAGCCGAATCAACAGCACCTAACAACAACAATCTTATTGTGAGCATATGCACTCACTTCTCTAAAAGTGCAATTGTTGAGTCGTAGGCATACATTTACATTTATAAGAAACGGGAAGAGTTTCCCAAGGTGGTTAGACCATCTTACACTCCAGCAGTTGTTCCACATTTTCACCAGGCAGCGCTATGTCCTTGTTTTTTTTTTTTTTTTTTTTATCACTTTTTGCATTTTCTTACAGTGCATGTTGAACACCTTTTCCTGCCAGCTGGTCATCTGGGTATTTACGAGGTGCCTAGTTGAGTCATTTGCTTTTTTTTTTTTAAATCCTGGGTTACTTTTGTAATGATTTTTAAGAGTTGTTTTATGTATTGCAAATATTGTCTCCCAGTCTGTGGTTTGCTTTTCTTAACAGTACCTTTTTGAAGAGAAGTGTTTAATTTTGATGAAATTCATCCATTTTTTTTTCTTAGAGTTTTTTTTTATCCTGTTAGTATCACATTCTCCTAATTACTATAGTATTAGAGCAATTCTTGGTGGTATAAGTTCTCCAACTTTGTTTTTTGTCTTCAAGATTATCTTGGCTATCCTAGGCCTGTTAGATTTCTATACATATTTGCCAATTTATATAAGACCGACTGGTAGATTTTGATTTTGTTGAATTTATAAATCAATTTGTGGAAAACTGCCATTTTGCAGCTATGCAATCTTTCAAGCCACAAGCACAGTATATCCATTTACTGCAATGGTCTTTAATTTTTCTCATAATGTTTTGTAGTTTTCAGGGTAGAGGTCTTATACATCTTTTGTTAACTTTCTTCCGAGGTATTTGACTTCTTTGATGCTACTGTAAATGATATATTTTAAAATTTAATTTTCAATTGTTTGTTGCCAGTGGATGAATACACAACTGAGTCTTGCCCATTGACCCCATATCCTACAAAATGATCAGTTCTAGTAGATTTACTGACACAGACTTTATCAGGCAAACTCAGTAATCTTCAAACAATGGGAGAATGATAGAAATGTCATATGATTGGAAACATCTAATTTTCCAAACAGTAAACAGCAGCTCACTGTTTGTCTATCACTTCCCACAGTTATCTTCAAAAACAATACCTTCTGAACTTTCTCCTCTGGAGAACATGTAATTCTGGAATTAAATTTGTTCTGCAAATACTTCTTAGACGATGACTACTTTAACTCCAAGAAGAGTACCACAACTTTAGAGAGGAATCTTTGTTTTTCAGCTGAATGTAGAACAGAGAAAGGAGGACATAGTGTACTTGGTGCCCTTCATTTGCAGAATGGTGAGCAAAGTACCACTTTCTAAGAATGTTAATTAGAACAGAAGCACAGACATATTAAAATGGTTTGGGATGGAGATGGTGAAGAGATGCTGTAAATTCCAAGTTCAGAGGACCACTAGAGGAGAAGAGGTTTGGTTAGCTTTGTGAGGTTCAAGTCATCCTTAACCATCAAGATTTATGAATTCTTCACTGGTCAAACAATAATCACTCATCCCATCTTTCCATCCTTTCTCAATTTGTTCTTCCCAATTTGATTTACTGTAGAGTAATTAGCATATTGCCTAATCTACAAAAAGCTATAATGAGCAGGGATCCATTTTAACTTCAAATAAAACCAATGTAAGGCACAACTATTCAGGAATAGTTTATATTTTCAAAGTATTTAGGAACTCTTTAATTAGAAAAATAAAGGCAATGGGATTATCTATCAGGTTCTAAAAAGTACCCATGAATTAAACCACATACATCCCCACTTAAAAAACAAAACCAAACAAAATCTTAAATCACATTGCTTTTAAGCTCTCTTACAGTAAGGAATAAGTCCAAGCTACACTAGAGTACAAAACTTGACATTCTGAGCATGAAAATAATTTATTGATTAGACATAAGGTTTATTCAAGCATTAGGCCTACCGAAGACAGAACTAACATAGCTCATGGAGTAGGAAAAAAAAAAAAAAAAATTCCACCTAGCACCTGCTTCATTTCAAATTTCCTGGGGACAAAGTTTTATTCATCTATTACAGCCCCACCCTAAAGCTTCAATGTGTGCTTGACGTTAATTAACTTGACATGGACATGAGAAACTTCTTCGTGTACACTCAACTTGGCAGGTATCATTCACCATGCGACTTTCAGAAACATTCTTAGGCACAAGAAGTAGCACTGCCTGCAGTGAGAACCTCTGATAATCAAAGAAAAGAATACCATTAAATATAATCTTATAAACAAGAAGGAATAATATACGCCTTTTAGCCAATGGACTGCTTTAAGTATCAGAAAAAATGTCACACTGAGACTTTCTTTAAGATTAAAAGATTAACTTTCAACTGACCACCAGGTTATTTCCTGGTATTGAAAAATCAAGGAAATGAAAACTGATGTAACTTAAATTGAATTTAGGGAAGAAATGCAGGGCTAGAAATAGGGAGTAACAGCTGCACTTCTTTGGCTACGTTATAAAATGCCAATTAAATATATGCAGTAAAATTTTATTAAAAAAAAAAAAAAAAGCAGCAGATCAACATTACAATTTAAGAATCCACTCTAAATAGGCAGTCGACAATGAAGCACATCTGAGTATGGTGTGAAAAAAGTTTTCCCAAAAAACCCATCAAATGTATCATCTCCAAATATCCAAATAATAAATCACTTCTGCAGACCTTTTGAGTGGAATCATAAACAAAGAACTGAATATTTATTGCTGTGAAAACACATCTGTAGTACAGTAGTACGAAACTCGGCTGTTAAGCATAATCTGATGAATCAAGTTAAGAAGTTGAAGATGTAATGAATGTGTGTATGTATGTGTGTGTGTGTGTGTACAAGTCTGTAAGCCAGCTGACCCAAGAGCAACTGAGATAGACCTAACTTGTTGAGACCAGACATTTTTAGAAGGCAATTAAAAATTACAATTCCAACAGCCCACAAACCAAATAAAATTTTAAAAAACTGTAGAAAGAGATTAAATCTATGTTCAAAGAGCCTTTTTTTTTTTTTAAAGCTCAATTTCAGCACCCCAAGGGAAAACAAAAGAAAACAAAACACCAACATCCATGACTATCACAGATGAAAACAAAATGAATGTCATTGGAATCAGTATTTTTCCCCACTGAGGTATAAAATCTATATAGAAATTTGATACTACACTATAACAAATTGTACTTCTCATAGTTCTGACTTAATTTTCTTTAAACCCTGTTTAATATAGTTTTTTAATTATTGTTGTAAAAATGTTGTTTTCATGATACTAAATCTGGTTCCAGTTCCTTTTCATTTATTTTTATAGCAATGTTTCATATACTGGCTACCAGTTCTAATCAGAAAAAACACCTCAGAAATCTCTTCACAACGACAGTGCATTCAGTAGGAGTTACCGATGTGCAGGCAAACCGTAAACAGGCAGAAAGCACATCTTCCTGACTGTGTCACTGTCTGAATATTCCTTATGACGATTCTTGATGAGACTCTTTCCATCATGTAAACATCAGTGTGCACAGTCTCACGTATGTATGTAGTTTCACGTCCTTGGACAGGAAGGCTGGTTCACAGCTAGTGAAAAGCTAGAGGAGTGTTAGGTTTTAATGGCTGATAAACCTTACATCCCGCAGAGCAGGAAAGTACTTTTCCTTTTTTGCTACTTAAGAATGTGGCAGAAATGTATGCTGAGGTAGCCCAGTCAATCCTTAGTTTTTTTTTTTATTTCTTTCTTGTAAATTTGGTCTCAGAATATTTCTGGCAGGGTGACGTTTCGAAGAAGCCACTGCTGGGACCGGCTTCCATTGCAGTCTCTGATGCTGGGCACCTGGCTGTCCTCTTCTGTGGCTTTGTCCAGGCACTGGTTACTGTTCACATGCTGTAGGGTTAATTTCTGAAAATGACAGAAAAAAAGTCTTAATGAAAACTGGGGGGAGGAGGGGAAACCCAACCGAATCCTTTTTGGTGATTATTAAACTCTGTGGAAAAAGTGACTTTGTTTAAAATAAAATGGAGAGAATGGTGTGTATTTAAAGATAGCATTAAGAGCTGTAGCGGGGAGAAGGGCCCTGGGGTCCAGTTGAAAAGCACTGGACATGGAGTAAGATGACCTAAATCCTAAGTCTCAGCTGTGCCGTAAGCTCTGCAATACTGCAAAGCTTCATTTTTTTTGTGTGTGGCTTACTTTCCTAAAAAATGACCAGAGAAGTGGATTCTAATCTAGGATCCTTAATTTACATTCAAGAAGCTTTTTCAAAAATGTTCCATTTCCCAGTGATGAAGCAGTTCAAGTACACTTTATGGTTCTAAAACCTCAAGTCCACAGAAACTCAGGTCCTTCTGAAGATTCAAAATCAAGAATGTTGGGAATGAGATTTAGTATAATCAGCCTTAAGTCTATGTCTATATCAAACCTAGAAGCTTAGATTTCCAGCTTAATGCAACTAAGGGAGGTGACGGAGCGCAGAAGAAAGAGTAAAGGATTCTGGAGTTGACAGACTGTGTACAGAGCCGGGGTAACTTGTGCTTTCTCGTTAACAAGAGGATAACATGACATATTTTAAAGAAATTTTTAAATAAATACAGGTAACAAATAAAAAGTACCTAACACAGTTCACACAAAACAGGGCCTTAGTAAATGGCTGACAGATCTAGCTATGCATCTTCCTAGCTATTGCATTTTAACAGAAAAAGTACACAGTTTTGCAAATTGCACAACCCCCATGCACCAGTGTCCTACGCTCACTGTGTGTGTTATACACGTGTACATACTGGTTACATGGGTACATTATATGTGGAAATATGGTATTTGTTTACATTCTAGATTTAATGCTGCCATGATGAATTTTAGGATAATTTCAAAAGGGCAGAGCAGATGAGAGCTAACAGATATATGATAGTCACGATCCACACTGATGATCCTGATATAATGCACCATGATCATGTTAAGGACCCCGAAGTAGTTGTGTAGGAATTTGCATTAAGAGGATCCTATAAGTGTTAAACAACTATAATGAAATGTAAGATATGTTAATTAACATGCATTTATCTGATTTTTTCACTCATGGCTCTATTTTAATGTAATTCTTTTATCTGGAATGTTTTCATTATCAGGAAACCAGTTGCCCTAAGATCAGATAAAATGCCACCTCCTTAAATAAGCTCTCTTCAAATGGAGCCTCTTTTGAACTTAAAAACAACCTCTGTATGTGTATATTTCAGCTTCCGGTCACTTATTCTTTGTGTCGCAAAGTGGGAACTGGCAAAGGGCAGTAGTATGCATTTGCAGATGTCACCATTTGCTGTTATCACTGATCATCTACTTTAATTGTTACAAATGCGTAACAAGTAAAACAAAGCCTTGGAGAGCGAGTCAGCCTGGCAGTGGTTATTATGCTTTTAATGCAGATGTTCTGTAGTTTCGTGAGACATTCCTAGAGTGAATTTCAGCAGATTCGTCACATACCAACCACGTGCCCCTGAAAAATTACTTAGCCTCTCTCAGTCCAGTTTCCTCATCTATAAAAAGTGCACAAAGACACCTCACTGAGTGACTGTAAGGAAGCAGTGAGATAATGAAGCGGCGTCTAGCTCAGAGCAAGTACTCCATAAAGGGTCCTCGTTATTGGAAAACTCAACATCCTAACAACGTCCTGCATACCAGGAACACGATCCAGCAGCCCAGCGAGCCGAAGCTCTCCATGCACACTGCTGCAAGGCCTCTAGCCCCACGTCAAGAAAAAAACTAAGCACGAAAGTGAAAGTCGGCTCAGGCTGCTGGGTCCACATCACAGCTTGACTTCTCCCTCTGCCCTGTCCTGCTTTTTTCCTTTCATAAGTGTTGGCCCAAAAGGTGCTCCCTCATTAATATCCTGAACACTGAACTCTATCTCAAACTCTGCCCCCGCCCCCCAAAAAATATTTGATTACAGTTTTGGTGAAAGTGTCCATAGCAAAACAGGTTCCCACTCAACAATTTCTACACATATCGTTCACAGGCATTAGTTATATCCTTTCCCCCCCCTCTACTACAGGGTATATTTGTTTGTTTTTACCAAAGTAAAGTAGCTATAACAACAGCAACAACACTAATCTACCACAGCTGACGTAGTCACTGCCCCATTCATATTTCCTGGGATCTCAGTATACTGTTTTCATTTTTTTAATATTTTTGTTGTTGTTGAGAATATATACAGCAAAACATGCACCAATTCAACCATTCTACATGTACAACTCAGGGGCACTGATTGCGTTCTTCAGGTTGTACAACCACTCTCCTCCTTTTCTGAGTTGTTCCTTTCCCGTTCACATCAACTCACTGAGCCTTAAGGCCCCCATGTAATCTTCCAGTTTGCTGTTGTCAATTTTATTCCACACAGATAGTTCTCAAAAGAGTGCAATGCTAAGGCAGACTCTTTTTTTTTTTTTTTTTTTACTAGTTAAGCTAAACTATTGTTTGGTTGTAAGAAGACTTCAGGGGGTATTTCTGTTTCAAGGTTTAAAGATCTCAGGGCAACTGTTTCAGGCGTTTATCCAGTTCCCATGGCTCTAGAAAGTCTGGTGTCCATGAGTCTGGGATTTGAAATTCTGTCAAACTTTGCTTCTGGGAGAACCCAGACTGTGACACTAAAATTTCCTGTCGGGGGTGAAAAATGATCTAGTCTCTAATCAAAGTAGTGACCTAGCAAAGTGATCCAGAAATTCTAAGACTTACACTCATGACTAGTTCTTTCTAAATACCCCATCTCTAGCTTCTTACATTCCTCATCAAACATTTACTTTTGGAATATTTGTTTCAACAGACTCTGTAAGATGGCCACCCAACAGCCATTTCTGCTCTTTCGCCTTGCTCCCTCACACACCAGGATGCCCGGAAAACCAACTGCTTGCTTTCCCAGCTTTCCTTGCGCTTGGTGGGCACCATGGCATGAAGTTCTGGCCTAGAGGACATAAACAGAGTTTGCTGAGGGGCTCCAGGTAAAGCTTTGCTTTCTTGATAAAGAGCAAAACATGTGGCTGTTCAACATTCCCACCCCCTTTTTTCCTGCCTTGAGCCAGGATGGGGCAGTGAAGGTACAGCAGCCATCTTGTCGTTATAAGGCAAAGCCACAAAACTGTTAAGACATTAGTCCTGATGTCACTGGGCCATGTAAGCCACATGAGGGGCCACGTATTTCCAGACTGAAAAAAAAACCAAATTCACTGCTGTCGAGTCGGATCCGACTCACAGCAATCCCTCCTTGGGTTTCTGAGGCAGTACCACTACAGAAGTAGATTGCCCAACCTTCCTTCCGAGGAGTGGCTGGTGGGTTTGAACTGACAGCCTTCTTTTCTGCTTAGCAGTCAAGTGCCTCAGGCACTAGGCCACCAGAGCTCCCTATTTCTAGACTAATTATGTAAAAAACAATAAAACCCTATTTGTTTAAGCTACTACGAGGAGGTTTAGCATTGTCTAATGAATACACTGTCATTTCCATTTCCAAATGAACTTAAATGTAAGAGGATTTTATTATTATTATTATTACAATGCCTCTGGGGTACTACTGGCATTTACTGTCTGGAGCCAGAGATGTACTTCTTGCAGTGCATGGGGAAGTCACACTGAAAATGGCAACTGTACCCACGATGGGAAACCAGGAACAGAATGCTCAGGCTGTTTCTAATGGCCACATTAACGGAACCGTTACTATATTTAATATTACTGTTACTATAGTTTTACAGAAGAGTCCGGATGACATGGTGGTTAAAGTGGTTGGCTGCTAACTTAAAAGGTTGGCAGTTTGAACTCACCAGCTGCTCCATGGGAGAAAGATGTGGCAGTCTGCTTCCATAAGTGTTTATGGCCTTGGAAACACTATGGGGCAGTTCTACTCTGTCCTATAGGGTCACTATGAGTCTGAATCTACTTGATGGTAATGGGATAGTTTGACACTGTGAAGGGAGACACAGAACCATAAAACATGGTCTCTTCCCATTTAAATGTAACAGTTTAGTAGTAGAGAAAAGACAGATAATAAATAACTACAAAGAAACACAAGCAGTACAGGGGTCAAAGAGGATTATAATTAAGTTGGGGCAGAGAAAGCTCATTCTTGGCTGGGATTCACAGAAGTGAGGTCAAAGCTGGAATGTCAAGAATGGGCAGGATTTGTTAGGCAGAGAAAGAAGAATGACCTTAAATGTGAGTGGGAAAGTATAGGGCATATTCAGGGCATATACTTCAGTGAAGTAGACCAGGGTCTGTATGCGACACGGTACAGAAAGAAAAGGAGGCTGACGTCATCACTCTGGACAACACCTACGTTTAGGGAGTACGTGAGGAAGGAGAGTGAGCCAAGCAGACAAAAAGAACAGAAAGTAAATAAAGAGAAGAACCTAAGTAGTAGGGCTTCTAAAGCCAAGGGATAAAAGGATTTCAAAAAATCATCCTAGCAATGGTAAGTGCTACAGAGAAATTAAGGGAAAAATAGACTAGAAAGTTCACAGTGTCAGGCCAAGGCAGGAACCAGGTTGGTGAACCAAAGGCATGGGTACAGGATACCCACTCCCCTTTTTATCAAAAGCACGTAACATGGAAGATGGTATACAGAAAGTAAAAACTATTGCCACCAGGTCAATTGTAACTCACAGTGACCCTCACTGGGTTCTCAAGGCTGCAAGTCTTTATGGAAGTAGATTGCCTCATCTTCCTCCTGTGGAGCAGCTGGTGGGTTTGAACTGCCTACCTTTTGATCTTTGTCATATGAAAAAACCAAACCAAACTCACTGCTGTCGAGTCAATTCTGACTCATAGTGACCCCCCATTGGGTTTCTGAGGTGGTATCTCTACAGAAGTAGATTGACCAGTCTTCCTTTCAAGGAACGGCTGGTGGGTTTGAACTTCCAGCCTCTGGTTAGCAGTCAAATGACTTAGGCACTACATCACTGAAAAATTACTATGAGTCAGGGAATTTTACTAAGACTCCCTTTTTACAAAATTTTTTAGTTCAGTTATTTAAAAAGCCTACTTACTGCTGCATTTCTTCCACGCTAGACTACAGCGCTTGAGGACACAGAGAAGGATCAGGGGCTATGCAGAAACAACAAACACTCAGGGAATGAAGGCACCTATGATTTTGTAAGACTAGATTAATTATAAGGAGCTCTGGTAGTGTAGTGGTTAAAGCATTTGGCTGCTAACGAAATAGCCAGTGATTCAAATCTACTAGCTGCTCCAAAGGAGAAAGATGAGACAGTCTGCTACTGTAAAGACTGACAGCCTTGGAAACCCTGTGGGGCAGTTCTACTCTGTCCGAAAGGATCGCTATGAGTTGGAATTGACTTGATGGCAGTAGGTTTGGTTTTGGTTTAGTTTAATCACTGGGGAGAATCAAACATATTTGTTTTACTTATTTTTTTCATCTATTAATTTTTAGAGTATAAGAATACTCATATTCAAACTCCTCAAGAATTCATTCCTTTAGCTATCAAATATATAAATATATCCAAATGACACACATTTGTTTTTTCCTTTAGAAAACCAGGTAACTTACCACTGGGTCATACTCCCAAAGTTGGTTGCCTTTCAGGTGGTGGCATTTGAGCATTGTGACTGGGCCATTAAGTTTAGAAACATCCAGACAAAGGTCATCTGTTCTAATTTCTTTGTTGGCAGTATAAGAGAAAACCTGAAAGCAAAAATGCACACGTGTAAGCCTCACAGTACAAAGTGTCTCATATGCTCAAGAATCTGCACGGCAACAACAACTACACCCATTCCTTACAGGGTTAGTTTCCCAAAAGCAGGTTGTTATGTGAAAATGGGATTATACAAAAATGGAGGATGACATCAGATTACAAAATGGAGGATGACTGCAGCAGTACACAGGACTACACGCCAAGCTGCATCATGACATACAACTGGCACACCCCTGAGAACTGCGGCCTGGACAAGCAGACATGTAACCCTAACCCTCTCAGCCAGCGTCACTCTTGCCTTGTACCTCAGCGTTTGTTATTGCCATCATGAGATAAATAACTGGATTGTACATTTTTCACTACTGTCCTAAATGTGAATTGCTGGATAATGAGACAGTAAGTGAGGAGTAGCAATATTTCAAGATAAATGATTTCTGAATTTCATTAAAGTAATGGAGAAAGAAACAGAACTTTGATAAATTTCTAGATTATAAATTAAATAACTGAGAAAAGTTATCACTAAGTTTATAGAGAAAAGCAAAAAAGACCCTGAACGCTACGTATACACTAAGTATACTGTCGAGGTTGTTACCTGTTTGACTAAAAAGCAAACTCAGCACTCAGCAACGTAAATACAGTTCTCACAAGGGGAGACAAGGGTTGACAACTTACAAGGGTTGAAGGGACCTTTAACCAATGTTTCATTTAAAAGTAATAATTAGATTGAAGGTTCCTTTCACCTAAGAGTCTTTATTATTTATTTTTACATATATGAAACTACTTCCTGAATGGTATCATGGGAATAAAAAGGGCAGAGGGGGATGAAAAAAACAATCTGAAAATTATCTCTTTTAAAACTTTACTAAGACACTCACCTGATTACCCCCCATACCATGACAGTTAAAAATTCCAACTTTTTCATTCTCCTTTCTGGCCATGTTATCCAGACATTGATTTGTTTCCACATTTCTTATCTATGGGACAACAGATGGTGAAAATATCAGGAGTTAGAGATGCAGACACACAGAAATCAACCTACTTTCCTTGGTGCTACTATAAAAAAAATCCCTCAAATTTCCCAGGTAACAGGTATAGGTTGGATTTTTTTTTTTTTTTTTTTTTAATCACTAGTTACCTCAAATTCTTTGGTCTAAGTCTTATTAACTGTTTATGTAATTTCTTTGTTTCAAGAGGAATAGTCTTTAAATTCTTATTTCATTTTTTTCAAGCTATACTTCTAGGATTTGTATTTAAGTTCAATATACTCTAATTTGCCTAATACTTTAAAGCAATCTTACAACCCTCTGAGGATACTATTAACAACCAAGATAAGGGGCATTACTTTTGATAACTACTCTGATGACCACTTCTTAGGAAACTGAAGGTGAGTATTTTCTACTCAGAAAGCTTGGAGCGTGGCTTTACTGGAAGCCCAAGCATGGTGTGGTGTAGGCACCACTCTTCTGTCAAATATTTGTCAAGGAGAGCAAAGGAATGTAAATTAGTCATCAGCCTCAGGAAGACTATTTTTGGCAATGCCTTTGCTATTTTGTTTCTTTCGAACCACTACAGTTTAAAAGCATATGGTGAAGTAATAAACCTTTGGAAGTCTTCCATCTATTCCAATGAATGGTACTGTTAGCAAGAAAGCCAGAAGGGAGATGTGCAACAGACATTTGGCATGCCATGGAGACAGAAAACAAGTGTAATCAATCCTGAATGATATAAAGTGGCAGTAAAGTTAAAACCATAAATAGGCCATTTATTGCTTATAAAGACAAATGTACCATCTGCATAGTATTCCAATCTGTGTATGAGCACACGTACCACTAGAAAACGGGTCTTGGGATCAAATGTGTTTGTGAACTACTGGTTTAAACAAATTTTCAATAGCTTTCTTTTCTAAAGACCTTCTCAAAGCCTTTCAGTACACTATGGCTGGCCCATTAAGACATGAGCAGGCTCCAAAGTTCTGATTTTTGAGGCTGGGATCATTCCCAAGGTCTTGTCACAGTGCAAGGTCCCAGAACGACCCCAGACCTAAAGATCTCAGTAGGAGCTGGAAGTGATGGTACCGAAAGTATAAGATATAAAAAGCAGCATTTCCCAAACATTTCTGGGTACAAATCTACTTCCATTTCCTTTATCCACTGTCTTTTTTATCAAGTCCATAGGGAAATTTTGGTTACATCTGAAAAGGAACATGGGTGTTAGTGGTTTAGAGTACAAGCTCTAAGGCCAGACTGCCTGTGTTCAAATCCTGCCTCTTCCATTTTGTGGCTGTGACCACAGCCATGCTGTTTAAACCTTTATCTGTGTTTTAATTTACCCATCTGTTAAGTGGGGATAGTAGCATTCATCTCACAGTATTGATTGGACGATAAAATGATTACTATATATCAAACACTCAGACTTGTGCTTGACATGGAGTCCATGCTCAGTCAATCTTAGATTATTAGATCTGCCCGGAGAATAAATTGGTCAGCCCGTAAGATGAACTAAACCATCAAAGGGTCTGGATCTTTTGCTTTTTGTGATTGTTTAGGATAGTCAACTGCCAGATTAATTAGCTATTAGCTATCACAATGGAACACATTTATTCAGGTCTAGACCCTACAGGAGTTATGGGAGTTAAATTTAGTTGACACCAGACACTGTAAGTTACGTCTCTTACTCTAGTTATTTACACCTTCTAATTGCTTTTGTACTCTAAAGCCCCATGATTTCAGGTTTCCCTCGTTGAAGTGTGACAAGTTATCTCTGAATGGCGACATTCCAGTCTCTGGCTAAGCAGGCTCCCAAAGGTGGAGTGATGGTTGCAATTTAAGATTTCTGGCTGCCCTGTGATGGGTGCTTGGGAACGACCCCAGCCCCCCCAAATCAGTACTTTAGAGCCTGAATAGTGTGGTCTGGTGTTAAGGGCACAGCAGGCTTAGTACCAGCTGCGTAGCTAATAAGGCAGTAAGCAGCAGGCCACACAGGGTAAAACCTGTCCCTTACATAGGAAGCCAGCTGGCAAGGGGCAGGGCATGAGGAAAGCTTGCCTTGGCAATCATCCATTACGGGTTAGACAAGTATTTCTTTGTAACACTTCTAAGCTCTGGCCCAGTCAACAATGCCTAGGTGTTGCCCCAAACTGGGTTAGTTCGAAAGAAAAACAAAACAAAACAAAACAAAACCAACCATCTCCTCACTCTGTATGCTAAAAGCAAGTTACAGGAGCAACTGTTCTAACTCTTCCCACAGCATGTCACCCCTCTGGGCCTTTGTTGACTAGAATGGGCAGCAGCAAAGGGAACAGATTCTCATTAATAAGACCTTAGTGAGTCATTCTCCCTCAAGTGTGAATGAGAATCCGCCAAGGCTCAAGAAAGACAACATAACCCCACACTCCAGGTACGCAGGACACACACCATAACCCCACTCCAGGGCTGCAGGACACACACCATAACCCCACACTCCAGGTACACAGGAGACACAACATAACCCCACACTCAGGTACGCAGGAGACACACCATAACCCCACACTCCAGGTACGCAGGACACACACCATAACCCCACTCCAGGTACGCAGGACACACAACATAACCCCACACTCTAGGTGTGCAGGAGACACAACATAACCCCACACTCCAGGTATGCAGGACACACAACATAACCCCACACTCCAGGTACACAGGACACAACATAACCCCACACTCCAGGTACGCAGGAGACACAACATATCCCCACACTCCAGGTACGCAGGACACACAACACACAACATAACCCCACACTCCAGGTACGCAGGAGACACAACAACTCCACACTCCAGGTGCACAGGAGACACAACATATCGCCACACTCCAGGTATGCAGGACACAACATATCCCCACACTCCAGGTGCGCAGGACACAACATATCCCCACACTCCAGGTACGCAGGACACACAACATAACCACACTCCACACAACATATCGCCACACTCCAGGTACGCAGGAGATACAACATATCCCCACACTCAGGTACGCAGGAGACACACCATAACCCCACACTCCAGGTGCGCAGGACACACAACATAACCCCACACTCCAGGTACACAGGAGACACAACAAATCCCCACACTCCAGGTGCGCAGGACACACAACATAACCCCACACTCCAGGTACACAGGAGACACAACATATCCCCACACTCCAGGTACACAGGACACACAACATATCCCCACACTCCAGGTACACAGGAGACACAACATATCCCCACACTCCAGGTACACAGGACACAACATATCCCCACACTCCAGGTACACAGGAGGACAGGGCACAAGACAGAGTTCCCTGAGACCATCCTCCAAAGCGCAGGTAATCATGTTAACTCATTACAAGTATTAATGAGTAAATTTCACATTTCAAGAAAATTTACTGCTGACTTCTAAAAGAAATAACTAAAGACGTCACCAGAAATAAATATGCCACTAATATTCTCTCAAAACTGAGATCTAAAGTCCCCCCCCCAACCCAATCTCTAGGGGATCAAATTGACAACAGCAACTTGAAAGAGTAGATAGGAACCTTAGGAAATAAATAACATTCCTCCTCTCCAATAAATATATGCTGCAAATCTAATTTATTTTGAATGACCTTTCAAGTTTCCTTGTCATCTTTATAATGTACCTTCACATTTACATTCTTCAAGCTCGGATTTAGACAGTAACACTAACAAATTAGGTTTAACAGTGTATGGTCTCAACTAAAGCAGTGAGTTTGTTAAACAGCAAGTCTACCAAAGATAATGACATATTGTAGCAAGAGCTTAACTGTGAAAGGTGAGGGGCAGAGCATTCTTATTTTGAAATATACCATAATTAAACATTAAAGAAAATTTCAAGTTAGGAGGTAGATTCTGTCAACTAACCAGAGTTTTCTCATGTTTAAGGTTATGTACTTTTAATATAAAGGTATTTCCTTGTCAGAAGTTTAACCTCTATAATTTTTGATGGAGAAGTGAGAAAATAATATTCAGTTAGGATATAGATATAGGATATAGATCTGTATTTTTACCTCTCCCAAAGAGAAATAATGACGTGGAATTTGAGAATCAGGATAAATAGTCTCTAGGTACCAAGAGAAAGGTCTGCATTGTAGTTTGTGTCTTAGACCGAGCCTTGATGATATATCTCCATAGTCCACCTTTGTAACACCTGTTGAAAGAAATAATGGACCCTGGATTACAAGTATTCTATTAGGTCACACAATCCTATTATATACTTCATCTAACAAGCCACATAAATGGAAAACATGGAATTATTTCATATTCATAAACCAGGATTCCAGCTCCCAAAATATAAACAAGGAAAAGACATTAAAATGTGCTTTAACTTTTCAAAGAAAAGTTAATTTTACATGAGAATGAAAATACATGTTAATCATATGACACACAAACAAGTTAAATGGGTTCAGAACACTTTAATAAATATTACAGCAAAGAAACAAAAACAAAAAAACCAAGATCATGGAAACAATAAGTCCTAGCGACTGGTACACCATCAGATCTGCAACCTATACAACTACGAGACCAGAAGAATAGATGGTGCCCAGCTACCACTGTCATCCACTTGGAAGGGATGTAGGAGATCCTGGATAGAGAGGGAGAACAATGTGGAACAAAACTCAAAATCATTTGGAGGGGAAAAAAAAAAAAAAGAAGGTGGGACCGGGTTTGCTGGTCCAATAGAGCCTGGTGGAACCACTGAGACTATGGCCCCTAGCTGCCCTTCAGGTCTGGCATTGAACCCACAACTTGTGGTTTCCAGCCAAACAAAGTACAGGCATGTGAGTTAAACATTTACCTCAAGTAGACACATGCCCTGGAGAGAACAATCATGGGAGAAGGAAGGGCTGCTTACGCACAGGGAGACAGCTCAGGGCGCAGAAGAGTATGGAGGAATGGACACTGGGAAGAGGTAACTATGGGGAGGAAGTGGGAGAGGAGCTGTTGCATTGTGGTAAACTGTGGCCAATGACATGAGACAAAGTATATGTGAACTACTGTATGGAAAGTGAATTTGCTCTGTAAATCTCTACCCAAATCACAATAAAAAACAAACAAACAAAAAAAAAACCCCAGTATCTCTTTTCCCCAAACCAATCAGATATTAAACAGGACAACTATTTCTAGTTGGGTTTCCCTCATACAAGTGATTGAACTGTGCACATTGCTGTATTTACAGTAATACAAAAATGAAGGTGAAATTGTAACAAACTCGGCAGATTTACGGCTGATGGTATAACTGTGCCCACAAAACTCTGACTAGCAGTGAAAAGTTCCTGGGGAGAAGTCCGTGAGGCACATAATGGGGCTGTGTTGGCCTTTCAATATTTGACATTTTTATGAAGGCCCCACACCATGAAGGCATCAAGGCCCCTGCTTATGGAGAGCCCATGTGACCACTGCTCCAGCAGCTGGCTGTGCTGGGTAACAGAGCAAGGATACAGAAAGATGCACACGAGCCAGGGAATGGCTGAAAATTAACTCAGTGCAACTAACCAAGAATAAATGTAAAATGTTACAGTCAGGTTAAAAAAACAGTACCTGCATAACACTGAGGTTTACAGTAGTTTACATAAACTGACTTGGATAATATGTTATTGTTGTTAATAGTATCTTACACCAGCCATTCTACTAAAGCAGTTTTTACCCATTGTGGGATTTGATTTATTCCTTCAAATGATGCTATGAGGTTGGTGTTTTGCCTCTGTTCAAAGCTTGTTTTCTACCCACTCAGAATGTATTAGGATGAGGGATAAGAAAGTGCAGTATTGTGTTTCTAATATAAAATAGTACTCACCTGGGGAAATTATATAGAAGAAATTCTTGAATTCATCCATCCAAACTTCTGCAAGGCGTCTGTTATTTTTATTGATAATCTGCCCTGTGCCTCCCGGAAATGTGTAAGGTGTAGCTTTCCTAAACACATGCCCAACATGTGAGCATGTAACAATTTCCAAAGTACCTCCACACTGCCAGATCTGAAAATAAGAGCAAAGCAGACCATGTAAGATATTTGTGGCTGGGTTTAAAAAACAAAAACAAAAAAACCCTGACTTTTATTGAGTTTCATTGTTGGAATTTCACAGAATCTGACATGCAGTATAGCTCCTGCTATCTGGTCACAGAGCCAGTGCTTCCTCAGGAGCAATGCTTTCTCTAATTTTTGGTTCTGATTAAACATCACAAGTTGAAGGTTAAAACACAGAAAAGAAGGCTGAATGCTAAATATAGAAAAGACATGAGATGAAGTTGAAAACAGTGCTTTATAACTGCAGACCATGACTCATAAATTCATAAATCCAAATTTGATGAATTGCAACCACCACTTGCTATCAGGCCAATACCGTTTCATGACGTGTTTGTTTAAATTCTGTGTGTGTAATGCATAATATATTTATTAATATGATTCATGGTTAAAAAACCTTTGACTGGAGATATCTACCCAGATTCTTTTTCATTTTTTTTTTTTTAAATTGTGATCTGGGTGAAAGTTTACAGAGCAAATTCACTTTCCATACAGCAGTTCACATATACTTTGTCTCATGACATTGACTACAATTTACCCCAATGCAACAGCTCCCCTCCCACTTCCTCCCCCTGGTTACCTCTTCCCTGTGTCCTTCCCTCCATGCACTCCTGCCCCCTGAGCTATCTCCCTGTGCATACACAGCCCTTCTATTCTCCCATGATTGTTCTCTCCAAGGAGTGTATCTACCTTCTGAAAATATTCACCTTATATGCCTGTCTTGTATGGCTGGGAGCCACAGGTATGGGTTCAATTCCAGACCTGAAGGGCCATAATCTCAGTGGTTCCATCAGGCTCTATCAGACCAGCAAACCTGGTTGCTTTTTTTGTTTTTAATGATTTTGAGTTTTGTTCCACATTGTTCTCCCACTCTATCAAGGATCTCCTACATAGATCACCCCCCTGAGTGGTTGACAGTGGTAGCTGGGTACCATCTAGTTCTTCTGGTCTCACAGTCATATAGGTTGAGGGTCGCATGGTGTACCAGTTGCTTGGACTAATTGTTTCCATGAATCTTTGGTTTTCTTCATTCTTCTTTGCCTGGGACGAGGAGAGTCCCATCATTGCATGTAGATCGCTGCTTACAAGCTTTTAAGATCCCAGTCGCTACTCACCAAAGTAGGATGCGGGACAATGTTTTGTGCAGCATGTTATGCCAATTGAGCTTGACTCTGCAACTATGGTCCCGAGCCCACAGGTCCAACTACTCCCTCCCTCTGGGTAGCTGGCTGTGGCCAAGAAGTGACTATAACCTTGTCCCTTGTCAGCTCTAGTATACACCTCCTATCCAGGTTCTCATCTGCTTCCCTTTAAACCTGTCTCACATCGTGTACATTAAACAGAACCTAGGAATCAAAACTAGATCATGAGTTATGCACTAAGATACTGATGATACGCTTTTTGTTGGCTTTCTTAGAATAAAAAGGAAAAAACAAAAACGGATCAAGTACGGTTTCACATCTTTAATTTTATGAAATTATTCTTCTGCTTCTTCAAAATACATTTTTATGAGTTAAAAACTCTCATAAATATTTTCAATTAGAACACATTTTGAAAAGTTCTGTTTTTGTGAAATATTCAGAATGTTTACTTTAGTATTTCTCAGGATCATAAAGTATTAGAGCTGGAAAGGATCTCCAAGATGACCTAGAACCCAATTCTTTCTTTTTACAAGAGGCAAAGTGATTCCCAGAGGAAGAAAGTGAGCAGGTTCAGATTATAGGACAGTGCACTGTTGTTTCCACAATAATAAGCTATATGCCAAAAGCTGATTATTTTAAAAAATATGCAACGTCATTAGAGTAACAAGTTGATTTAGTAAACATGAGATATAATATAGAGTGTGAAATTATGTTTTGTGGAAGTTAAATACCAAAGTAGCATAAACAAGTAACGCATTATTTTTTCGTTTAATGAATTACCTCTTTACAAATAATAGAAATGAACAAGAATGACTAAGAAATCTTATATAAATTTCATAGCTAGATTAATACTTAAGAAAATGGAATCATTTGCTTAAATAGTTTGTAATGAATCCTTAATAGCATCACCAAACCAGTGAGTGATATAAAGATGTAAATTATCTACAAAAAATTAGCAATGTCAGAAAAATAAATACTAATTTCTCTGTTTGAAGCTCTTAGGGACTTAAGACTCTGAAGTCAAATTAAACTCATATTAAATTTAACTTGTATTTTCTAGTGATAACACAGATAATCAAACCATATCTATATTTGAGGTTAATTTTTTTTCCCCCAAAAGGAACTTACCCTAAAGGAAATTTCTAGGTTTTCTCCTCCCCAAATATCCATTCCAGCATCATATGTTCCAATTTCCTGAAAGTAATCTCTGTCTATTGAAAAAAGGCCTCCAGCCATTGTTGGTGTTCTGAAATTCAAGCATAATACCATACCATTAATAATCATAATTTACAACTTAAAATCATTTTTTGTTTTTCAAAGTGTGTCATAACTCTTTTTAAGTACAGAACAACTGCTTGTTCACATATTCTCCAGAAGCTTCAGAGGCCCCCAGGGGCTGTCTGTATTTTTATGCCATGTTATTTGGCATAACATTATCTGCCATGACCCGCGCCCCAGTGACGATGACCACTGGATGTCCTCCCAATTACAGTCTCTGCCAGGGCATCCCTTTCTGTTCGCCACAGTCCTCTATCCTTAAGGCTCTTCCTGCCTTTGGCGGTTTTCTTGATTCTCAGGTCCTGACTTGAGCTTCCACCTTGAACTTCTTTAACTCTCTTCATTCAACTGTGTCTCCTACAGAGCTCCTAACAACTATAAATGCAGGTGACTATATGAACCGAATAGAGTTAATATAAGGATGCTTGGATGGCACAGATGGTTATGTGCTTGACCACTCTGGTAGGGTAGTGCCTAAGGCACTTGACTGCTAACCAGAAAGCTGGCAGTTCAAACCCACTAGCCACTCCTCGGAAGATGGGGCAATCTACTTCCCTAATGATACTGCCTCAGAAACCCAAGGAGGGGTCACTATGAGTTGGGTCCAACTCGAGGGCACATAACAACAACAACAACAACAACTATCCAAAAGGCTGGTGGTTCAAACCTACCCAGAGGCACCTCAAAAGGCAGCTCTTCGAGAGATTTGCCTCCCAAAGGTGGAGAGCCTTGAAAACCCTAAGGAGCAGTTCTACTTTGCACACATGGGGTCACAATAAGTCAGAATCAAGTTAACGCCAACTAACAAAAAACAGAAGGGCGCTCTGGTAGCATAGTGCCTAAGGCATTTGACTGCCAGAAGGCTGGCGATTGGGCAGTCTACTTCCGTAGATATACCACCTCAGAAACCCAAAGAGGGGTCACTATGAATCAGAAACAACAACAGCAGTGAGTTTTTTTTTTTTTAAAAACAACTGAGTTAATACATAATAAAAACATGGGGCGTGTATCCAAGATCATATATAGGGTTGGCAGACAATGGTCCTATAAGTTTATGTGAATGATCAGAATTCCCAGGTGTATAGTAGAGCTGACAAGGGGCAAGGTTGTGGTCACTGTTTGGTCACAGCCAGCTACCCAGAGGGACTGAGTAGTTGAACCTGCACGCTTGGGACCATAGTTGCAGGGGACATCAAGCTCAATTGGCATAACATACTATACAAAACATTGTTCCACCTCCTACTTTGGTGAGTAGCGACTGGGATTTTAAAAGCTAGCAAGCTGCCATCTAGATGCAACGATGGGTCTCTCCTCGTCAAGAGCAAAGAAGAAAAAAGAAAACCAAAATTAATGGAAACAATCAGTCCTAGCGACTGGTACACCATCCGATCTGCAACCTATACAACTATGAGACCAGAAGAACTAGATGGTGCCCGGCTACCACTGTCATCCACTTGGAAGGGATGTAGGAGATCCTGGATAGAGAGGGAGAACAATGTGGAACAAAACTCAAAATCATTTGGAGGAAAAAAAAGAAGGTGGGGACCAGGTTTGCTGGTCCAATACAGCCTGGTGGAACCACTGAGACTATGGCCCCTAGCTGCCCTTCAGGTCTGGAATTGAACCCACACCTGTGGTTGTCAGCCAAACAAAGTACAGGCATGTGAGTTAAACATTTACCTCAAGTAGACACATGCTCTGGAGAGAACAATCATGGGAGAAGGAAGGGCTGCTTATGCACAGGGAGACAGCTCAGGGCGCAGGAGAGTATGGAGGGATGGTCACTGGGAAGAGGTAACTATGGGGAGGAAGTGGGAGGGGAGCTGTTGCATTGTAAACTGCGGTCAATGACATGAGACAAAGTATATGTGAACTGCTGTATGGAAAGTGAATTCACTCTGTAAATCTTTACCCAAATCACAATAAATAAAATAAAATAAAATAAAATAAAAAATACATAATAAAACAGTTTACATATAATAATAAAGGGCTCTAAAGAGTGGCAGACATTGTAAAGATGTAAAATTAAACAGGATGAATATGAGTCCACTCTGTATACCTAACAGGAAAGGAGGACATGAAGAAAAGAATAAAATCAATATACTTCTCCTAAGAGGATCATTGTCCTGATCATGTATGGTATGTTCTTTATAGAAAAGGAGTCCAATTCATTAAAACATGGCTAGACGTGAAGAGGGAATGAATGGTAACTGGTGGAATCAGGCAGAGAAATGACAACAAAGGAGGATTTAAATAAGTATCAGTCAACCTTTTTAATTTCCATGAAGGATGAGTATAGAGAAAACATGGAGTCCAACCAGGTAATCAGTTCCAGTGACCAAGGATACTATTACTATAAAGATCATATTTTAGGGTGAAATGGCCACCTCTGTAACCCTGAAATATACACGACATGCTTTAGTGAGCGTGGCAGCATTTGTCCTTCCGGGGGGAAAGTTTTCACAAATAGATTAGGCTTACCTTGGTTTTAGAAGAGAAGAAGAATTAGACAAGGCTAGTATTTTAGGTGTTACAGGAAAAAGGCCAACACCCAGAGTTCTCATTTAGTACAGGGGTTTCTTTTTCTTTTTTCTTTTTGCAGAGTTTCCTCCCCTTTTCTCCCCTCCTAGCTCAGTACAGGGGTTTCTTGAAGGAGCTCTGGAGGTATAGTGGGGTTAAGGCATGGGCTGCTAACGGAAAGGCTGGGATTCAAACCCACCAGCTGCTCTGCAGAAGATGCAGCAGTCTGCTTCTGTAAAGATTTACAGCCTTGGAAACACACTGGGGGTTGCTATGACTTGGAATCCCCTTGATGGCAGTGAGGTGTTTTTTTTTTTTTTTTTTTGTGAGGTGTTTTTTTTTTTTTTTTTGACTTGGGTTTGGGAATATCTCTAAATTCCCTAGAACTGTACACTAAATCTTCCATTTTGTGCATGTACACTTTTCTCTACTAGAGAAGGTTCACAGTTTTATCAGATTTTCAAAGAAATACTTGATCTAAGAATGTTTAGGAAGTCCTGATTTAGATGGTGGACTGAACTGTGAGCTAGAGAAAGGAAAAGTCCCTTGTAACAGAAAGGACTTGGGCTGGTTAGGGAAGGATATAGAGTCAGCGAAAGCTCTCATCAGCTTTGCCAGGACTGGACTTGAGTTCAAAGGGCAGTAGAGCTAGGAGCCCAGGGCAGGAGAAAAAGGGGAAGCTGAAGACTGGTTCTGAAGACATTCTTAATAGTAACAGAAGTGGCAGGTGTCTGGTTTGAATTCTAGGATGACTCATAAAACACAAAGGTCTCAATTTAAAGGTCCTGAACAGAAGGAAGATTTTTATCTCTTTCTTAAAAAAAAAGTATGAATGACAGTGTAGAACAAAAGAAAATCAGACAATATATTAACAAAATTTCCTTTTTACATTTTGTGTCTATTCTAGTTATTTATGTTTGGAAACAAACTTTTCTAACCTTTCCACTCAGTAAGTATCATCCAGATATTATAATTCCAAATTTAAAATTTTACGTTCTCATCCAATGACCTAGTTTTGGAGAATATTTTCACATATTGACACTTAAAAATAAATAATCAAGGGAACAATCCGATTTAAGCTAAATATTATCTTTAACCAAATTAAAACACAAACCTGACTTATGCATTTACAAACTGCTGTTCATATAGGAACCCAAAACATACACATTTTGTCATTTCTCATGTATACTAGATATATATATAAATGAAAATTTATAATTTTATTAGTTGATGAGAGGGAGAAATGCTTCATATTTCTCAAAATGCATTTATCACTCTTGATAAGATTCCTGAAATCTGTACAATCTTCTGCTAATAACAACACTTTAGAAACAAAGTCTGACAAAGTAGCTACCTGACAGGAAGAGTTCGATCACCTTTCCTTCTGTCCATTTCTCTTTGGGGAACAGGATACCAGCGAAAATTGAGCTTCCAGTTGAATCCACCATAGGTCATATCGGAGCCTGCCATATACTCAAACGTATCATCACTGATGACATCAATGATAGGACACACGACTGTTCTCCTATGAACATAAAAGCAAATTAAAAGCTCTTAAAATTTTTTCCTGTAGGACAACTACATTAAGAATAGCAGAGTGACCCATATCAATTTAGTTTTGTATATTTCACTGTACATAAAATATATTTCAATAAAATTTTTTTAAAAAAAGAATAGCAAAGTGTTTTAAAAATGAAAAAAATGCATTCTATAATGCTAAAGAAAGTGGTGAAAAAAATTTGTTACATTCTACCAAGCTGGCATAATTAAAGATTTATTGATTACCATCCATACCTTCTTACATATATAAAAATACTTACAATAGCTCTACTGTTTTCAAAATTAGCACTTTAAGATAACTTTCTTAACAACCAACTCTTGGACATTAATGTTTTTTATGTCTTGCTACTAAGATATTACAGTGAACATTTATATAATAGTATTTCACTTTTGCTTTAAGAATGAACTTCTAAGAATGAGATTATGATTAAAGGGCAGTTGATAGGAGCTGCAAATCAAATGCCAAGAGAAGCCAAGTGCATACCAAAGACTTCAAACAGCAGCACCATGTGGCTGAGGCTAACGAGATGTCACTGGTTTCCAGAGGTGCCTCACTTTCTGATGGTGGTCTAATTCTAACTCCAACTCCCATGGAGTGTTCCAATGTATTCTCTGCCTTTGGCTTTCCTGCAGTTAGCATGAGTGGGTTTCTGCTTCATGCAAACCAAACAAACCAGCAAAAATAAGTCTTTTGAATCTCAAACCAAACTCACTGCCATTGAGTCGAATACGACTCATAACAACCCCTCCCTGGGTTTCTGAGGTGGTAGCTCTATGAAAGCAGATTGCCCAATCTTCCTTCCAAGGAGTGGCTGGTGGGTTTGTACTGCCAGCCTTCTGGTTAGCAGTCAAGTGTCTTAGACACTATGCCAAATATTTATTAAACTATGGCAGAAACTCTTTTGGGAAAGAATAATCATCCTATCAACACAATACCTACAGCCTGGATATTAGTTAGGTGTTGTTTTAAAAAATTATAGTTGAAATCAATCTCTCAGTACCTCAGATTTAAGATATGAAAAATGTTCCTTTATCCATTCAGCAAACATTTATTAAGTTTCTATAACTTGGCATCTGAAAGGCCTGGTGGTTCAGTGATTAAGCACTCAGCTGCTAACTGAAAGGTTGGCTGCTCAAACCCACCAGCTGCTCTGTGGGAGAAAAAAATGTGGTAGTCTTTTTCCGTAAAGATTACAGCCTTGGAAACCACGTAGGGCAGTCCCACTCTGTCCCACAGGGTCGCTATGAGGTGGAATCAGCTAGAGAGCAATGGGTTTTTTTGTTTGTTTCTTTAAGTTGGCATTTTACCAACTAATGAGGGCTACTAAATAACCTGACTAAATATCTCTGGTAGCATAGTGGCTAAAAGCACTTGACTGCTAACCAGAAGGCTGGCGGTTCAAACCCACCAGCCACTCCTCGGAAGGAAGGTTGGGCAATCCTACTTCCGTAGTGATACTGCCTCGGAAACCCAAGGAGGGGTCGTTATGAGTCGGGTTATATGACTCGACGGCACATAACAACAACAACAACAAATAACCATGCCTTAAGGATGTAAGATATGGTAATAAGTTTCTCATAAGACCAGTTTCTGATAGGAAAAAGATTTAGCCAAGTCTCAGTCTGCATAAGCTACTGAGGACAAAGAACTGAGGAACACTGAGCAAACAGCTGAAGTATAACAGGAAATTCCAAGAATTAAGAAACATAAAGGGAAACATTAGTGCATGAACCTTGAGGAGAAAAGACCATTAGATATAATTACTTAAAATCCATTCACGTTTTAAAAATAAACACTTGTAGATTACACTTGCTATATTCCAGGCTTTGTTCTAAGTGCTTTAAAAATATTAAATAATTTATCCTGTATTTTAACAATATGGTACAATTTTTTATTTCTGATGAGGACCCTGAGGTACAGAGAACTGGATCGCTTAAAGTCATACAACTATTGAGTGGCTGAGCCGGGATTTTAATCCAGCCTTCTTGTGCTAAAATCTGTGCTCTTAATCATTACGCTGACAACAGAAATTCTGGTTTCTTTTCACACTTAAAATTTACAGGTAGGCCAAGTAATAACCATAACAACACACAATTAAATAACATTTTACTCATATAGTTACAATTATAGACAAGTATTTTTGTCTTTTTTTTCTGATGGAGCCATGGTGGCACAGTGGTTCAGTGCTTGGCTACTAACTGAAAGGTCAGTGGTTTAGATCCACCAGCTAGCTTCCTGGTAAGATAGATGAGACAGTCTGCTTCTATAAGGATTTACAGCCCTGGAAACACTACGGGGCAGTTTTAGTCTTTCCTATAAGGTCAGCATGAGTCAGACTTGATTCAATGGTAGTTTTTTTTCCCCCCTAATTAGAAAATTAATGCCTGTTTATTAGAGAAAAGCAGAGTAATAATGTGTGAAAAAAGACGGGAAATAAATCTCTTATGATACACTGTGGTACTATCATCATTAACATTCTGGGGTTTTCCCAGGGATAAAAAAAGTAAAACCGGGATCCTGTGTATGGCTTAAGAAGTGGTGGTACAGTGGTTAAAGTGCTCAGCTGCTAACCTAAAGGTCAGTGCTTCGAACCCACTAGCTACTCTGTGGGAAGAAGATGTGGCAGTCTGCCTGTGTACAGATTTACAGCCTTGGAAACCCTATGGGGCAGTTCTGCTCTGTCCCACAGCATCTCTATAAGTCGACTCAGTGTCAACAGGTTTTTTATGTATGGCCTTGGTATCCAGCTTTTTTTTCACCTGATTATTATACTATGAACATTTCCTCATGTTATCAATGTTTTCTGGAAACATTTTATATTTCTGCATAACATTCCATTTTATGAATGTCACAGTTTATATAAATATTACAGTGAATATCCTTACATACAAATCTTTGTATTTGATCATTTCCTTAGAAGAGAGTCTCAAGAATGAAAAATCTTGGCCAATGGGGATGAATTCTAATGCTCTAAACACCTATCTCCAAATTAGATGACTGTCTCAGTTTGCAATCTTACCTGTGGTAACAGAGAGGCCATGTTACCGTTCCTCGCCAGCTCAGATTTTTTTTTTTTTTTAAATCCACAAACAAAACATTTTTAAAAAGAAATATATTTCTGTGCTTGGGTATGTCAGGTAAAACTCTGGATGTATAAACTACTAACGTCTTCCTGAAGAAATGAAACTCAATGGGTTTGCACTTCTGCTTAGGATATGTATGTTGTTGTTGTTATGTGCTGTCAAGTTGAACTTGACTCATAGCGACCCCTCCTTGCGTTTCCGAGGCAGTATCACTATGGAAGTAGATTGCCCAACCTTCCTTCCAAGGAGTGGCTGGTGGGTTGAACCACCAGCCTTCTGGTTGGCAATCAAGTGTCTTAGGCACTATGCTATCAGAACTTCTTGGGAGATATATATATATACATTTAAAATTTTATTGTGATTTGGGTGAAAGTTTACAGAGCAAATTCACCTTCCATACAGCAGTTCACATACACTGTCTTATGACACTGACTGTGACCTCCCACAATGCAACAGCTCTCTTCCCACTTCCTCCCCATAGCTACCTCCTCCCTGTGTCCTTCCCTCCCATGTACTCCTGTCCACACCCCCCAGCCGTCTTCCTGTGTATACACAGCCCTTCGACTCTCCCATGACTGATCTCACCAAGAAGTGTATCTACCTAATGTAAATGTTCAGCTCTTATGCCTGTTTTTTTTTGTTTGGCTGGAAGCCACAGAAGTGGGTTCAATTCCAGACCTGAAGGGCAGCTAGGGGCCATAGTCTCAGGGGTTCCATCAGGCTCTACCAGACCAGCAAATCTGGTCTACTTGGGATATTTTTATAAAGTCTGAATTTTATAAAAGAACCATTCTGTAATCAGCAAAAATATGACCCTTGCTTTAACTGGCATTTTTGTGGTTACTAAGAATATTTCATATTTACTAGTAGTTTTTATTTTATCTGTAAATTCCCTATTCATATTATTTATTCATTTTTCTTCTGCACTACTGATATTAATATGTAAGAATCAGTAAGAATGCATGTTATTAAAAACTTTAGCCTTTATGCTTATATATGAAAAATATTTTCAGTTTATTTACTTTTAAAATTTTGCTGATGATGAAGTTTGATGTGTAGAAATTTAAATATTTATCTGTTAAAATCTACCAATATTTATTGTGATTTCTTCCATGGACTCAAAGTTCATAAGTCTTTTTTCAACTAATATCAGTTAAATAGTCACCTGTGGTTTAGCCTTTTTTTTTGTAGTTCAATCTTTTTATATTTGGAATTTATTTTTATTTACTAACACACTTCTAAATAAAAATGATTATTTTACTTTCTGCTTTCCAATAGTTTGAATTCTCATTGTTGTTTACTGTAGTCATCAGGACATTCTGAACAGTGTTGATAGCAGATAATCGCATCTTACTCCCTTTTTAGTGAAAATCCTTTGGTATTTCCCAATTAAGTATGATGTGGGAAAGTCATTCAAATTATAAGGAAGTTGTTGGTTTCCTGTTTGCTCTTAATCAGGAATGTATGATTAATTTTGTCAGAGTCTTTTAAGATGCTACTGAAATGATTTTGTGGTTTTCCTTATTTGATAGATTATATTGGTATGATATATTCAATGAAGGGATTTTTCAATATAAAACCATCCCTATATTCTCAGTAAAAGAAAACTTTATTACAGTAGAATTCTCAAATAACGTATCACCAAATTAGGTCTGTCCATAGTTCATTCAGGGTCTTTCCAGCCCTATTCATGATTTGAGTGGTTTAAACCTAAGGCATTTGACTGCTTACCAGAAAGCTGACAGTTCAAACCCACCAGCCACTCCTCAGAAGGAAAACTGGGCAATCTACTTCTGTAGTGATACTGCCTCGGAAACCCAATGAGGCATTGCCGTAAGTCAACTCCACTTGACGGCAGTAAGTTTGGTTTTTTTTTGGTTTGATCTCTGAACTGGTAAAACAAATACTTTCTAAGGGGTACCCACATATGGGTAACTTTAATTTCTAGAGCATCTACTTATAGATGTACCTTTTACAAAACCTGATCTAGAAAAATTCTTTTTCCCTGTATCTGCTTTCACGGCACCCTCTTTTCTCACTTTTCAAGAAAGGCACGTGAGAGATGACTCTCCGTGGGTTCTTCCTGTTTCTGCAGAGGCACTGATGGCCTTTGCTCTCGGATGACCTTTGCAAGGATGATTACAGAGAACAATCTTGAAAGACAGAGTTCCCCTCCAGAGCAGAGATGGCTGCTGTTCAGTCCAACTTCTCTCTGGGGCAAAGGTCAGGTAGATGTGTAAGCAGCCTGTTATATAAGGTCCCAGTTTCCTAAGTTTGGGGGTTCCTCAGCTATGACACTGCAAATCAGCTGTGTGCACAGCAGCCCCATGGCTGCTCCACGTTGCTGCTAAGGGATTATGGGAAAGGGATTGATGTGAATAGGTAGCTCATGCTACCTGCAGTGCCACAATCAACAAACTCCTTTGTCTCTGATGCAAGAGGCTCATGTCTTTTGGCAGCATCCATGAAACTGTCACAGCTAACTGACCAGCATGCAAGTAAGTACAATCTCAGCCCCTTCAGAGTTCTTGACAAGGTACACCTCTCAATCTCTACAATGTTACTGTTAATATGGCACAGTGCCTGCCTGAGGATATAAAAATTTTGAGAGGCACCAAGAAAAGGGACAATTTGAAACACTGGTACTGGTGAAGCACTGGAGTGGTAGGGCTTCTTGCCTTTTTTTTGCCTTATATTTTGGCATTTGACTGCTAATCAGAAGGCTGTCAGTTCAAACCCACTAGCCACTCCTCAGAAGGAAGACTGGGCAATCTTCTTCCATAGTGATATCGCCTGGGAAACCCAAGGAGGGGTCGCCATGAGTTGGATCCAACTCGACAGCTCTGAGGTTTTTTTTTGGGGGGGGGATTTTGGTTTTATTTTTTCAAGTGTAAACTCTAATATTATTTGTTGTAATTAAGGTTGTGTGTCAACTTGGCTGGGCCTGGTTTTGAGTGGCTAGGCAGCTGGAAGTAGTTATTCCCCATGATGAGACTGGTAATCAACTCCATGGTAGAATCTACTGTGAGCATGCTTCACTGGCCTTAGGAATGTGGTCTGCTTCCAGTATATAAGCAGCAGCTTTGATAAAGGTTTCTGAGCTTTTTGGCACATCTGGATCCTGCATTTGGCCAAGTCCTCATCACAGCGGCCTGCCATGTTGTCTGTCAATCTTGAGACTGTTTCAGGACTTGAACTAATGTCCTCCCATGCTGTTTGGTAATTTTGGGACTGTGCCATTTTATTTGTTGACCATGGGTTCATCAGCCTCAGCAGTTGGCAGCTGCCTGAGTTAAGAGAAGCCTCCAGCTTCAGTGGGCTGAGACCAAGAGGCAGAGCTGAAGTCCAAAGTTGAGGGGCCTTCACCCAGCCCTTGGAGTTGGCACTTCGAACTTGGACTTCTAGCCTCCTAAACTGTAAGAGAATAAATCTCTGTTTAAAACCACCTACTTGTGGTATTTCCTGTTAGAGCAGTAATAGAGGACCAAAACATTATTCCAAATTTTATACTGGCCTCCCTGTTAGGAGAATTATACTCCCTTTACCACAGTGAAATCAAGCTTGATCTTGTGTCTAACTCTGGCCAATGAAGCATGACTGGACACTACTGCAGAAGACTGAAGCATCATGCGTGCCCCTGCCATTGCTCTTTTCCACCCACTCCTTCAGTATGAGTTTTAGGAATGAGGTTGACTCTTGACCAGGACCAAAAACTAACCCACACCAAGCATGTATGACAGTGAGAAAAGTTGGTAAGCCAGTGAGATATGGGGGAGATGGGGCCATCTGTTACCACATGGATCAAGTGTTCTGATCTACTGTCATGTGAAATTTGCCATTTATTTAGATCTTCAATGTCTTTCAAAATGTTTCAGTTTTCAGAGTACAAATTTTATACTTTAATTGTGAAATGTATTCCTGTTTTCCTTTCTGATACTTCTGTGAATGGAACTGTCCTCCTTAATTTCACTTCTGGAGCATTCATTCCAAGTGTACAGAAATATAATTGATATCTGTATACTGATCTTGTGTCCTGTCATGCTGCCGAACTTGTTTAGTTATAGTAGTCTTTTATTGGATAACTTAGGTTTTCTATATACAAGACACATCATCTGAGGGCAGAGATCGTTTTATCGCTCCCTTTCCAATCAGGCTGCCTTTTCTTTCCCTCTCTTACCTAACTGCCCTGCTAGAACCTCTGGCACAATGCTGAACAGAAGTGGTGAGAGCAGAAATTCTTAATTTGTTCCTGATATTACAAGGAAAGCATTCAGTCCTTCACCATTAAGTGTGTATGATGTTAGTTGTGGGTTTTTCATAGATGACTTCTAATGACAGGTTTTTGATTATAGTTCTTTAAAAAATATGTGAATGGATTATATTACATGAATTGGTTTTCTAGTATTAAACCAAAGTTGCATTCCTACAACAAACCCAAAGCAGTCATGTTATGTTACACTTAAAACAAACAAACAAACAAAAAAAAACCAACCAACCAACCAAGAACATACATAGCTGGATTCAGTTTCCAATTTTTGTATTAGTGTTCCTGAGTGGATCTGGGCTATAATTTTCCTTGTAGTTCTTTTCTGGTTTTCATATCAAGGTTACATTAGCCTCATAAAATGAGTTGAGGTGGTGGTTCCCTCTTGTTCTGTTTTCTGTTTACAAATTCTTAGCGGAGATTTTTTTACCCTCCTCCATTCCATACTGTGAGTGAGTCAGACAAGGATTCTTGCTGGTCCTTTTGTGGTGGTGGCATTTACTTCTCATTCTCATACAGAGCATACAGAGTTACGAAATCCCAGCTTTATGCAGGCATCTGCTAATATTTTTCCACAGTAGGCAGGTCCCAGGCTTTATTTCCTATACTCTGTCCATTTCAACTACCAAGCCAGAAGTTCAATGTCTCCAGGGGTCAGCAGAAACCCTCAAGCTTAAAGCTGCCATCAGTTTTTGGGTTGCTCACCTGCTCTCCCTTTGTGATTTGCAAATTTCTTAACTTTGCATCAACTCGATGCATTTAAAAATGTATTTTATCCAACATTTTAGCTTTTTCAGTTGGCAAAGTTCTTCGGGGTATCTATCACAGAGCTAAAACTGGACAGTTTTGTGGTTATTATTTCAACCATACTTCTGTCATCACATTGCTTTCTCTCTACAGATACAAGCTCCTAGTTTATAAAGGTTAAGTGATATCTTCATGCAAGCAGTTATTTCCTAAATCAGGAGTCTGTTGTTTGTAGGAACAATTTACAGAGATATTCTATTCCTGTGATTCTTCAAGGTAATATTCTCCTTCCTAAAGCTGTCATGTCTTCTCATCAGCTCAAAACTGTGTTTTTCCATTTATTCATTTGTGAAAGGGGAGAGATGCAGACCTAGCATTTGCTACCAAGCAGGACGGATGCAGTGGCTTTAGAACCCCCTAACTGCCCATGACTATCAGAGGTTCCTCTGAAATTTAAACATTAATGTTAAGTTGGTACCAATAAAAACCAAAAAACAAACTCACTGGCATCAAGTCAGATCCAACTCATAGTGACCCCTTCTTGGGTTTCTGAGGCGGTATCTCTATGGAAGTAGATTGCCCAATCATCCTTCCGAAGAGTGGCTGGTGGGTTTGAACCACCAGCCTTCTGGCTAGCAGTCAAATGTCTTAGGGACTTTGTGAAAAACAGCCTCCAGATTAAATGTGCTGACAAACAGAAATTTAAGTAATATAAAGGCCCAATGGACTGAAGTTAGGTTTTCCCTGATAAGTACGAATTAATCCAGATCCAAGCAGTAGGTTATCCTTTGCAAACTGTGCCTACACAGTTACTCCAGTTGCATGAACAGAGCACATAGTACACATTACAATATGCTTCCTAATTCATCCCCATTCACAAGACAGTCTGCAAACATTCCTTCCAGACTTTAGAATGTTTTTTTTCCCTCATATTTAGTTTATAGTGCTCTTCATGGGTATTGTAAAGGAAACTTGGGAGGAAGTTATTTTTTGGATTTATTAAAAAATTTAAAATTTTGTATCTTACTGCCATGGATTGAATTATGTCCTCCCAAAATATGTGTCAATGCAGCTATAGGTCAATGAATACTGAGACTCCCAGTATCATGTGGTTGTCTTCATTCTGTAATCTGATGTAATTACCCTCCACTTTGTGATCCTTCATTTCCTGTGTTGTAAATCCTGACCTCCAGGTGTTGAGGAAGGAGTAGGTTATGCTAATGAGGATTAAATTAAGTTTGTTATGTTAATGAGGCAGGATTAGGGTGGAATGTATCTTGAGTCAAACCACCCTTACTTAAGTCACCACCCTTACTCAAATCACACCTTTTATCTTGTTGTTGTTATTATGTGCCATCAGCCAGACTCATAGCGACCCCTCCTTGGATTTCCAAGGCAGTATCACTACGGTTGTAGATTGCCCAACCTTCCTTCCAAGAAGTGGCTGGTGGGTTTGAACCGCCAGCCTTCTGGTAAGCAGTCAAGTGCCTTAGGCACTTTTATGTTAGAAGAGACAAAAGAAGACAGATGCAAGCAGAGAGGAGAGGGTCTTCCTTAGAAGAAATAGAGCTGGAAGTGGAGCCTATCCTTTGGATCTGAGGTCTTTGTATTGAGAACTTCCTAGATCCAGGGAACGACTGATGCCAAGACACAGGGAGGTCTCCAAGGAACATCCGGGCCACAGATGTTGAGAGGAGACCAGGACCTTCCCCCAGAGCTCACAGAGGAAGCCTTCCCCAGAGCTGGTGCCCTAATTTTGGACTCTAGCCACTAAACTGCGAAAGAATAAGTTTCTGTTTATTAAAGCCATCCCCTTATGGTACATGTTACAGCAGCACTAGATAATTTAGACACTTACCATACAGTTTAGGCAAAATGCACTGAAAACACATTCATAGACTCCAGATAAGTACCTGTCATGTTTGATCCTGGCCAGGAGAGGCTCCAGCCATCCCACTGTGCACTCACAATGAGCGTCTAAGAAGGTGATCACTTGGCCTTTGGACACAGCAGCTCCTTTCAATCTGGCTCTGATCAATCCAGAACGTTGTTCCATTCGAATTACATGAACTGGTACTTTTAATTTTTTCACATAACTCTCTAGAGGTCTTTTCAAAAAGTCTGGAAAATTAACAAAACAAACAAATAACATTAAAAAGTAAGACCTGGGGCTACCCAGAGGTAAAGCAATTTTGATTTGCACTAGTCATCCAACATGTATTTAGGAACACTTTCAGTGAGGATGCCTGACTCACAAACTCATTTCTCTACCAAGAAGCTTTTTTATTTCCTGAGAGCATGTACTACAGCTGCCTTTATCTTATATATATATATATATGGCTCAGGCTCAACAGAGTAGACCACATTTCTCTGAGTAACTCTCTGTCAGGCTCAGTTCTTTTTCTAATAATGGTTAATGATCAGGAAGGGAAAGAAAGTAGTTAAACAGAGTAAGTTCAGATCTCAATAGTGAGAAAGAACAGAGTATGTAATAGCTGTGAAAATTCAGAAAAGGAGAATTTCTTCAGAGGTAGAAATGAATTGTCTTATGGCTACTACAGTCTTGGACTATATCGTTCTTCTATCAAAAGACAAAAAGTGAGGTCAAACTCAAAATAGAAATACTGAAGTAGCAAACTATAAAGGGAAAGGAGAGAGAGAGAGAAATAGAGAGAGAAAGAATCATACCTATGAAATCAATAGGGAACTCTGGTAGCATAGTGGTAAGGCACTTGACTGCTAACCAGAAGGCTGGTGGTTCAAACCCACCAGCCACTCCTCGGAAGGAAGGTTGGGCAATCTACTTCCAATACCACCCTGTAAACCCAAGGAGGGGTCTGACTTGATGGCACATAATAACAACAACAACGAAATCAATAGCTATCCCGAAGAGTTCAGATAGAAGTTATGCCCCTAACACCAAGAATATTCTGCCTCCAAATTACTCAATTGATTTTTTAAAACACAGAAAAAGCTCAGTTTCCTCAAAGGAAATAGCAAAAGGATTTTTCAAATCAGGTTACTTCAGGGAATTTATGTGAGAGCAGCTCTTGGTGGTGGTATGGTCCAATGTCTTCTCATCTAGTCCCTACACAACAGATATGAGGATGATGTCTCCCTCATACCTGAGATGGAACTACTGGGATTCTATGACTAGCTTTGTCCCATAGGGCTCTCCCAATGGGAAGGCCAGAGAGATCAGGGTACGTGCATTAAGGGGCTCTTTAAATGTTAAAAGTGGGGATCCAAAGGGCTTCCTACATGGTGGGGAAAGAAAGACAAAGAGCAGCAAAATGGTTTTTTGCCTTTTTGAACTAATAAGATCAGAATGACTCAACAATGAAGTAATCAGGGATATGAGAACTGTGAAAGGGAAGGGCTGTGTGTCTCAATATACCGGGATACTGACCACTTGCATTTCTGCGCATACACATCCTACCATCTGAGCCAAAAAGAGTATGTGAAAAATACCTGGAGTAGAACTCCTACTTGGTCATCACTGTGATTTTTGGAATCAAATCTTAGGATAAAGAAAGAAGTAACTTGATTCAGAGTAAAACAGTTGATATAGTGCCCAACCCTGGGGAAAAGCACCACTGACTACCAGTAGCTGTCATTCTGTCTGTTTAGCACTTATGCTAAGTAAGCTCTTTATGCATTTTACCTCATTTAATCCTCAAAACAGCCCTATGCAGTTAAGTAACACTGTGTTTACTTTGGAAATGAAAAATCTAAGGCTCCAAATATTAAATGAACTTGATCAAGGTGACACAGCTGGTTAAGGGTGGATGTAAGATTCAAACCCACGACTGCCTGACTTCAGAGCATAACCACAGCAAGGAATCCTAGATGTGAACTCTAGAGAGAACAATTCTGGGCTGTGGGACCAACTGATGTGAGGTAAATTTAAATCACTCACTTTAAGTCCAGAATTTGATAGTCTCTCGAGAGGAAGGTATCTGATATATTCTAGAACCTCAGACCAGTCAAGGTTGGGTGTGTCACAAACACTGTGTCTCCCAGTGAGTTTTCCAAAAAATATCAGACAGTTTAAAGTACTTCTTAAGAACAAAGTCATCTAATTTCCCAAGTGCTATAGCTTTGAAAGCTGTAATACATTGTCTTGTCTATGAACAAAAGGAAAAATTCTATGGTCTGGTAGCTCAACAAGTTGTTACTTCACCAATTGGCTTGGCATCATAAAGGTTTTCATGCAGTAAGAGTGTCAGCTGCCTGCTGATACAGAACTATGGACAAAAGGCAACACAGATACTAACTATTTAAGCCTCATTTAACCTAAGGCATTTGACTGCTAACCAGAAGGCTGGAGGTTCAAACCCAATCAGTCACTCCTCAGAAGGAAAATTGGGCAATCTACTTCTGTAGTGATACTGCCTCAGAAACCCAAGGAGGGGTCACTATAAGTCAGCTCTGACTCGACGACAGTGAGTGAGTGAGTGAGTGAGGTAACAAAATGAAGCCATGGGAGCTTATGAGATTAATAGGTACTATTCCACCTACAAATAATGGACAATCTAGTTTATTAGAATGTCTTTAAAGTTTATTGGCCTATAGATGGATCCTTAGCCATTTCTTCAAAGAGTCCTGGTGGTGCAGTGGTTAAGTGCTCAGCTGCTAACCGAAAGGTTGGTGGTTCAAACCCACCAGCTGCTCCGTGGAAGAAAGATGTGCCAGTCTGCTTCCATGAAGAATACACACTTGGAAACACTATGGGGCAGTTCTATTCTGTCCCATAATGTCACTATGTGAGTCAGAAACAACTCGACAGCAATAGGCTTAGTTTTCTGGTTTTAGTGCAAGAAAAGCCTTGAAGACCTTTCAATGATTCAAAAGCTGCACAGGCAGCAAGTGAAGGTGACTGTGATGAAGAATTTGTTGCGAGCAGGTGTTGGTTCAATTGTTTCAAAGTGAGGGTAAATTTGTATAACAATAAAGGGCGAGCAGGAATTGTCCATAAGGACAAGGAACTGTCCATAAGGCAAGATGCTCTTAACCCAGAGACTGCCTGTACTTGATTTTACAGTCAACCTAAGTTGTCAATAAACAACAACAAAAACAAACCCATTGCTACTGAGGCAATTCCAATTCACAGAAACTCCGTGTGTTTTAGACCAGAACCGCATTCCACAGAGTTTTCAATGGCCGCTATCTTTCAGAAGCAGATGGCCAGGCCTTTCCTCAGAGGCACCCTGGGTGGATGTGAGCTGCCAGCATCTTGTTTAGGAGATGAGCACTCGACTCATGGGACGCCAAGCTGTTAATGGCTACCATTGATTAAAGAAGTAGGAAATAGATATTATACTTATCCCCACTTTACTGATGAAGAAAATGAGGCTTAGCAAGATAATGGAGGCATCCAAACTCTGTTTAAACCCAGGGCTTGACCTCTTAACTGCCACACACATTCCTCCTGACATAGCTTTACTGTTGCAAAGTCTATAATAAAAGAGTTTAGATGAATTCCTCAGTTCATGTTAGAAGTTATGTAATTGTCTTCTCAGGAAGTTATTTAAAAACTTAATTACAACCAATATATGTTCTGTTCCTAACCTGAGATGAATATTGTTTTTCTAATTTTATATCCAAGGAAATGGGCTTCATATTTAATAGGAATCAAGACTCAGCTTTATTAGACTCCAAATACCTTGCTCTTCCCACTACTCTTCAGAATTCTGGCTAATATTCTTTGTACGTTCTTGTGAGCAGTGAAACCTTTCGTGACCTTCACAATGACATTCATTCCCTGACATGCACACTCCTAGACAACTTCAAACTCCCTGATGGAGAGATGCTTGCTGCTGTGAGCCAACCAGTCGATGGCTATAAATCCAGGCTATAAATCTTTCCGGAAGCAGACCACCTCATCTTTCTCCCACAGAGTGGCTGTGAGTTCGAATGACTGACTTTTTGGTTAGCAGCCAAATGCCTTAACCACTACTCCACCAGAGCCCTTTCTCTTGTACTAAAGTAAGGCTAAATAAGAATCATATGCACCTGTTCCAACTTACCCACGAATTCTTAGAGACAGTTAGGAATGGATGTTGTTCATCACTCAGGGACTGCCTGTATCTGCAGCCCATGAGGAGACTACATGTGCTACAAATCCTAATCAGAAGGTTGCACTGACAAGAAATAAATGTGCAGGATTAACTGACTGTGGATCACTCTTTCATTCATTTGTTAAATAAACTCTGGACTGTTCAGTACTTAACAGTCACTGTGGACAAAGAAGACAATGGTGAGCAAACAGCCATGATGGAATTAGTCTAACGGGGGAAGACAGACATTAGACAGACAACTAAGCAACTGAAACTCTGGTGAGGGAAAACTGTCGGTGGCTGCGGAGAAGTGCAGAGTGTTTGGAGATGTACGAGAGGGGCACAATCTGATCTAGGGGTATCAAAGGAGACTAAATAAATCACATTTGGGCTGACCTCTGAAGAACAATTAGATGTAAACTAGGCTAAGGAGATGTTGAAGAGTTACTGAGAGTTCTATGGAGAGACTATTGTTGTTGTTGTTGTTGTTATACGCTGTCGAGTCGACCCCGACTCATAGCAACCCCTCCTTGGGTTGCCAAGGCAGTATCACTACGGAAGTAGATTGCCCAACCTTCCTTCCGAGGAGTGGCTGGTGGGTTTGAACTACCAGCCTTCTGGTTAGCAGTCAAGTGCCTTAGGCATTATGCTACCAGAGCTCCTTGGAGAGACTACAGTACCAGTAAAAGTGAAGACAATGAGACAGAAAGAAGGATGCCATTTTAAACAAATTTGAAGAAGAAAAATGGGGATGAAGGGCAAATACGGGCTGAGGTGGACAGGGAATGGTTTTAGGTCTGACTGGAGACACAAGCAAGGCCATACAGACTTGAGATGTGAAACGATCAGATTCACACGTTGTTTGCATCTGGTGAACAGATGGGAAGGGGTGAGAGTGCATGTGGGAAGACTAGTTAAACTAGTTATTCTATTTTAGCAGTCCAGGTGAGAAATGCAGGTGCCATGGATGTGTCTCATGAATAGGAAAATGCAAACTTAAAAAAAATAACAGGACAGAAACACTTAGGAGTAACACAGGAAAATGAGCCTGCTCTGGTTCCTGGGTCCAACACTCACCATCTAAGTAAGAAAATAAGGAATGACGCCAAAGAAAATGGTATTAGACAATTCTCAAATCTGGATAGCAAGGCTACAATTACAGTCACAAAACCACAATGACCAGAAATGATGACCTGGACATCTGAGGTTTCCCTGGCAGGAAGGAAAAGGAGAATCAGGACCCTGACCAGGGACTCTAGAGTAGCACCTGGGGATCCTGCTTAGTGACTAAGAGCCTCAGGTGGAGCAGGAAAGTAGGCATCTCCCCACACTAGTTTTCTCTTGCAGAGACCAAAAACCAAACCTACAGCCACTGACTCGATCTCAACTCATAGCGACCCTTTAGGACAGAGTAGAATTGCCTGATAGGGTTTCCAAAGGAGCTCTGGTGGTGGTGTGCCTAAGGCATCTGACTGCTAACCAGAAAGTTGACAGTTCAAACACATCAGCTGCTCTGCAGAAGGAAGACAGGGCAATCTACTTCTGTAAAGATTTACTGCCTCGAAAACCCAATGGGTTGCTATGAGTTGGAATCGACTCAATGGCAACGAGTCTGGTTTGGTTTTGGTTTATAGAATTTCCAAGGCTTTAAATTTTTATGGAAGCAGACTGCCTCATCTTTCTCCTGTGGAGTAGCTGGTGAGTTTGAACTACTGATCTTTTCGTTAGCAGTCAAATGTTTTAACCACTGTACCACCAGAGTTCCTGGTGGTAGGGGTACCAGCAGGTAGACCAGTAGGGGTAATTAAGTAAGGCTCTGCATGAGGAAAAAGAGAAAACTAGCATACATGGGTTTTTGTCACTCTAGAATTTCAGGCACATGCCCCTTTATGATCAAGCCATTATCCTACACACGCTATTCTACACAGGCCTCTTGAACACTCCACAGGATGACAGCCAAACCAAAGGAGGAAATGGAAAATTCATTTATTGGAGGGAATATATCTGTCCTTGAATAATACTTGGTTTATCTAGAATCAGTCTGTAAGTAAACCAAACACATGTTACCTATAGGATAGATGTTTGCATATGTTGTTGCTTAAATTATGTTAATTTTCTTAAAAAGAAAACAAATTTACTGCATGAGAGTTATACGCCAATTATCAACAGAAATTATTTAAGTGTGGATTCTGAATTTAAATAGTTATCACTCATTTTTAAAGGAGCTCTGGTGATGCAGTGGGTAAGACATTTGGCTGCTAACCAGGTTATCAGTAGTTCAAACCCACCAGCTGCTCCATGGGAGGAAGATGAGGCAATCTACTTCCTAAAGATGTATAGCCTTGGAAACCCAATGGGGGTTCCTATGAGTTAGAATCGACTCAATGGCAGTGAGTTTATCATTCATTTTGATATTTGATTATATTATGCATTATACTATTATTTAAATATTTTGTGTGATTATAAATGTTATCCTTAATTAGATTATGAGATACCTGAACAAGGCAGATCTATATCTTATTCTTCATTCATACCTCTTACAATCTGACAAAGTAATAAGATCTAAATTGTTATTAATGTGTAAATTACTCCCAATAATTAAGATAGTTAATGTTTAAATTTAATCACTGTTTAAATGCACGTATTTTGTGTGGTCACAGGACGGAGAAGGTAAAATCCTTGAATCAACCATGTTGGCAGATGCAACGAGCAAACAGACAAGAAAACTGAGGACACCAGTAGAGAAATTAAATGACAGGTCACGTAGTTTAAAGCCAGTCAAAGAAAGAGGAAAGCAACAGGGAGGTATTTTCTATGACTGTCTCCAAATTTTTCTCAAGTGATATAGGACACTGGGGAGAAAACATGGTACTAGGGATACGGGGGGGAGACTCTGTTAGGGAAATGTGGGTATCTCCAAGTTCCTATAGGGTCACTATGAGTCAGCATCAACTTAATGGCAGTAGGTTTGCTTTTGATTTGACTCCCAATGGAGTGCTTTAGGAAATCATTTGGGAGATACTAGTGAAAAACTGAGATTTTTGGATGGATTTATTAGAGACGAAAGTCATATTAAATACCACACCTTTTCATAAATTCCTTCCTAATCCTTTTATGTACTTAGCTATGGATCATTTTGCAAGATAAAAATGGAGAAAACAGAAAACTTAAGAAGAGTCCCAGGAGCTAGAGCTTACCCAGCTAAGCTTTCATTTTGCTGTCAAAGATACTTCTAACTACAAATAGAACTAAATTTCTCCATGCATTACTCTAAGTAGGACCCAGTGTCTCTCCATTAACTCGGGGATGGCTGCAGCTTCCCAGAGAGAACACTCTAACAAAATTATGCAGGCTTTTCCCACTGTTCTGCATAAGCATTTACATTATATACCATTATTTCTTTTTAAGGCAAGATTAAGAAGTGACTCAAATTAAATGCTAATTAAAGTAATATTTAAATTTCACAAGATGTAATTTTTGCATATATGAATAAGTCTTAATGCCATAAATATTTTTAGGATAAATTAGAAGTGTATAAAATTTGGTTAAAAATTATAGCAACTTTTTTTTTTAAACCTTTAGTCACAAAAGGTGCAGCATACTATTGACTTTATAATTTAAAACTTTACCTCTTTCACTGGCATCATCTACCAGAACAATTTCTTCTAGCATGTGTCGTGGTGAGCGATTAATGACACTATGGACAGTTCGCAGAAGTGTGCTCCAAGCCTCATTGTGGAAGACAATCACCACACTTGTTGTAGGAAGAGTATCTGGATACACCTTTGTTTTACACCTGGAGACAAAGCAAATGCCTTTATAAAAAGTGACCTTTAAGACAGCCGAATGAATGAATCTCAACAGGCCTAGAAAAGGGAACAATAAAAGCAGCTTGTCCTTATCATAGGACTCTTGGTGACTTTTCATTTAAGTTTTGGTTAACACCGCATGAATAATAAATGTTGTTATTGTTGTTATGTGCCATCGAGCTGGACCAGACTCACAGCGACCCCTCCTTGGGTTTCTGAGGTGGTATCACTATGAAAGTAGATTGCCCAATCTTCCTTCTGAGGAGTGGCTGGTGAATTTGAACAGCCAGCCTCCTGGTTAGCAGTCAAGTGCTTAGGCGCTACACTACCAGAGCTCCCATATGATAAACAGTGACTATTTAAAGTTGAGGAGCTCTGGTAGCGTAGTGCCTAAGGCACTTGACTGCTAACCAGAAGGCTGGTGGTTCAAACCCACCAGCCACTCCTTGGAAGGAAGGGTGGGCAATGTACTTCCATAGTGATACCGCCTCAGAAACCCAAGGAGGGGTCACCATGAGTTGGGTCCGACTTCACGGCACATTAACAACAATAACATTTAAAGTTGGGAGCTCTGGTGGCATAGTGCCTAAGGCATTTTACTGCTAACCAGAAGGCTGGCGGTTCAAACCCACCAGCCACTCCTCAGAAGGAAGGTTGGGCAATCTACTGCCATAGTGATATTGCCTCGGAAACCCAAGGAGGGGTCTCCTATGAGTAGGAGACGACTTGACCGCAGTGAGTTTGGCTTGGTTTTTTGGTATTTAAAGTTAGACATTTAGATTAAAATTATTTTAAAGATGTCAACTGCATTCTTAAAATCAGGTATCTCTTTGTGATGAATATATTCTGTTGATTGATTTTACTGGAGAACGTATTAAGGCTACACTATCAATCCTAAATTGAATTGGGCTTTAAGAATTTGAAAGAATGACAAAAAGTCAGAGCTACCTGGTTTACACAGTTAAATAAGGTAAACAAAAATACACCTTCTACAAAGGAGCTCTGGTAGCATAGTGCCTAAGGCACTCGACTGCTCACCAGAAGGCTGGCGGTTCAAACCTACCAGCCACTCCTCGGAAGGAAGGTTGGGCAATCCTACTTCCGTAGTGATACTGCCTCAGAAACCCAAGGAGGGGTCGCTATGAGTCGGGGCCGACTCGACGGCAAACAACAACAACAACAAAGGCAGAGAATGAATTAACACTTGCTGAGTACCTACTATGAACCAGGCACTTAAAAGCTTCCCAATAATTCTATAAGGTAGGTACCATTAACCTCATTTACAGAAGAGAAACTGGGGACATAGACAAAGTGAGTGGCAGGCCTGATGGAGGACTCCACAGCCCACAATCTTTTGAGCACTCCTGATGATGCCTTCTCCATAATAATTAAATATCACTATGCATCTTGGTAAGCAGCTCTGATGGTAGGGTGTCTAAGGCATTTGACTGCTAACCAGAAGATTGGCAGTTCAAACCTGCCAGCCACTCCACAGAAGGAAGACTGGGCAATCTACTTCCATAATGATTTGCCAAAACCAAACCAAATCCTGGAAAACCAATGGGGGTTGCTATGAGTTAGAATTGACTCGATAGCACTAAGTTTGGTTTTAGGTGTTTTTTTTTTTTTTAATGCATCTTGTTTAGTAAAGTCTGTGCAAAAATGCATCAACAGAAAGACCAGAAACATACCTAGATATATGCACAAAAACCCATCTATTGATTGTAAGCAACATGGTCTCTTCCTTTTAGCTAGATAAAACTAACAGCTAACAGACTAGAGACCAATGATGGACAGTAAATAACCAGATACTAAGGCATGGGTTTCAGAACAGAAGCACTCCTAAGGAGGGCATAAGGAGCTCTGAAGTGCAGTGCCTAAGGCATTTGCTGCTTACCAGAAGGTTGGCAGTTCAAACCCACTAGACACTCTGTGGAAGGAAGACAGGGCAATCTACTTCTGTAAAGATTTACCACCTCAGAAACCCAAAGGGGGTCACTATGAGTCAGAACTGACTCGATGGTAGTGGGTTTGGTTGGTTTTGGAAAGGAAAGCATATAACAACTCTCTTGGGTATCCCCAGTTGTAACAGCTGCTTTAACCTCTGTCTGCCTTTTTCCCCGCTTCTCTTTTCTCAGCCTTCTCAAATCCTGTGCTCTCTCCAACCTCATTTGTTATCATGGAGAAGGGGGGGAGGGGTAAGAAATGAGAAAAATACCAACAGAATCTCACCTAAAGCTTTAATCTTACAGCCTCATAACGCTACTTCTGAAATGTTCCATTCTAGGGTTGTGGTTGGCAGTTGGAAGAAAAGGAAATGGGATGAAAAAGGATGGCAGGGTGAAGGAGTTGAAGAGAACTCACTGTAGGGTCCTCGTAGCACTTATCCTTCCTCAATGAAAAGAGACACAAATAGCTTCCATTGTCCCTCTTTATTAAATTCCTCTGAACTCCCTTCCCCCTTTACCATTCCCAAGTCTCCCTTTCACAGAGTGATTTCCATCCCCCATTGCCAGCACCCTCACTATCAATCCACTGACCCAAGCTCCATAGCCTTATTTCCACTTCACTTTCCACTTACCTCCCCTCTACCCTATGTCCCCACATTTTCACTCCAAGATCCACTAGAAGGCCCCACCCAACCTATCAATCTCTCGATAGCTCACTTTTCTCCAAGTCTGGACTATAGTGCGGGGGCCCAAAGGACTGGTTTCCTAGGCTACTGGAAGGAAAATATGTCCCCAGCACTCCAAATAATTCTTCTGAAACTAGTTTCCCATCAAAACTGTATTATAAATGATGGCTAGCTTCAGGTACATCACAGGTGAGTAGGACAAAGAACTCAGCGTTTTAGTGGGGAGAAGCATCCTGAATGCCTGACTCACAGAACAGGACTCGGAAGTCAGGAATTCCTATGTATGGGGAAAGAGAATTTGTAAGAAGGAAAGAAAAAGAGTTTCTTACTTAACTGAATAACATTATATTTTTTTTCTCAAGTTAATTCTACTTAGTATTAAAGTACAGTTACGAAGCAGAAAACAGTCAAACTATAAAGCTGCTACTAGTTTAGCAACACAGCAAAAAAGGGTAAAATTGAATGAGATATAAAAGATGATTAAACAGAATGCACAGTGTACAAAAAGTATTGTTAACCATGTCCATGGCTTGGAAGCTACCAGGAAGAAGACAGAGACAATCTGAGACAGCAGACCTTGCAGAAAGAAATACACAAGTAACTCAGATTTATTATTTAGATGATGCATTAAAGAATTAAGTTCTGAAACTGTAGGGAAAGGAAAGAAAATGAGAAAAATACTACAAGAAAGAAGACTAAGTGGAAATCATTCACAATAAGATGGAAGCATCGGAAGGTATTGTTGTTGTTATGTGCCATCGAGTTGGATCCGACTCACAGCAACCCCTCCTTGGGTTTCCAAGGCAGTATCACTATGGAAGTAGATTACCCAACCTTCCTTCCATCAGAAGGTATTAGAAATCAGAGTAATAAATGACAAAAAGGGAAAATAAGTTTCCTAAATCATTCAGAGAATATAAATTCATAAGGGATAAAATTCTCTCAAAGCAAAACAGAAAATATGGAAAAAATCACAAGTATTCTCACAACAGTTTCACACATGCACACACCTGTGAAAACCCTAAAGCACTTCAAAAGAACCAAACATCCTGTCAGCACTCTACATCAGCTTTTCACATGGAGAGAAGAGACCACTTGTGTGTGTGTGTGTGCTAGGGATGGGGGCGAGTGGGGAATTTGCAGGACACAGAGCTCAGCACGCGTAGGCAGGCTAGCAGCAGTGTGATGAAGCAGCTTTCTTCTACCCTGTCCCAACTGAGACCTTCATCTTCAGGGATGAATTGAAAACTAACCAGTATAAAGCTGTACTTTTTTAAAAAAAATTATATGGAGGTTTATCAAGAAGGTATAAGTTAGGAAGAGAGGGAAGAGAAGACTCTTAAGTAAAACTTTTATTAAAATGTCAAGAAATAGAACACCCCAAGAGGCTAACACCTCAGTGGCTTCCTTTGTGCCCTTCCCATTGTAACCACACTACTGGACTTCTATTATAGACAGGTTTTGCCTGTTTTCTGAGCTTTATTTATAGGGAATAATACAGAGCAAGGGTTCTTAAACTTTTGGACTCAGGATCTCTTTGCAATCTTGAAAGTTATTGAGGATGTCCAAGAATATCTGTCTATGTAAGCTGTATCTATTGATATTTACCATATTATAAATTAAAATAGAAAAATCTAAAATGTAAGAATCTACTAGCACATATGACATTAGGTGTCAGAGGGCTGACTCATCACTATCATGTAGTGTGTGCCAGTGCCTCTCAGTATTGGACCCCATAAGCAGTTTTCCTTTCCAGATGACATAATGTTCAACTGTGTCAGTAAAGGGTGATGGAGGGACACTGTAGGAGGAAGAAATTTATCTTCCTGATTCTGGTATGTTTCAACGTTTCCTTCTTGCTCCTACTGCGTGGCTTCCAGTGGAGTGCGGGGTGGCATTTAGAAGCATTCACCTTCACTGAGTTTCAGAAACACGCCACGAGGCTGATTCTCAGTGAGCTCCTTGGAAACACCCCAATAGTTGGCTTCCCAGCTTTGGCGACCTGTCAAATCACTCCTCTGGAGGTGGGGTGGGGTTCCACTTTGCCAGTTATGAGCTTGATTTCCTGTTTCTCAGTCATGGCTACCCAGAGGGTACCATGCCCCCGTCTACAGATAGGAGCAACCACCAAACTTCTCTACCATCCAGTGACCTGCAGACCTTCTCCAACAAAGTCTAAATCCCTGCCATAGAGGGAGCTTTTTTCCAAGGTTTTTCCTTTCCCGGTACTCTCCTTGGACCCCAGGATGTTATTTAGAATTGTCTTTTATCCTGTTCAGTTAATTCCATTCCAGTTAATAATTATTTACATTGAACCTGCCCTGTTTAAATTTTCTAGAACCTGATCCATGCAGCCGCTTAAATGCCATTGTAGATTAGTTAGAGAAGAAGAAGAAGAAAGGGCAAATAACACTGTTAGTATTATTATGAAAGTAATTTTCATCCTGCAGACTCCCTGAATGAGAGAAGTCCCAGGATCACACTTTGCAAACCACTGATACACATATTTTTGTGTGTCTGAATTTTTTCACTCAACATTTTGTTTATGGAATATTCGTGTCATGTGCAAGAATTTGTCCATTTTTACTGCTGCATAATGTTTCATTATATGAGTATACCATAATTTATTTTTCCATTCTACTATTAATGGACATTAGAGTACTTTCCAGTTTGGGCTACTATGAACAGTGACAATCATTCATGTTGTTGTTGTTATGTGCCGTCGAGTCGGCCCCGACTCATAGCGACCCCTCCTTGGGTTTCCGAGGCAGTATCACTACGGAAGTAGGATTGCCCAAC
>NW_006921728.1:5299761-5301977 GCF_000298275.1 Orycteropus afer afer | reverse complement strand
TTCTTTCATTCAACATAATGTCTTTGAGATTCATTCAAATTTTGCATGCACCAAAAGCATCGGAAAGGAGTGTAAATCAATACACATAGAAAAAACAACAGCAGCAACGGAAATCGCCTTCTCTAAAAGAGCCTGCAAAATCCTATCTCAAATGCTAAAAATGACAGTCAACAAAATCAACTGCACCATAAAATTAATTCCAGTAAACTGAATTTTATAGAATTTTATAGAACCTAACAAAGACATTACATACATATTTTAGGATGCTAATGAGATAAATTAATAATTTCAACTTTGAAGAAATGAGAAACTTAACAAAAACAGCTAGAAACAAGGACAAGGGGCACTGAATTTGCTGAAGTCCTTACAGATGATGCTACAGATCTGTTGTCAGAGTCGATTTTAACCAGTTGCCATGAGTCATCTCTAAGTCATGGCAACCCCAGGTGTGTAAGAATAGAATTGTCTTCTACAGGGAATGACTGAATGTTAAGGAAGTAGGTCACCAGGTCTTTCTCCCAAGGTGTTTCTGAACAGACTAGGAACTGCAACGTTTCAACTAGTACCTGAGTGCATTAACTGTTTGCACCACCCAGCAGGGGCAGCACAACACCCCTGCTATGCTACTCCTCTCTTAAATTTTCCCATCCACATGCAAACATACTGTACTATATACTGTCTTAAAAAAGAAAAATGTCTCCCAGATTGCATGATCTCCATGGATAAAACCCACATTTGTCTCCTTCCCTTTATAGTAACACACTTCAAAAGCACTGTCTTGGCTAGCTGTCTCCACTGCTTCACTTCCCACTCTTTAAAAAGTGATCTTATGAAATATAACACAAATACTGAGAAGAACACAAAACATAAACTCAGAGCTCAATGAATCATCACACCATAAACACCAATGTAACCACCACTCAAGTCCAGAAAGAGAACACTGCCAATACCTCTGCTCCTGCTACCAATTATTACTATCCCTCTCCTGCCCAAAGGTGACCAATCACTATCCTAACACTTGGCATTATAGTTTGATTTTGCCTGTTTTTAACTTTTCCAGAAACAGCATTGCTCTGTATACAGTGCCCTCTTATCCATTGGGAACATGTCCCAAGGCCCCCAGTGGATACCTAAAACCACTTATAGTACTGATCTGTGTGTATGCATGCGTGTGTTTGTGTGTGTCACTGCCATCGAGTCAATTCTGACTCATAGTGACCCCCTCTGGGTTTCTGAGGCAGTAAATCTTTACAGAAATAGAGTGCCCCATCTTCCTTCCATGGAGCGGCAGGTGGGTTTGAACTGCTGACTTTCTGGTTAGCAGTCAAGAGCCTTAGGCACAATGCCACCAGAGCTCCTTACACATACAGACTATGTTTTTTTCCTATACATACATATATATGACAGGTACCCAGGGGGTCCTGGGTGGGGAGCCTTAAACCGTTGTATGCTGGCAAGCTCGCACCCACCAGGAGGAGGAAGTTGGCTCTGGGACAGAGCGGAACACTGTGAGATTTCATCATGCTACTCATAAAGATGCACAATTTCTGGATCACGGTTGACCATGGGTAACTGAAACCATGGAAAGTAAAACCATAGACAAGGGGAGAACCTACTGTATATTCTTGTGTGTGATTGTGTTGCTTAATGTTATGTTGGTGCAATTAATTCATATTGTGGCATGTAGTTTTTGTTCCATTTCATTGCTGTACAGTATTCTATTGTTCCAGAACAAGATAAATGGGACCTGTAATAATGATGGACACGATGCAAGATGCACACCGTGAGTCAGATTTCACACTTTTATCCCACACCATATGATTTACCTGACTTCAAGAATTTGAGAACAGAAAGTCTCCAGATCTATTTTACAAGAAAGAGAAGAAACAGAGGAACATGTACAAGAACATCACAAAAGCTTTATTTGTAATAGTCAAAAAGTGCATCAATTTATAATAGTCAAATATCCATCAATGTGTAAACAAACTATGGTATATTCACATAACAAACACTTCAATGGAAAAGAATACACTCAGGATATACATTATGCAACAATATGAATCTCAAAGACACAAAAGACTATCTACTATCATGGTTGGGACCAGGTTTGCTGGTCCAATAGAGCCTGGTGAAACCACTGAGACCATGGCCCCTAGCTGCCCTTCAGGTCTGGAATTGAACCCACACCTGTGGTTTCCAGCCAAACAAAGTACAGG
>NW_006921728.1:5282106-5299612 GCF_000298275.1 Orycteropus afer afer | reverse complement strand
GGTCAATGACATGAGACAAAGTATATGTGAACTGCTGTATAGAAAGTGAATTTACTCTGTAAATCTTCACCCAAATCACAATAAATAAAAGAAAAAAATAAAGTGAAAAAAAAAAAAAAAAAGACTATCTACTATCAAACTCATTGCCATCTAGTTGTATCTGACTCATAGCCAACCCCCTCCTTGGGTTTCCGAGGTAGTATCCCCATGGAAGTAGATTACCCAATCTTCCTTCCAAGAAGTGGCTGGTGGGTTTGAACCTCTAGCCTTCTGGTTAGCAGTCAAGTGCCTCAGGCACTATGCCAGCAGAGCTCCCTATCTACTCTATGGGTTCATTATAAAAAGTCAAAAACAAAAGACAAAACTAATTCATGTTTAGAGAGGTTAGAACACTGGTTTCCTCTGGGGGCAAGAGCAGTGACAGAAGGGACATGATGGAACTTGCAGGAGTGACGGAAATGTTCTGTATCTTGATTTGAATGCTGGTGTATACATCTGTAAAGATTCCGCAAGCTATACACTTTATGACTTGTGTATTTCATGGTGTTGTAAGCTACACTTTCAATTCAGAAAAATCTTGTTTTAGAAAGTTGAGTATACGAACATCTTAATGATCATTCATGCAAAACACCCCTACTAATCTATTAAGATAAACAATGATTTTCCAAAGTCTGAAATACAGAGTCCTAATGACTGGCAGTAACTTGAGTTATTATTTCATCAGTACTTAATTACTTTTTAAGTGTGGTAAGTAGTAACTCAGTGTTGTAACATTCACTTTAAGAACAATCAGCATGAAAAGGCAATTTCCTGGGAATTCAGAACATATTTTCATTCAAATTAAATATTATCAAGACCACAATAGGTACTTACCCTTCTAACCTAACATCTGGTAAAGATCTGTTGAGTGCAATCATCTCACTCGCCATTAAATTGAACTGATTGATTTTAAACATCTCTTTCATCTTTTCTTGATCCTCTTTAGGAATGATGACTGGTTTTCCCATCTCTCCGGGACCTTCATGAGGCTTTTGTACTGGCTCTAGAACTAAGAATAAGGAGGAAACATAACTAACATCAGTTTTACAGCAGTTGATTCATGTTTCTGTTTAGTAAACTTTGAGTTTAAACTGTGCCTTCAACATCCAGAGCCATCTCTGAACCCACTCTCTCCCAGTCCGCAATACTCCCCCCACCAGTGTCTTGACTCAGGACCACCTCACCTTTCATCCCTCACCTGAACTACTACAGAGCACTCTCCCTCCCATCGCCACCACAACCACCTCCCTAAAACACAGCCTTCATCAGGTTATTCCTACGGTCTCCTTGAGTCCAACCTCTTTAATATGGGATTTAACCTAACTTTCCAGGCCTGCCACCTGCTAGAACCCCTGCCACTACCTTCCCGTGATCCATCCTTGAGTCAAACAGCGACTCACGACTTTTCTCCAGTTGTACCGCCTGCCCTCTTACTACTGTGCTTTTGCTCATGCAGCTCTTCTCCTTTGACATCTCCCTTCCCTCTCCTGTATCTCTCTTACTTGTTTTTCAAAGAAGAATTATAACAGCTTCTCTTGCCTGTAGCTTTTCTGAATCTTTTTACTCTGATTATTTACTAATCTTGATGACCATATATCATTCCATCTAGGGTTCTTATTTCTCCAATCGATTATGACCTCTTATTATAATAACTGCTAAATCTGTCTTATCCCTCTCCTCCTACTAGATTACAGTCTTTTTTTGGTCTGTGGAGTATAGCATAGTACCTTACGTTGCTGTTGTCAGCTGCCAGTGAGTCGTCTCCTACTCACAGCAACCCCATGCACAGCAGAACGAAAACACTGCCTGGTACCGCGCCAGCTCCACGATCTAGCTATACTTGAGCCCATCACCACAGTCACTGTGTCAATCCATCTCACTGAGGGCCTTCCCCTCTTTCACTGACCCTCCACCCTACCAAGCATGACATCCTTCTCCAAGGAATGGTCCCTTCTGACATGACCAAAATAGGTGAGACGAAGTCTGGCCATTCTTGCTTCCAAGGAGCATTTTGGCTGCACTTCCTCCAGGACAGACCTGTTAGTCCTTTTAGTAGTCCATGTTACTTTCAGCATTCTTCGCCAGCACCACAACTCAAAAGCATCAACTCTTCTTCAGTCTTCCTTATTCATTGTCCAGCTCTCACATGCTTATGAGGTGACTGAAAATATCACGGCTTTTGTCAGGTGTACCTTAGTCCTCAAGGAGACATTTTTGCTCTTCATCACCTGAAAGAGGTCCTTTGCAGCCAACTTGCCCAGTGCTATACGTTCTCTAATGTGCTGACTGCTGCTTCCATTGGCGTTGATTACAGAACCAAGCAATGTGAAGTCTTCAACAACTTCAATCTTTTCTCCATTTATCATGATGCTGCTTATAGGCCCAGTTGTGAGGATTCTTGTTTTCTTTATACTGAAATGTAATCCATACTGCAGACCGTATTCTTCAATCTTCATCAGGAAGTGCTTCAAGTCACCCTCACTTTCAGCAAGCAAAGTTGCGTCCTCAGCCTATCACAGGTTGCCAATGATTCTTCCTCCAATCTTGATGCCACATTCTTTTTCATATAGTCCAGCTTCTCGGATTATTGGCTCAGCACACAGATTGAAAAAGCATGGTGAAAGGATACAATGCTGATGCACTCCCTTCTTGATTTTAAACCATGCAGTGTCCCCTTGTTCTGTTTGAACGATAGCCTCCTGGTCTCTGTACAGGTTCCCCATGAGTACAGTTAAGTGCTCAGGAATTCCCATTTTCCTCAATGTTACCCATAATCTGTTATGATCCACACAATCAAATGCCTTTGCATAGTCAATAAAGCACAAGTAAATATCTTTCTGGAATTCTTTGCTTTGAGCCAAGATCCATCTGACATCAGCAATGATATCCCTCGTTTCACATCCTCTTCTGATTCCAGCTTGCATTTCTGGAAGTTCTCTGTCAATATACTGCTGCAACCATTTTTGAATTATCTTCAATAAGATCTTACTTGCATGAGATGGTAGTGATATTGTTCAATAATTTCCATATTCTGTGGGATCACCTTTCTTTGGAATGGGTACAAATATGGATCTCTTTCAGTCAGTTGGCCAGGTAATTGTCTTCCAAATCCCTTGCCATAGCCAAGTGAGTGCCTCCAGTGGGGCATCTGTTTGTTGAAACATTTCAATGGTATTCTGTCAATTCCTGGAGGCTTTTTCTTCACCTATTGCTTCAGTGCAGCTTCAACTTCTTCCTTCAATACCATTGGTTCTTGATCATATGCCACCTCCTGAAATGGATGAAGACTGACCAGTTCTTTTTGGTACCATGACTCTGTGTATTCCTTCCATCTTCTTTTGATGCTTCCTGCATCATTCCATATCTTCCTCATAGAATCTTTCAATATCGCAACTCAAAGCTTAAATTTTTTCCTCAGTTCTTTCAGCTTGAGAAATGCTGAGCATGTTCTTCCCTTTTGGTTTTCTAACTCTAGGTCTTTGCACATTTCATTATAGTAATTGGCTTTGTCTGCTCGAGCTGCTCTTTGAAATCTGTTCAGCTCTTTCATCTTGTCAGTTCTTCCATTCACTTTAGCTACTCTCCTTCAAGGGCAAGTTTCAGAGTCTCTTCTGACATCCATTTTGGTCTTTTTCTCTCTTTCTCATCATTTTAATGACCTCTTGCTTCCTTCATGGATGATGTTCTTGATGTCATCCCACAATTTTTCTGGTTTTCAGTCACTGGTGTTCAATGCATCAAATCTATTCTTTAGATGGTCTGTAAATTCAGAAGGGATATAATCAAGGTCATGTTTTGGCTCTTGTGAACTTGTTTTTTTGTTGTTATGTGCTGTTGAGTCGGACCTGACTCATAGAGAACCCTCCTTGGGTTTCCGAGGCAGTATCACTACGGAAGTAGATTGCCCAACCTTCCTTCTGAGGAGTGGCTGGGAACTTGTTTTAGTTGTCTTCAACTTCAAGTTGAACTTGCATATGAGCAGCTGATGGAGCAGTTCCACAATCAGCTCCTGGCCTTGTTTTGGTTAAAGATAATGAGCTTTTCCATCGCCTCTTGCCACACATGTAGTCAATCTGATTCCTGTGTACTCCATCTGGCAAAGTCCACGTGTATAGCCTCCATTTGTGTTGTTGAAAAAAAGGTACTTGCAATGAATTAAGTCGTTGGTCTTACAAAATTCTATCATACAACCTCCAGCGTTATTTCTGTCATCAAGGCCAAATTTTCCAACTACCAGTGATTCTTCGTTTCCAACTTTTGCATTCCAGTCACCAGCAATAATTAACACATCTTGATTGCATGTTCAGTCAATTTCAGACTGCAGAAGTTGATAAAAATCTTCAATTTCCTCATCTTTGCCTTTGGTGGTTGCTGCGTAAACTTGAATAATAGTACTATTAACTGGTCTTCCGTGTAGGTGTACGGATATTATCCTATCACTGACAGCATTGTACTTTAGGACAGATCTTGAAACAAAACATCCTTTGCGATGACGAATGCCATGCCACTCCTCTTCAAATTGTCATTCCCAGCAGAGTAGATCATATGGTTGTCTGATTCAAAATGGCCCAAATCAGTCCACTTCAGCTCACTGATGCCTAGGATATCAAACTTTATGTGTTCCATTTCATTTTTGACAACTTCCAAATTTCCTAGATTCATACTTTGTACATTTTGTTCTGATTATTAATGGATGTTTGCAGCTATTTCTCCTCAATATGAGTCCTGCCATGTCAGCACATCCAGGTCCTAAAAGTTCTACGTTATCCATATCATTAAGGTTGGCTCTACTCTGATGAGGCAGCTCTTTCCCAGTCATATTTTGAGTGCCTTCTGACTGAAGCGCCCATACTATATATAGTACCTTATAGGCTGTTTTATAAATAAACACTGAATTAATAAGTAAAACAATATTCAAAATAAGCCAAAATGAAAACTCTAGACTTTATGATAACAGACATCGTTACAATTATTATGCAAGACACGGCCTCATGAAAGATAATTCTAATCAGAATTTAATGCTTGAAATATCATGAAAAGAGAATGTTCCAGACCAGCATTTTCCAATCCTTGTGGTTTGTCATATGTTTTTGAAATGCTAATAAACGTCTCAAGAAAAACTGGTTCCAGGATAAATTAAATTTGGAAAATGCTATGTTAAACCCCTCATCTAAAAGGGATGGGTAGAGAATGGGATAACGCCAAGAATGGAATGAAAATATCTGTTTTGTATATTACTTATTAATTTTAAAAACTACATGTTCAATAGTTTGTTTTTAGGCATATCTCAAAAATATCTCTGCATAAAAATGGCAACACAAAAACCATCTTCATCTGCCTGAGAATAACACTAGTTGATAAAGCTAACCTGTAGATTGTTCCAGATAGTAGTATAAAGCAACTTATACTCAATACAAGAGCAACTCAATACAAGAGCTGCTTTTCAATATAAATTACAGAAATTTAGGGTGAGAAGAGAATATAAAAGTATTCACTGTGTCTTTAATAACTCTGTAGAAATCTAAAAATCTATTCTAGAGAACCATCAAGAACAATAGTGTATAATAAACTTTCCTTGTTTTCAGGATAAACTTCAATTTTAAGAGAGATATTAAAATGTTACGATTAAATAACAGTAAGAAGAAACTCAAGTAGTACCATTTTTATAAACAGTGTCTTACCTCATGTTTGTCAAACATGTAATAAGCTCTTTAAATATAAGAGTTTGCCAAATTTAAAAATAGCAGGGGGAAAAAAAAGAACCCAATGACATGAGTAATAAAAACTACAATTCAAGTTAAGTATAATGCCACATATAAGCTTTGAAAACTTTAAAAATCAATAAATTATAAAACTCTTAGAGTCAAGTCACCTATCTCCGAAAGCAAAGGGAAACGACAGGGATTTAAGATTGAGATGCTTGGGGTCAACAGGAAGCAGAATTCTGGCTGGCACCTCTTTTGTGGACAGCACAGATAACATAGAGAGTAGGTGGGAGACATCTAGTGGCCTGATTATAAATACCCTCAATACGATTCTTTAAAGAAAAGTTAAAATAGAACTATTTTCATGCTGCTCAGTTTTTTGTTTGTTTTTTAATCGAACATCAAATTATATACAACACCAACTATAATGTATTTTTGCTGGGAGTAAAAAAAAAAAAAAAAAAAAGATCCTGAATCTGCCTAACCCTCTAGATGGATCTACTGATTCACTGGAAAGAGAAACAACCCAGTTTCTTCTTCAACAATAATGAAAAAAGTGGGGAAGGAGAAGAGGAGAGAGCGGTAAGTATCCCTGCCACAAGACCAGTCATGAGTTGGCAGCTATTGAAGCTGGGAGACAGAGATACAGGAATTCAATGTTCTCTCTACTTTTGTATAACTTTGAAGTTTTCCATTAAGGTGGGGAGAAGGAAACATAAAAAAGAATATTTTGCAATACCACGTCTATGTGACTAGTCTATCTTTTAAATCTTACTATAAGTGTCATATTTATGAAATTGTATGAATACTATTAGTTACTATAGGAGCTCTGGTAGCTTAGTGCCTAAGGCACTTGACTACTAACCAGAAGGCTAACAGTTCAAACCCCCAGCCACTCCTTGGAAGGAAGATTGGGCAATCTACTTCCATAGCGATACCACCTTGGAAACCCAAGGAGGGGTCGCTATGAGTCAGGTCTGACTCCACGGTACATAACAACAACAACAACAAATTAGTTACTATGAGTCAGAATTGAGTCAGTGGCAGAGAGTTTGGTTTGGTTTTTGGTTTCTGGTTTTTTTTTTTTTTTCATAAAATTACTATGAGTAATAATTATCATGGGGCTCTGGTAGCGTAGTACCCAAGGCTTCTGACTGCTAACAAGAAGGCTGGAGGTTGAAATCCACAAGCCACTCCTCGGAAGGAAGGTTGGGCAATCTACTTCCCTAGTGATATCGCCTTGGAAACCCAAGGAGGAGGGGTCACTATGAGTTGGTTCCTACTAGTCTTTTATGTAAACTAAGAATGAGTTCAATAAAATTTTTATTTGAAAGCAACTGAAATGGGGTTTGGATATCTTCCTTCCAATAACTGAAAAAAAGATGTTCTTTGTATGAAATTTTACATGTAGCTCATTTCTAAGAATCAAATCAATTTTAATTGACAAGGGAGTGTTCTAAAGTACTACGTAAGAACACACATACTTTACTATACACTTCAGTTAAACTCAATTTCCATGACAATGTAAAATTGTCATCTTTTAGAAAACTTCTTCACAAAGTTGACTCTGAAAGTCCATCCCCAAATAACAGAATTGACATATATGCAAACTATGTGACAGACCTCTGAATGTACTTTAATAAATAAAATTTCTAACTAGATTTTTTTTCCCATGGAAGTACAATAAAGAGGTACATAGTTACATGACTCCCTTTTTTGGGAAAAATACTAATAAAAGGCTAAAATAGTTTTTTTCCCCAAAACTATTATCTTATGATACAATTATCATCTTTACTGTCTTTATGTACTATATTTCATCTATTCTAAAAATATTTTTTCTCACATTTTAATAGCTCTGATATTAGAATGTGGCTTACAATACTTGGAATTTTTTTTGTCCTTCAGGTATATAACATAAGTATTCTATACACAAAAACATGTGAGATGTGATGGAATACAATATACTGCCTGATTTTTTAACATCAAAATATATATAACTTGGGAGCCCTGGTGGCGTAGTGCCTAAGCCCTTTGACTGCTAATCAGAAGGCTGGCAGTTCAAACCCAGCAGTCACTGCTTGGAAGGAAGGTTGGGCAATCTACTTCTGTAGTGATACTGCCTCAGAAACCCAAGGAGAAGTCACTATGAGTGGGATTCAACTCAATGGCAGTGAGTTGGTTTTTTTTTTTTTAAATATACATACATACATATATACATACACACACACACACACACACACACACACACATATATATATAAAACTTAATTATTGGTAACTTTTTGCTACCTTAACATTCTTGTTAGCTCAACTCTTATTCTAATCTCATGATCAATGAGATTTTCCATACTATGCTAAGTTTGTAAAAACCTCTAACCATTTCACAAAAACTGTAATAAAGAGAGTCTGAAAGCCTTTACTAGTCATATGTTCATATTCTTAATCATCAGAAATCTCTTCTGTATACTGTATTTGCCAAAGTTTCCCATTTTGGCAGCTGAAATAATTCAGTATACATCAATGTGTTAATGATCTGAAATCAAGTACAGTGAAGAACCAATTTCTACCTGAAATTGCATTTGTAAAAATATTCAATTCTCTATACAGCACACAAATCCATAAATTGAAGAAACCAGCTCACTCTAGAGACGGAAAATACTCCTAGGCCCTAACTCACACTCACTTGCTTCCTCAAGGGCAACACAGAAGAATTCTCTAGCAACAGAAGAATTCTGCTATTCTCAGAGCCCAGGGTATAAAATACAGGTATAAAAACTATGAAAGAACTGCTCAAGAAAACAAAACAAAACAAACCCCTATGTCAAGGGCAAAGACAGGCCCCTGTAACTCACAGTAGAGAAGTAACAAGTAAATGTAAGAATTCTAGAGAATTAAAAAGTTTACCAACAAGAATCTTTTAAGAGGCCTTTAGTACTATCTTAAGGACAATGAACTTAAACCTAGAACACCTTTAGTCACATCAAAAAAGGAAAGAATTTGGTAAATTTCACCAAATCAGCACTCTAAAGCAGTTCAAAGAATATGCATAACAACATACTCAAAACAATTCCTTTGACTGTCATACCTACTTATTATTTTATGTTTTGCCTTTTTTTGTTTGTTTTTTCAAATGCCATAAATCAGGAAGGATGTGCATCAGGGCTGTATCCTTTCCCCATACTTATTCAATCGGTATGCTGAGCAAATAATCCGAGAAACTGGATTATATGAAGAGGAGCGTGGTATCAGGATTGAAGGAAGACTCATTAACAAACGGTAATATGCAGAACGACACAACCTTGCTTGCTCAAAGTGAAGATGACTTGAAGCACTTACTGATGAAGATTAAAGACTAGAGTTTGCAGTATGGATTACATCTCAACATGAAGAAAAAGAAAATTCTCACAACTGGACCAATAAGTAGCATCATGATAAATGGAAAACACTGAAGTTGTGGAAGATTTCACATTACCTGGTTCCACAATTAACACCAATAGAAGCAGCAGTCAAGACATCAGATGACACATTGCACTGGGAAAATCTGCTGCAACAGACCTCTTTAAAGTACTGAAAAGCAAAGATGTCTCTTTGCAGGTGCACCTAACCCAAGCCAAAGTATTTTCAATTGTCTCATATGCATGTGAAAGCTGGACAACGAATAAGGAAGACCGAAGGAGAGTTGATGCTTTTGAGTTGTGGTGTTGGCAAAGAATACCGAAGGTACCATGGACTACCAGAAGAACTAGCAAATCTGTCCTGGATGAAGTACGGCCAGAACGCTCCTTGGAAGTGAGGATGGCCACACTTCATCTCACCTACTTTGGTTATGCTGTCAGAAGGGACCATTCCCTAGAGAAGGGTATCATGCTTGGCAAAGTGGAGGATCAATAAAAAAGGGGAAGGCCCGCAATGAGATGGACTGACACACTGGCTGCAGTGATGGGCCCGGGTACAGCAAGGCTTGTGAGGCTGGCACAGCACAGGGCAGTGTTTCATTGTGTTGTACACAGGGTTGCTATGAGTTGGAGCCCACTTAACAGTACCTAACAACAACAACAACAACATAGAATGGGAAGACCCTGGAGGCCCTTTGCTTTGTATCAAGAGGTAAGAACTTTAAGGAGCTCTAGTGGTGTAGTGGATAAGGCATTTGGCTGGTAACCAAAAGGTCAGGGGTGCAAACTCATCAGCCACTTCCATAAAGATTTACAGCCTGAGAAACCCAATGGGGGCTGCTATGAGTCAGAAGCTACTAGGAGGCAGTGAATTTGTTTTTGTTTGTTTGTTTGTTTGTTTATCTGAGAAAAGAATACCTGAGTTTTCTGACTGGTGAATGGTAGGCAACATTTATCCTTTGATTTAAATGTACAAAGAACTATAGTTCCAGCAACAGTTAAGGAAGCAGAGTTTTGTCACCTAGCAAACTTACAAAATACCTGAGCCATAAAGAAAACAGGAAAGATTATCCAAATTAATAAGGTGACTGGGTAAAATGCATTTTATTAAAACCTAACAAGAAAGTCAAAATATAATTATTCGTTAGCCAAGGTATTACATGAGTCCAGTGTTAGCAACTAAATCTAATTTTAGACATATTTCCCTTGAAGAAAGAAACAATCTTTCCAGAAGTGGTTATATCAGCTCCTCTATAAAATAAATAACTCTTAGATTAAAAATTTTGGAAGACCAGGTACCTTTCTCATTATAAATGTGTGAAAAGTTTAAATATGGCTACATCCTCAAAAATGATAATGAAATATCAGAGTAACTAATTGTGTGTAATTCCTAAAAATAGTGGAATTACTGTATGCCATGGATTTTATAACTAATCAGAAAGACATTAAAGCCCAGAACAGTGAAGCCACTGACTCTCCCAATGCAGTCATTTTCATTATGGTTAAAAACAAAAGAAAAAAAGCAGTATTTGTTTGTGTGAGTGCAAGGAGCTTCAAACTCAATTTTCCAAGTGCCTCCTGCTCAAATGACCAGTACTACCCACTTAGGCCCTCTATATCTGTACATCCCATATACTGCAGTGATTTTACTGCAGCTCTGTACTCTTTCATCCAATCTTTTCAAAAGCCCTCCTTGGAAGTGCTAACTGGAGCTGTCTCCAGTTCTTTAACTCTCAGGATCACACCTATCCACAATGACTTGCCTCCTTAGGACTGGACTGGAAGGCAGAGTAAATCTCTCTTGGTAACTGATGAGATTTTTAACACCCCACTCGGCAGTATGGCATTAGACTAATCTTCTGTATAATTTTGACAGTTCCAATAATGAGATTACATACCTCATTCTGTAACATAAAATAAATTCTAGAAAATTAACTACATTTACATAAAAAACAGAATTAAGTAATTTTATACATCATGCTTTAGTATTTTTAACTATTGGAAGAACTCACTGGAGAATTGCTAGAAATACGATCATCACATCTGGGAATCCAAGACTGTTAATCTAAAAAGTTAAAATTTTACACTATACAAATTACTTAATAAACACCATTGATTTCTTTATCCAAATGGTTGGAATATTACAAAATTTCACTCACCATCCCCTGCAGGAAGTCCTCTCTCCTTCTTCTCATCACATTTGTTGCATTCACTGAAGTAAAGCAGCAGGAACATATCCAAGAGTACCCAAATCAAAGAGGTGGCTAGGACCACCTTGCAATATGCAAATTTTCTCATGGCACTTTAAGTCAAATGCAAAAATTTAAAATATATATATATATATGTATAAATATACAAATATCATGAAAATTATTCCAATCCAGTTTCATCAGAAATCACGTTCATAACCTACAGAGAAAAAATGGAAAACAACATTAACATAAAAATTCAGAACACAAAAAATTGTAAGATTAATTCGATTTACTCTGAAGAATGTTTGTATAATCAGACTTACAAAAATCCTTGCAAAATACGTAAAAAGTGTTAGTATCAAGAATGTATAAATAACTCCTACAAATCTATGGACAGTAAGCCGACAGATAAGCTGGCAAGGGATATAAACAGGCTTTCACAAAAAGGGAAACCTGAATAGTCAACAAACATTGGAAAAAATGCTCAATTCACCACAATTAGAAAATGTAAATTAAAACAACTGAGATGTGTTATTTCACATTCATCAGATCAGTAAAATTTTAAAGCTTGATCAAAAAAACATACAAACTCACTACCATCGAGTCAAGTCCAACTAATAGTGACACGCATTGGGTTTCTAAGGCTGTAAATCTTTACTGAAGTAGATTGTCCCATCTTCCTTCCACAGAGCAGCTGGTGGGTTTGAATTGCCAACCTTCTGGTTAACAGTCAAATGCCTTAGGCTCTGCACCACCAACTAACCCTAAACCATCAAGTTGTTCTGATTCATAGCCACCCTACAGGAGAGGGTTGAACTGTTCAACAGGGTTTCCAAGGCAATCATCTTTACAGAAGCAGACTGCTACATCTTTCTTCCACAGAGCCACTAATGGATGTGAACCGCCAACGTCTGGTTAGCACCCAAGTGCTAAACCACTGCACAGCCAAGCCTTCTTTTGATCATATGTCACTCCAAACACTGCCATCGAGTGGATTCTGACTCACATGACTCCCACTGGGTTTCCAAGGCTATAAACCTTTACAGAAGCAAACTGCCTCCTCTTTCTCCAGTGGAGCCACTAGTAGGTTTGAACCACTGACGTTTTGGTTAATAGTCAAATGCCTTCACCACTATACCACCAGAGTTCTTTTTCATCAAATCTAGGGTAGGTAGAATTATGAGAAAATAGTCTATACTGCGTTTTGGAATACACTTCCTTTTATCCATTTTGGAAGTAAATTTGGCTGTCCCTTTTAAAAACAGAAAATGCACATATAGTTCCTCACTAGATTCTCTCTACTGATAAATATGCATGTGCATGGGGGACCTATCTATAGCTGGTAATGCAATAATGTAACAGTAAGACAATTGGAAATAACCTAAATGACCACCAAGGAAATGAATACATTATGTTGTGCATATTCCTATAACAAAACACTATACAGCAGCATAAGGCATGTATGGGTAAGGAAGCTACATTTTAAAAGCATATTAAATTCTTAAAAAATATAACTTATGTAAGTACGCATTTGTAAGAATGCATGGACTTTCTTTATCTGCAAGAGAAAGATGTAGCAGTCTGCTTCTGTAAAGATTACAGATTATGTGAGGTCATTCTACCCTGCCCGATAGGGTTGCTATGAGTCAAAATTGACTTGAGGGCAATGGGTTTGATTTTGGCATATGAGTATAGCACCACCCGTCTGTCAGCCTGTCGCACTACGGTGGCTTGTGTGACGCTATGATGCTGGAAGCTATGCCACTGGCATTTCGAGTATCAGCAGGACCATCTCTGGCAGCAGGTTTCAGTGGAGCTTCTAGACTAAAGGCAGCTAGGATGTAAGGATCTACTTCTGAAGATGACCCAATGGAGACCCAGGGATAACAAGAGAACAGCGTACAACACAGGGCTGGGAGACGAGCCCTCAGGTCAAAAGGCACCAGGGACCAACTGCTGGAGAAAGAATGACGCAGAGGCTGCAACAATGCCCCCAACACACCAGCAACTGTCAGGACGGCGAAGGACCAGGCGATATTCCATTCTGGAATATATAAGGTCAGCTCTGACTCAACGGCAACTACGACTGAGTTTAGCAATTCTGCATGCGGTGTTTGAATGCTTTAACTATCAGAACTCACTGGAGAATAGGAACGATAACATATGGATAGAATTTTAAAATCAAATTCTACAAGTCGTGAAGATCTCCTATAAAATACAAAACGAAATAAAGTGATAAAAATTACGACAGAAAATGAAGGATAAGCATGCTGGAAAAATACACATTCAAAAAACAATTCCTGGCTTTCAAGGAAAATTTTTAAAAAGGGCATCACTGCTGCACCAGCCCTTCTTGGTTGCATTTTAAACCAAAAACCAACCAACCAAACAAACAAAAACCCTGAAAGATTCTGAAAGATGACACAAGTAGGTATCAAATTAATCTTTAGGACCAAAATATGACTTTGCTTCCTAAATTGTAACTATATCTTTCTGGTAGGCCCCAGATGATTACTTGAGTATTTCTTGTGATTGGAATTAGAAACCCTGACAGACAGAAACACACACACACCCGGTAGGCAGCAATACTTCAATCTACATTCTCACTTCCGTAGATCTTCAATCTACATTCTCACTTCCGTAGATCTTCAATCTACATTCTCACTTCCGTAGATGCTAAGATGCTTTTCAAAGCTCAAAAGGCTTAAAAATCCCCAGAAGTCAGAAAGACAAAGTACGGAAAGAGCTTTATCATTGAGTACAAGCCAAGTCTGAGCAGACTTAAATGGAAAAAATATGCCTCCTTGCTTCATACACATTTTACATATGGAAGTATTTTAAGTGTTTAAGTCTTTAAATGATTATCATGCTGATATGATCTACTTATAACAACATGCATTTTACATATGAAAGCATTTTAAGTGTTTAAGTCTTTAAATTATTATCATGCTATGATAAGCTACTTGTTCAAGAAAACTGACAAGTAATTCTTTCAGTAGAGTGATGAAGGCTCCTTTCAGGTCAGCTGGATAATTCTAAGGAATAAGCATATCAAGTATCAAAACAGAAACCTGAATACCAAACAATCACCACATTGCATCACATGTACTTTGTCAATGAATCCAAATATAAATAAGCAAATGTTAGTTTTCTGAAGTGTCCTTATGATTACAAAAAAAGGGGAAAATAATCCATTTTCTTTCTCCTTTATCAGAAACAGAAGATTAAACTATTCTAAGAAAACAGTAAGCCGCCTAAAATGCCCTATACTTAAAGGTCACAAAATACCTCATTTTAATAACATGTTATTACTGACTTGGCATTACATCAAAGTCAGCTTCAATTTACTATGTGCATCCTGAATTGTTTCATTGTAATAGTTATTTGAAACATCAATAAATATAAGTTAGAATAATGGAAAATATTTTCAAACAAAAAAGCAACAATAATTTTAAACCAGAAAAAACCTAAACTAAGTATTTAAGATTTCAAGAAAAGAAAATGAAAGTCAAGAATTTTACAGTCAGCCTAAATAAACTTTGAGCACAAAGGATGCAGTTGTATTGTCATTTAAATTTAAGAACCAAGAGAACACTTCCCATGAGCTCTTTCTGAGGAATCTACTAAAGAGTAAACTTCAGAAAACCAAATGATTGAAGAAAGATTTAAAGGTGAGAATTACGTGTCTATTTACTTGCTAAACTACAGGCAAGTGAGAAGGTATGAGAAAGTATACATACAATACGCTACATGAGATATGCTCTGACAGTGCAGATACAGTACAGCTGTAAAAGAAACAAGGCGAGAACAGGGAAAGAACGTGTGAAAAACCAGCTGATGAATCATTTTCAGTTAACATATTGTTCATGGCAGAACATGTTAGGCTCTATCAGGGCAACACAATCGGCAAAATCCAGACTAGGAAATGCTTCCATATGAGCTCCCCCTTACATTTTCTTAAGTCAATAGTCAAAACGATCCTGTTGATAAATGTCAGATCATGTAATTCCTTTACTCAAAACCTTCCAGAACTTCGCCATTGCCCTCAGAATGAAAGCTGAACCCTACAAGGCTTTACAAGGAGCTCTGGTATTGCGGGGGGGGGGGGGAGGTCGGGGTAGACTGCTTCCATAAAGATTTACAGCCTTGGAAACCCTATGGGGCAGTCTGACTCTGTCCGACAGGTTCACTGTAAGTTGCAATCAACTCAACACAACTCAACAAGGCTTTACATGATTTGGCTGCCTGTTACCACTCTGATCTCACTATTCATTTACTCCACTCCAGCCACTGTGGCCTCTGTGCTGTTCCTAGAACACTCAGGAGTACAGTGCATGAAATTCAAAGACTCATACCAGGTCTTTAAAGACCAAAAAAGACAGGGTTGCTATGAGTGGGACCTGACGTTCAACGGCACATGATAACAACATAAACCAAAACAAACAGCTGCCCCATGTGCTGCAGGGGAGAGTGGTGCACCACAGGGCTTTCAAGGTTGTGTCCTTTTGGATGCACATCCTCAGGCCTTTCTTCTGAGGCACCTGTGGCAGGGTCTGAACTATCAACCTCTGGGTGAGCAGCTGAGCACTCACTATAAAGACGTGATGACCAAGAGAGTGTGGCATTGGTGGGAAGATAAATGGAACATATACGACCAATCGTTTCTGAGAAAGGGTAATCTTCAGCAATCCTGGAATAATTTGATATCCACAATAAAAATGAACCTTGACCTGTTGTTGTTATTTGCCGTCGAGTCGGCCCTGACTCATAGCGACCCCTCCTTGGGTTTCCGAGACAATATCACTATGGAAGTAGGATTGCCCAACCTTCCTTCCGAGGAGTGGCTGGTGGGTTTGAACCGCCATCCTTCTGGTGAGCAGTCAAGTGCCTTAGGCACTATGCTACCAGAGCTCCCGGAATAATTTGATATCCACAATAAAAATGAACCTTGACCTGTACCTTGTACCATATGTAAAATATAACTCAAAGACTGATCTAGAGTAAAACATAGGGTAGAAATCTTTGTGACCTTGGGGCAAGCAAAAATTCCTTAGATAAAACACAGAAAACACATAAATTGGACTTCATAATGAAAAGCTTCTGCTCTTCAAAAGACAATGTTAAGAAAATTTAAAAACACAACAACAATGAGGTACCATCTTGCTCCAACACTAGTAGCAAAGTTCAACAAGACAGAAAATAACAAATGCTGGCGAGGTTGTGGAGAGATTGGGACTCTCATACACTGCTGGTGGGACTGTAAAATGGTACAACCATTGTGGAAAGCAGTATGGCGATTCCTTCGAAAGTTGGAATTCGAAATACCATTTGACCCAGCCATCCCATTACTAGGTGTATACCCTAAAGAAGTGAGAGCCATGACAAGAACAGATATATGCACACCCATGTTCATCGCAGCACTATTTACAATAGCCAAAAGATGAAACAACCTAGATATCCATCAACTGAGGAATGGATAACCAAACTATGGAACATACACACAATGGAATACTATGCAACACTAAAGAATAATATAGAATCTGCAAAACACTGCATAATGTGGATGAACTTGGAGGACATTATGCTGAATGAAATAAGTCAATCACAAAAGGACAAATATTGTATTAGTCCGTTATTGTAAAAGTTAAGGAAAGGTTTATCTATTGAAAGAAATTTTCTTTGATGGTTACCAGGGGTGGGAAGGGAGGGGAGGGAAGGCTGTTAGATAGATAGAGATAAGTATTGATTTGGGTGAAGAAAAGGGCAATGTACCAAATAAGAGTGACCAATATGGCAGCATTGAGGATGAGATAGACATAGAGAGGTACATGGGAGGTACAGACAACAAATATGAACCCTTTTGTACATACAGTACTGCGTTGTCAGGAAGGCAAACATGGGTATATGGATGGATAGATGGGTGGACAGGCTAAACAATTAGGTATGTCTATGAAATAGGGAGTATATCCAAGAACATATATAGGGTTGGCAGACAATGGTCCTATAAGTTTTTGTGAATGATCAGAATTCCCAGGTGTATAGTAGAGCTGACAAGGGGAAGGTTGTGGTCACTGCTTGGTCACAGCCAGCTACTCAGAGGGACCAAGTAGTTGAACCTGTGGGCTTGGGACCATAGTCGCAGGGGACATCAAGCTCAACTGGCATAACATACTACA
>NW_006921728.1:5232319-5281076 GCF_000298275.1 Orycteropus afer afer | reverse complement strand
GAGGTAACTATGGGGAGAAAATGGGAGGGGAGCTGTTGCATTGCTGTAAATTGTGGTCAATGACATGAGACAAAGTATATGTGAACTGCTGTATAGAAAGTGAATTTGCTCTGTAAATCTTCACCCAAATCACAATAAAAAAAAAAAAAAAGAAAGAAAGAAAATTTACAAATTGCTTATCTGATAAATGACTTGTATATAATATGTGTGTGTATATCTATACATATTCATATACACATGAACGCTCAAAACAGACAACTCAATAACATGGACAAAATATTTGAACTGTCACTCACCAAAAAAGTGATGCAGATGGCAAGTAAATATATGAAAAAAAATGTTCATATCACTAGCCAAAAAGGAAGTGCAAATTAAAACCACAATGAAATACAACTGTGAGCCACCATAAATGTTTAAGCAAGAAAGAGAGAAAGAGAAACAAACCCAAGTGCTGGTGAGGAATTAGAGCAACTGGAACTCTAATACTTTGCTGGTGGGAATGCAAAGTGGTATAGCCTCTGGAGAACAATTGGGCAGTTTCTCACTACATGACCCAGAAATGCCATTCTTAGCTGCTCATTCCAGAGGAATGAAAACATTTGCCTACACATAGGCCCGGAGGCAAATCTGGCGACTTTATTTGTAATCATCAAAACCTGAAAACAAACATCCATCACCTGGTAAATGGTTAAATAAATTGTGGCAAATGGTTAAATAAATTGCGGTTTTATCAGTGAACCACTGCCAGCAATAAAAAAGAAGAAACTCTTGATATGTGCAACAGCATAGACAAATCTCAAAAGCATTATGCAAAGTGAAAGAAGGTTGTCACAAAAGGCCACATACTGTCTCCTGTGTAACTCCTTTTCTATGACATTCTGTCAAAGGCAAAACTATAGAGACAGTAATTAGATCAGTGGTTGCCAAGCACTGGGCATGGGGTAGGGGAAAGGAGGAACTTGTGGTAAAAGAAACCTCTTGCATCCTGACTGTGGTGGTAGCTATATGACTATAAACACATCTTCAAATTTAAAAAACTACACCTAAAAAGAGTGAATTCTTCTGTGTGTGAATTTTGCACGTGAAAGCTGGACAACAAATAAGGAAAACCAAAGAAAAATTGATATATATGAACTATGATGCTGGTGAAGAATACTGACTATACCATGGACTGCCAGAAGAACAAATCAATCTGTTTTAGAAGCAGTACAGCCAAAACGCTCCTTAGAAGTGAGGATTGTCTCTCATTCTTTGGTCACGTTACCAGAAGGGACCAGCCCCTGGACAAGGACATCACCCTCGGTAAAGCAGAGGGTCAGTGAACAGGAGGAAGGCCCTCAGTGAGATGGACTGACACTGTGCCTGCAACAACAAGCTCCGACAGCGGTGACCGTGAGGATGATGCAGGACCGAGCAGTGCTTCGTTCTGTCGAATGTCGGGTCGCTATGACTCAGAACTGACTCACAGCACCTCATAACGACAACAACAAATGCAACTTCGATAAATGTTAAAATAAATAACTAAATATGTGGGGAATATTTCAAAGAAAGAGAATGCCGACTCCAGAAGGAGAAAATTTGTTTTAAGTTTCCTCAAATGACACGCAGCAGAAATGATCTTGGGACGTCACTGAAGTTCAGTTTATTTAGTCTCAACCACCGCAGAATAAACTTTCCATTTGAAATACATTTATTTTAAAAGTTATAAAATCAGAATTGATACAAAAATATACTGATTATATCAATAAATTCTTCTGATCCTACCCTTAACCTCATATGACAAATTTTTTCAAAGAGTGATTAGCATTTTCTAGGCCTAGATACTTTCTCTTTCTCCTCACACATCCTGCAAATACACAAAATAATTTTGGTGGCTTTTAATTCCCTTTTTGCATGTGGGCTGGACTTAGGAATTTGCTTCTAACCAATAGAATATGGTGGGAAGGATGATGTGTGACTTCCAAGTCTTAGTCATAAAAGACATTACAGCTTCCTCCTTGCTCTCAGATCACACACTAAGGGGAAGCCAGCTACCATGCACTAAGGACATGGAGAAGTCCACAGGAGAAACTGCAGTCTCCTGGCAAAAACCTGCACTATCTTGCCAGGGCTAGGAGGGAGCAGCCTTGGAAGCGAGTCCCAGTTAAGCCTTCAGATGACCACAGATCCTAAGTCAATAGTACTTCCCTGATAAGCTGCTTCTGAATTCCTGACCCGTGAAGACTTGTGAGATAATAAATGCTTATCATTTAAAGACACTGCGTTTTAAGGTAATTCATTATTTAGCAATAAAGAACTTCAACAGCAAACTAGGATGGGAAAGGAAATCCTTTAACCAATAGTAAACATCACATTTAATTGCTGGAACTTCAGGTGTATTTTGATAACACTATAAACAAGGTGAGTTATGTAGCTTTTTTTGACACCGTACATCTTTAGGGAAAAAAAGATAAAAACTATCATCTGCAATGGCATGATTTCTACGCAGAACTTTTTAAAGAATCAATAGATAAGCCATTGGAGCTAATTGATGATTTCAAGATTGCTGAATACAAAATGAATACGTAACATCAACTGAATTCCTTCCTATATGGTTGTTGTGTTTGCTATCAAGTCAGATCTGATTCACAGCAACCCCTCCTTGGGTTTCTGAGGCAGTATCACTATGGAAGTAGATTGCCCAACCTTCCTTCCAAGGAGCGCCTGGTGGGTTTGAACCACCAGCCTTCTAGTTAGCAGTCAAATATCTTACGCACTATGCCACCAGAGCTCTGGTAGTAATAACTAATTAGAACATATAAAAGAGAACAAATTACAGTTGACCCTTAAACAACATGGGTTTAAACTGTGCAGGTCCACTCTTATACACAGATTATTTTTTTTAAGACAGAGCCAATCAAAGAAATCATGAACGAGATTGTGGATATGGTTTAAAAAAAAAAAAAAAAAGGTGGTATGTGTGTGTGTGTGTGAGAAAGGTTTCAACATATGGATCTTAGAGAAATTCAAGAGCTAACAGAGGAATGAACAGAAGATAACTTGATGGAGGTGAGTGCTTCCAAACCAGGCCCAGAGGATGAGGAAGATGACACAGAAGAAGCAGGGCCAGAAAATAAACTGACATCAGATGATCCAGCAGGTTTCTAATTCAGGACCACTGTGGACTTGTTTTATGACATGGACCCTTCTATGATATGGGCACTGAAACTAAAGTGAGTGGTGGAAGAAGGAGGATGCTATATAGAAACATTTTTGAAGAAATGAAAATGCAAAAAAGTCGATAGAAATGATGTATTTCCACAAAGTTATACCCAGTGTGCCTGCCTCTCCTTCCACCTCCCTCACCTCTTCCATCTCTGATGCCTGAGTCAGTACGACCAACCCTTCCTCCCCCTCGGACTACTCATCATGAAGACGAGGATGAAAACCATTATGATGCTCTATGTCCACCTAATGGATAGTAAATCATCATCATACCATGCAGTTAATAAACTTACCTACTGTGTATGTGTGTGAGCGTCCTTGTGCGAAAATGTAATAACTGTAGGGTAAGAACTGTGTTAATCAATTGTTTATCAGGAAGGCTTCTGGTCAATAGTAAGCTATTAGTAGTTATATTTTGGGGGAGTCAAAAGTTATACGCAGATTTTCAACTGTATGGGGGGTCAGCACCCCTAATTCCCATGTTGTACAGGGGTCAACTGTACATCCAAAAGAGGTTTAAAAACTCTAAGGTTTCTTTCCTTTCTTTTTAAAATAAATTTAACAAAATATCTGTAAGACATGGAGAAAACTGTGGAGATTTATTGAAGGATATAAAAGATTATCTGCCTAATGGACAGATACACGATGTTCAGAAAGAAAATGAAAACAATTCTTCCCAAAATTAATCTATAAATTCAATATAATTCTAGTATGTTTAGAAATTAAAATATTATTGTTAATGTTCTTTGGGTAGCGGATTCAAGACATTGACAATGAGAGCCATAAAAGACACATTTTATTAAGAACCAACCAAACAGACCCACTGCCATCGGGTCAATTCCAATTCATAGTGACCCTAGGACAGAGTAGAACTGCCCCATAGGGTTTCCAAGGCTGTAAATCTTTCAGGAAGCAGACTGCCTCATCTTTCTCCTATGGAGCAGCTGGTGGGTTCGAACTGCTGACCTTTTGGTTAGCAGTCAAATGTCTTGGCCACTGCATCACCAGAGTTCCCTAAAGGCAAGCTAAAAACTGGGAGAATACATGAAATACATATAACACAAGATTAGAATACAGTCTACATAAAGATCTTCACAAATCAATAGGAAAAACATGAAACAACCCATCTGATTAAAAAAAAAAAAAAGTTGAAAGTTTTGGCTTTCACATATAAGGATTCAATGTTATCTTCTCCTATGACGGTAACTGTTCAGAATTATATAAAAAGTTTATACTTTCTCTAAAGAAGTGCCATACTGACTTCATCATAAACTAGGTTTATGGAGGTGTATGTTCTGGCCCATGTTCTATCTATCTCTCCCTACACCAATACCACACAGTTTTATAATAATTCCTGGTATCTGATAAAGTCTTCTTACCTTTTCCTACTTCTTCAGGAATGCCTTGGATACTCTTGATCCTCAGCCTTCCTTAAAAATTTTAGAATCAAGCACTGATCTATGGGTGGATAGATGTATGGAGAGGCTGAACAATCAGGTATGTCTAGGCAGGGGGTGGTGTGCCCATGACCATGCCCAGTTAGCAATGTTTCTACATATATATCTGTACATGCTGTAAGAATGTCCAGGTGTATAGTAGAGCTGACAAAAGGGGCAAGGCTGTGGTGCCTTGTTGGCCACAGCCACCTACTTAGAAGGAGCAAGCAGTTGGACCTGTGGGCTCAGGACCATGGTCACAAGTGACATCAAGCTCAATTGGCATAACACACTATACAAAAACATTGTTCTACATCCTGCTTTGGTGAGTAGCAACAGGGGTCTTAAAAGCTGGCAAGCAGCCATCTAGATGCAACAATGGGTCTCTCCTCATCCAGAGCAAAGAAGAGTGAAGAAAACCAAAGATGGATGGAAACAATTAGTCCAAGGGACTGGCAGACCATGCGATCCTCAGCCTATATGACCACGAGACCAAAAGAACTAGATGGTGCCTGGCTACCACTGTCAATCACTTGGAGGGGGAATCTATGTAAGAGATCCTGGATAGAGCGGGAGAACAATGTGGAACAAAACTCAAAATCATTTGCGGGAAAAAAAAAAGGGACCAGGCTGCTGGTCTGATAGAGCCTGATGGAACCACTGAGACTATGGCCCCTAGCTGCCCTTCAGGTCTGGAATTGAACTCACTCCTGTGGCTTCCAGCCAAACAATAGGCAGGCATATGAGGTGAACATTTACATCAGGCAGATACACTACTTGGAGCGATCAATCATGGGAGAACAGAAGGGTAGTGTCTGCACAGGAGACAGCTCAGGGGGCAGGAGTGCATGAGAGGGAAAAGACACAGGGAAGAAGTATCTACAGGGAGGAAGTGGGAAGAGAACTGCTACATTGTGGGGAATTGCAGTCAATGTCATGAGACACTGCTGTATGGAAAATAAATTTGCTCTGAAAACTTTGTCAAATCACAATTAAAAAAAAAAAATCACAATCAGTTTTTCTAGTTCTACCAAAAGCAACCTCTTAGAATTTTGATCAGAACTGTAATAAATCTAGAGAAAATTGCTATATTTACAATACCAAGTCTTTAAATCCACAAAAAAAAGTTCTCTCTTTCCATTTATTTAGGCCTTTTGTTAATCTCTTTCAATAAAATCTTATAATTTTTTCCTTTCAAGGGCTAACATAAATTTTGTTACACAATATTTGCTAGATATTTTAGTCTTTCTTTTAAAAAATTATATTTGTTGATTTACAGAAATGCACCTGATTCTTGATTCTTAATCTTAAATCCAGCAACCTTGCTAAGACCACGAATAATGTGGAACAGGAGAGGTGAGAACAGGCTTCCAGGTTTTATTCCTCACCTTAAAGGAAAAGCTTTGTTTTTATTAAAGAAGGAATGTAGTAGCTGGGCTTGGCCATTTAATTCCTTAAAATTATATTCTACCTACTACAAAAAAACAAAACAAAACAAAACAAAAAAAACCCTCACTGCAATCAAGTCAGATCCTTGGGTTTCCAAGGTGGTATCTCTATGGAAGTAGATTGCCCAACCTTCCTTCCGAGGAGTGGCTGGTGGGTTTGAACCATCAGCCTTCTGGTTAGCAGTCAAATGCCAAAAAAATCATAGAGGCCATAAAGGCAAACAAGCTGGTGTTAGAAGAGTTAAACTCAAGAAGTACCTAAAAGATAGTTCTAAAACTGTTTTTCAAAATGGCATCATTATTAAAATAAATGTGTAATACTTTTCTATTACACTTACGTGCCTTAAAAAGGAAAAGTTTCAGTGCTTTAGAATCTCAACACATTCATTCCAGGCTCTCTCTAGAATAGTTAATGAGTCTTGGTCATCTATGTTCCTAATACTGTGTCAGGTATTATGGATGGTACAGCTGAGGCCAATAACCCACACCGGGGGGAGCTTGAATCCCATAACCACACCGTAAAACACCAGCCTAAGACACACCACACACATTCCAAAGGAGAAATATGAACTCAGGAAACCTGCAGGAAAAAGACTACGAGATAGGGAAGCTTCTAAATAGGTTTTTTTTTTTTTTTTTTTCTCTCTCTAAATAGGTTTTATCTAAGACAGTATAAGACAATACACTTCTCTACAACAAAGTTTCATTTAAAGAAGCTTTTTTCCTATAGTTATTTTGTTTCTCTCCCTTCTATACCTAAAACGTTTTAATGGCTTCCCACAAAATATTTCCTACTGTGCTTGTTTTATTCTAAAGAACACTGTTCCTGCAGATGCAGAGCTCCCAGCTGAGAGAGAAGCTTCACTAAAGAGATTCCACGGTCAAGTAAGTTAGGGAACTGTTACATGCTCTATTTGCCCTGGGAGACTCATAATCTCACTAAAGGCTCTGCCATAAGGAAAAACAAGAAAACCTACTTAACTTGGTTAATGCAGAATTTCCCACTGGTAAGCATGTAACTTTCCCTATCTACTTTGTCTTTCCTTTTGCATAACACAGAGCACGTTTCAAATAGCAATAACGGAAGTAGTGAAGACTGATCCCAAATCCTGGAATTAGGTTTTTCGTTTTTTTTTTTCAACTATGGGTTACTTTCTTTCTGCAAAACTGGGGTTTCTATGAACCTGCAAATTCTATTATAAAAGAGATTTCACCGTGTTTAAAAGCATCTTACAAGGAAAGTCTTCATAAAATAAAGGCTGATTTTATAATAGCTTAATTTAACTTTTAAGTTCATATCCCTGTATTGTTCTTTAATATAGTTTTAATATAACATATAAAGGTATACAATATTAATAGCTATCGGCAAAGTGGGAAACCTAAAAGTCATCCTTATATAAATCCCTCAAATAAAAGAATTTTAAGACTTCCCCTTCAACAAGCGGAATTTACCAACTATTTCTACCATCAATTATTTTCTCTAAGTTTGTTGTTGTTATCAGGTGTCGTGGAGTCAGTTTCAACTCATAGCAATCCCATGTGCAACAAAATGAAACACTGCTCAGTCCAGAGCCATCCTCACAATTGTTGCAGCCATTGTGTCAATCTAGCTGTTGATGCTCTTCCCCTTTTCTGCCCTCCCTCTATTTTACCAGGCGTGACATCCTTCTCCAGGGGCCAGTACCTCCTGATAATGTGACCAAAACAACAAAAGACAAAGTCTAGACAGTCTCACTTCTATGGAACACTCTGGCTGTACTTCTTCCAGGACAGATTTGTTCATTCTTCTGGCAGTCCATGGCATATTCAATATTCTTCGCTAACACAATTCAAACGCATCAGTTCTTCCACAGTTTTCCCTATTCACTGTCCAGCTTTCACATGGCATATGAGGCTTCTGAAAAGATAATGGCTTGAGTCAAGCACACTTTAGTCTTTAAAGTGACATCTTTGCTCTCCAACACTTTAAACCTTATAGCAGATCTGCCCAGTGCAATACATCATTTGATTTCCTGACTGCTGCTTCCCTGAGTGCTGACTGTGAGGCCAACTGAAATGAAATCCTTGGCACCTTCGATCTTTTCTCCATGTACTTACTCCATGTGCTTACTGGTCCAGTTGTGAGGATTTGTGTTATGCTGAGGTGTAATCCATACTGAAGGCTCCAGTCTTTGACCTTCATCAGTAAGTACTTCAAGTCTTCTTCACTTTCAGCAACCAAGGTTGTGTCATCTGCATATCGCAGGTTGTTAATAAGTCTTCCTCCAATCCTTCAAATACTCATATACTTCATATACTCCAGCTTCTGGGATTATTTGCTCAGCATACAGACTCAGTAAGTAGGGTGAAAGGATAGAATAGTCTATCCTAGAGAGTAGTATTGTGGGAGCTCTGGTGGAGTAGTGCCTAAGGCATTTGACTGCTAACCAGAAGGCTGGCTATTTAAACCCACCAGCCACCCCTCGGAAGGAAGGTTGGGAAATCTACTTCCATAGTGATATCACCACAGAAACCCAAGGAGGGGTCGCTATGAGTCGGATCTGACTCCATGGCATTGAGTGTGAAATACTACATTTAGTGAATGCAGTGTTATTTCTTGTAGGATACTGTGAGGAAAAAGTTAACACAGCAGGTTTATTTTACTCAGTTCTTGCTCATCTCTGGGGATGCCTTAGAATAATGGCAGTGACCCTTGCTAATTTCTGAGAACTAAACTCCTGAAATGTTCACACAGTCACTGGTTAATGTTATGCTACTCTGTATATCTGAGGCAGTGGGTAAGGCTGCACAATGCTGTCAGTACTGTTTAAAGTAAATACCAAGATTTATGATGTATACCTGGTATCTGGTCTAGGGTCCCAAGTTTCAGTTACCATGGCTCGCATGCAAATTTGCTTACAAGACCAGCTTCTTATGTGAGAACTTTGGACTTGAGAACACTCAAGTCCCTACCCTGGGTACAGATTTTGCATGTGTCTGTATGATGTACAACTGGAGAGAAAAGCATGTCTATGACTCTTGCAGAGGGAGGACTAGGAAACCTGTCCCTACCTTATTCTGCCTTTGACGACGTATATCTTTTTCCTCTATTCCTGCACTCTATGCTTTATAGCCTTCTGGTTAGCAGTCAAATGCCTTAGGCACTATGCCACTAGAGCTCCCATCCTTTTTACTATAATAAACCTTAATCGTGAATACAACTTTATGTTGAATTGTATGAGTCCTTCCAGTGAATCACCCGTGGGATGCCCAAAACAGTTATCATTAAAGAATTCAGTTTACCATAATACTTCTCTCCTTATTTATCAGAAGCTAAATGACCATAATCACAATCTCCTTAAAGCAATAAATCAATGAGCAAAAGGAATTAACATAGCAGACCTGAGACTGCTATCCTTAAAAAGGCCTGCTTACAAGGCTGGCCCATGGCTAGCATATGGGAACTTGTGAACAGTTTCCGATATTGCTGTAAAACCTTCCCTAGATGACAAGGGTGGCTCACTCTACCTTAACTGTTCATATAAACAATATGATTTGTGCTGAACCACCTGCATTCCTTCTGGGAGTCTGGAGTATTAGTACATGCTAGGAAGAAGGTACCTACACAACCAGCGCTCAATAAAAAATCTTGGACACTGAGTTTCTAGAGAGCTTCCATAGCAGACAACATGTCACATATGTTGGCCCAATTTACTGTTGGAGGAATTTAGCACATTCACGTGGAGAAAACTCTTGGAAGCTAATACCTGGTTTCCTCCTGACTTCACCCCATGTACGTTTTCCCTTTGCTGACTTTGCTCTGTATCCTTTCACTATAAGAATTCTCAGGCATGAGTCCAACTGTATGCTGAGTCCTGAGTCCTCCTAATGAATGACCAGAGCTGAGGGTGCTCTTGGGGGCCCCTGACACAACCAGCATATTAAAACAGAAATGAGTATCTACTAGGCCAAATGCTTACATTCAAATTTGGTTTAAAGCTTCATTTCTGACACTCACTAGTATGTAGTCCCAGAATGTTACTTTACCAGTATAAACCTGGGCCTTTTCATCCATTCCTTTCATCAGAAAAATGTACTCAGATTAGTTCCACTGCGCTAAATTAAATGAGGTACCAATGCACTCATACATCATAGGACATCCTCAGTAAATATTAAATGGTGCACTTTCTTAGATGAAACAATGAGGGACCTTTAGTGTGAGTGTGTGATCCTGTATTGTCAACACAGGCTCCCTGAGTGAATTCCAGACTAGATGACAGAATCACTGGGTAAGCTCAAGCAGGTGAAACCCCATACAATGAGCATCTTTCTATTTCTGAACCTGGTGAGAATTAGTGCATTTGTGCTAATTAATTGCAACTGGGTCTATGCTTAGTGGTTACAGTTCTCAAGTTACTAAATGGAATTTTTCTCTTACATGTATCTGAAGCATAAAATTCAATCAATCTAAGGTTCCAAGCCCACAGAGTTGTAAGATAAAATCTCAACTTAAAGAGAAGGAAAAACAACCCTGAAGTCATTTACTCCCAGCTATCAACTTACCCCAAAGTGGTTTTTCAAATGAATTCATATCCCAAATCCACATGTCCCACATCTCCTGTTGAAAAATAAATTTCCTCATATCAGTTTATGACAGAATAACTCTATCTTCTCCCTTTACCTCAGCCACCCCATTCTACTGGAATGTAAGCCAGCTGCATCTGAAGGCAAAGATACTATCTTATCCAGGTAGTTCTGCAATGCTGTGCACAGTTATCTCACACACACAGGTAATCAGGTAATGTCTATTACATGAGTAAGAGAGTCAACAAATAAAGTATGATTGAGATCCAACACCAAGCTCAGTAGAAATATTACATAAAACTGTCTTTTCTCCTCTTAAAAATCTATGAGGATCTAAACTTTCCAGATGGGAAGGCCAAAGACACATACCTACCATCTGTGGCCTACCACACACATTGTCTGTTGCTTACCCCACCCCACTGCATTAAAGCCCTGAATGAATTAAAGTACTCATTCAATAAGTCTCTTAAGGGTTTTTTTTTTTTTTCCTTTATTGGTCAAGCCAACCTTGGCCTTCCCATTCTTCTTGCCAGTACAGATGACCCAACCCTGGCCAGAGAGACCTGAGGAGAAGTCTACTGGTGAGCAGTCAGGAAAAATTTTGCTCCCTCACAGGGATGCTCTGAGAAAAACTACACCTTTCTGCCTTTGGCTATTGCTTATATAGCATACACAATAGTGCAGTTCTCATCTTGAGGCCATGAGGGAAGCCATGTAAGGATAGCAAAAGAAAACACCAGAAAGCATACGGGACCCTGATGATATCACAGAGCTACGGAACAGACAACCCTGAAACCTCCTATGTCCAGGCTTCCAGTTATGTAAGATGATAAAATTCTCATTAATTGAGGATTCTGTTACTTCAGTCCAACCCATCCCAATATACCATTCTGCAACCTACAACTATTGATTTTAGTAAGCGTGTATCCTACAAAGAAAAAAATGAAGATGTGAACCAGCAGAGGATCCAAATTAAAGAATCTACCTTCACAGAGGAGAATGCACAGAAGCAGAATTTCAATATGCATTTAATAACAACAAACTAGATGTGGTATGTGATATACCTCTCTGGGACACAACATTAAGCAACAGACAATGTGTGTGGTAGGCCACAGATGACAGGTATGTGTCTTTAAACATTATTTAATCTATCACAGAATCTCTTATACTTAATTCACTCAAATTTTAAACAGTATAAAATCATGCAAAATATTACACTAAGTGGTCAGATGTACATAAAGAAGAAAAAGGGTCAGTACCTGCCCTCAATGAGCTTACACTTTAGTGGGACAGATCACAGGGTAAGTTTGTGTGGCACTTCACAACATACAAAAAGTTTTACATGTTGCTAAAGGGGCTTATATAGTGTTTGAAGGAGATAAATGAGTGGGGAGACATGAATGGGAATTGGTTTGAGTTGGGCAGGTCAAGATAAAAGGGCATTCCCAGTGAACAAAACAGAGCAAGCTAGAACAGGAAGTCAGGGAACGTCTGGGCAGCAGCAAGCAGGAGAGGTTGAAGATTAGGTGAAGGGATATGTTCAGATGGAAAATCTTGGCCATCCTGCTAAGGAGTTGGAAGGGCAATGGTCAAGGGGAAGTCATTAATTTCTTCTGTGTTTTCGCTTATATCTCTTGAATGCAAATACCAAATCATTACAATAGAACATAGTATTGGGGTTCCAGAAAATATGCATCTTTCCCTACAACCATGAACCTCCAGACACTAGGAAAAATATCACCACCTTCAGCACTGGAAAACCCCAGTAATTTGGGGGGAGGAAAGGACCCAGTAGGAACTTCTTCCAGGCAGTGGCATCACTAGGGTGGTGGTGGTGGTGGGATGACATCAAAATGAACCCAGGGTCCACAGAGTTAATGGTGGTGGTGGGCAGGCCTATGTTGCAGGGGGAGAGGCTGCCAAGGCAGTGGTGTCAGTAGGGTCGGTGTTACCCAGTGCAGTAATTTCTCACTGCCCCCTTCTCCCCACCATCACCTTCTAGTTCAGTGTGCAGGGGTGCAGGCCACAAGGGTCTCCACCTTGGCCAGTGGGAGAAGGGAGGATCTGTGGGGAGCCTCAGGGGGTGCGTTCTTGAGCACTCAGCTCTGGGGAGAGGGGTGGGCTGCTCCACCCATGGAGGGAGGTTCCTGTCAGCTTTACCCATGGGGTGGGGGGACAACAACTCTAGTGATGCCGCTGCCTCCAGGCCTGAGGCTCAAGCTATTTTCTGTCCAAGGAGCCTCCAAAATCTACATGGTTGTGCTTTGTATTTCTGCCACACCACCAACCTTAGTTCTCTTTGCCTCAAATTATCTTTCTCTCTTTTTCCCCCTTCACCACTTTTTCTGCAAGGAGTCTTTACTCTATCTCTAATTTCTCAACCCCTTGATCCACTGCAGTATCGTTTCACTCCGATGAAATCATCTATTTATCAAGTCACTCTCATTTCCTAACTACCAATACTAGTGTTTTTCTCCCCCTCATTCTACTTGATGTCTCAGCAATCTTAATTTTGGAATAAGACAAGCTATAAATAAAATAAAACCTCTTTTCTTGGCTTCCAGTTGTTCCTTTCTCTCCTAGTTTCCTGGCCATGCTTCTTTACTAGCTCCTCCTCTCCTGCCCTGAATCTGGCCTCGGGGCCCTTGACTCTCTGCACAGCTTCACCCACTGTGTGCTGACAGCCCCCTTACCCATATCTTCCTCCTGGGACTCTTTGGTTAGGCTGAAAGCTCCCCTAGAGCATGGGAATTATGGGTTTTCATATTCGGGCCATTAAATTCTTACGAAAGGTATGAATACAACAGAAATTCATCCATAACAGTATCCCCACCTCAATATCCTCTATCCTTTCATTATGCTTTACTTTCCACTACAGCATTAACCATTAATTCACAACATAATATATACTGATTGCTAACTACCTTGTAAGCTCCATGAGAGCAGTAGTTTATTTTGTATAATGCTGTCACCTATAATAGTACCTGGCACAGAAGGTACTATTATAGAACCTGGTAGAGAAGTTGAATAATTATTTGTTCAATGAATGAATGAAAATACCAGAAAGAAATATTGTATATGAAGGAAAAGAAGTAACGGAAGTTAAAATGTTTTAAGGTTGTTGTATTTAGAGGTGGAGATGTTTGATTAATTTTAGATTTTTTTTAGCTCAAATATCCATTTTAAAAGGTAGTAACTAATTAAATAAAAACAGAATGCTTAACTTAAAAACCAACATGAAGAAAAGAGGAATAAGAAATTCAAGTAATTAAAAATACAATGAGAAGGGACTTTAAAATGATTTAGAAAACCAGAAATAATGAGAGAACAAAATGAAATAGTAGAGATAAAATCCAATTTATCAGTCATCAAAAATGAAGATAAAAGGACTAAGTTGTATCATCAAAAGTTGTCAGGTTGGATCTTTTTTTTTTTTTAAATAAATGCTAGATCCTATTTATGAGACACACACCAAAAACATAAGGATTCAGAAAAGTCAAAAGTGAAAGCATGGGAAATTTGAGCACAAAAGAGGTGAAGTACCTTGTATTAAACTGACCCTACTACAAATAACAATTATAAACTCTGATATACACACGCGCACACACACACACACACTCCACTATTTGAAGACACTGGAGAACAACCGAAAATCAGAAACTGGAGGGAAGCCAAGCCATGAAAGAGGACGAAATTTGCCTTTATCTGGCTTGTTGCCTGAAGGTAACACACCAGCCCACACTGCAGACAGCGGGAACTAAAGAAGGAAGGCAAGTCCTATTGGCTGGAAGCATCAGAGGATGAGGTTTGGATCTAGCAGAGCAATTAGAAAATAAAGGGAAAACCCAGAAAAGAGGGAACCCCAAAATATGCATACAAACTCCACCCTAATCCTTAGCTGGCTCCTGATTTATACATACACAGGGAAGACTCAGAGGCCCTAAAGCAAAGCAATAGCTAGAGGGCTGAAAGAACTGAGCAGGTATTAGCTCCAGTTGCCCAGTGCAAGAGAGACAGAGTTTGGAGTTTAAGTGCACCCAACTTAATTACCTGCTGGAACAAAGAATCAACACTCATTAGAAAAAACAGAATTGAGGATCACTACAACATAGCCACAACATCCAGCATAAAGTCAAAAATAACTAGACATGAGGATAAACTGGAAAACATGACCCACAAGCAAGGAAAAAAACAGGAACAAATCATTTTAAGATGACCCTGATATTGGAATTAGTGGACAAAGACTATAAGGTAACTACTATACATGGATTCAAGGATATAATGAAATAAATGAAGAGAGTGAACTCTCATTAGAGAAATGAAAACCATAAGAATGAACCATATTGAACACAAAAATGCAGTCTGAGATGGAAAAATTACTTGATAGGAGGAAACAGAATGCTGTTCTTTGCTCTGAGTTCAAAAAATCACAATTGATGTTTACCATTGAACTGGTTTACGGTAAAGAAAAATCAGCATATTCAGCTTCTATCTCTGACAAAAATTCATCAAACTCACGATAGTTAAGTCTATGAGAGCGAACAGACTTCATCATTGGCAGTACTGTTCAATAATACAAGACAGAATCAAAGATTCTCTTCACAGATTCTAGAGTGGAGTTAAATAAGAAAACAATTATCTACAAAAGCTTCCAATATTTTAAATTGAACAACATATTTCTAAGTGGATCAATAAAGAAGAAATCACAAGGGAAATGACAAAATATTGTTTAATGGAATGATAATTAAAACACAGCATATTAAAATTTGTGGGATAAAGCTGAGAAAATAAGCTCCAATTCCATCATAAGAACTCATCCAACACCACAGTCCTTACAGTCATTGTTACTGCCATAACACTCAAGTGCAGGATTTACTTGGACCCACACATCACCTGCTTCTGTTGAAATGTCATCTCAATTAAGCACAGGCGATAATTTGATAAATATGATGCCACTACATGCTAGGAGTTGCATTTCCACTGGAAGCTTCCTAAGGAGCTCAGCACTTCATTCTGCCCTAGGACACAACCAAAACTATTTCAGAAGTCCCTATTTGAAGATGTGTTGTCTTGGACCAGGGTCAGTCAGGAGAAGACAAACACTTATTTATACAGAGATCATTTAATACAAAGAATTGTTAATTAGGTAACTGAAAGGGTCAAAACAGAACACTAAGCAATCACAGGAAGTAGCGACTTCCTTCGGACCAGGGGGATAAGCAATACGCCAAATTCAGATAGTAGTTATTTCTGACGACTGGAACTGTTTGCATGTAACAGCTCTGAACTGTGGCAGACTGCACTCACCCAATACCCACTGCCTTCCTCAGTCTTCCTAATAAAACCATTGTAATTCTAAAAGTAATACAGTTTACATGTTGGAGTCTACCTACCCTGCAGGTGAGAGTGGCCAATAAGATGAAATGAGAAATCCTCAAGTACAGCTTATGGGAAGGGTATTTAAGGGGGGACCTTCCTCTATCCTAGGAGCTCTGGTGGCATAGTGCCTAAGGCATGTGACTGCTAACCAGACGGCTGGTGGTTCAAACCCACCAGCCACTCCTTGGAAGGAAGGTTGGGCAATCTACTTCTGTAGTGATACTGCCTCGAAAACCCAAGGAGGGGTGGCTATGAGTTGGATCCGACTCCACGGCAGTGAGTTTGTTTTGCTTTTTTTGGTTCCTCTATCCTGCTGTCTGGAATGTAAACCAGATGGAGGGAACTGCAAGGGCCTTCTTGCAACCAATAAGGTGAACTTGAGAATGAAAGCCACAGCTAAGAAGTGTAAAGAAGACAGATAAAAGGCAAAGCTCTGGGTCCTTGATGGTCACACAGCTGCCACATCTATCCTTGACTACGTGCTTCAGGACTTCTTTTACGACAGAAAAACAAATCTCTATCCTGTTTAAAGCACTTTTTCTTGATGGTGGTAAGGGGCTAGGAATCTTTCAAATGCCGCCAAACCTAATGCTAACTTATAAAAGAAAGAAGGTGTATGAGAGTCTAAAATCTGAGGCACTTGGCATGTGTAAATAGAGAAACCTGAAAGCAGAGCCTTAACTCCATCTCAAGTCTTGACACGAGTGTAGAATCCCTGCTGAGTTTTAAAGCTGCCTTTTCTAAAAGCAGGAGCTCTGGTGGCATAGTGGTTAAAGCATTTGACTGCTAACCAAACGGTCAGCCGTTCAAACCCACCACCTGCTGTGTGGGAGAAAGATGATGTGAGGCTGCTTCTGCAAAGATTTAAAGCTTTGGAAACCCTGTGTGGCAGTTCTACTCTGTCCCATAGGGTTGCTATGAGTCTGAATTGACTTGATGGCAGTGGGTTTAGTTTTTGGTTTCAACAGCAGTTTCTCTCTCCTGTGCTTAACCTTTGTGCTGACCTAACCATATAATCTAAACAAAAACCCACTGCCATCGAGTCAATTCTAACTCAGAGCAATCCCCATTGGGATTCCAAGGCAGTAAATCTTAACAGAAGTAGATTGCTTCCTTTCACGAAGTGGCTGATGGGTTTGAACCACTGACCTTCTGGTTAGCAGCCAAATGCCTAACATACTGCACCACCAGAGCTCCTTACATAACCTAAAGAAGTATCTTTTTTCTCTGTGCTTGGGCAGATGCAGGATATCACAGCCTACTCCCAGGGAGTCTTTACTCGATGGTCGAAAAGATGTGGCATGCAATAGCCTATGCTGATGCACAATATCTATCGATCTTCACAGTGGACCCCCGGGAAAAACATGTTTGAGAAAGCAGTTTTAATAATATGTCCCCAGAAAACTATGTCTTGTCATTGTCCCGTGACCATCCTGTAATTAACTGAAAAGCACATACACATCCAATTATGTACCCTTAACCAGTTATGGAGAGCTCTGGTGGTGGTCCCTAAGGCATTGACTGCTAATCAGGAAGTCTGGCAGTTCAAACCTACCAGCCACTCCTCAGAAGGAAGATTGAGCAATCCACTTCTGTAGTTATACCACCTCAGAAACCCAAGCAGGGGTTGTTATGAGTCAGATCCAATTCAACAGCAATGAGTTAACCAATCATGTAATTTTACATATATTTTCTGCCATGCCTGTTAAGTCCTTGCTCTCAGGTATCCTCTCAGATAGCCTGCTTTCAACTCCCTTGATTGTCTTTCAATCCAATTATAACGCTGTAGCTTTAGTTCCTGGTTCAATAAAGAATGCTTGCTTCTTCACTGTTAGTGAAGGAGCCATATTCACTCTGCAAATCTGGACATTTTACTTGGTCCTGACTGTTTCTGGACTTTCAATAAACCTTTTTGATTTTACTTTTACAGAGTGTGTGCTTTCACTCTAGGACATTTCAGTGCCACAGTCACATAGTGCAGGATTCAAAGCCATCTCATCCCTGATTGCATCAGAGAGTCTTTGGGCCTGGCCCTTAATGCTACTGAGTCAGAGCCTTATATGCTCCAGACACCTCCCTGAGCTCAGTGGTGGTCCAAGGTGGGTCCTCTCAAATCCCCAGCCTCCTCACTATTGCATCTGATTAACTTTTCAAAGTTAAGGTTTACTGTAGAGTCCTGTTTATTTTCGCTTTCATTTTCAGCCCATTCGCTGGACATCACACAAAAAAGCCAAACTAGGCTTAACTGTTCTGACATATAGTGGCCAAAAGTCGTCAGTACAGTTGAACTTTTTGCTTTTTTCTGTCACTACACATGCAAATTAAGGGAACACACAGGTGGTTGTGCATTAAGAAACATGTATTGTTGCTTGGTAAGATGGGGAAAGCCATGTCTAAAGGTCAAGCTGATCTCCCTAGAGTACTCCAGTGGCTTACATATGTAAGCATTATGGCCCTGGTTATATTTCATATAGTGAATGATGACATGCAATTAGCAAGGACTCTTATGAAAAACCAGTGACCACTTTGGGGCAGTTTTGACCTAGGTAAATTCACCTTTAGGCATAATTACAGGGTGGTCACAGGACAATGACAGGATATACTTTTCTGGGGACGTATTATTAAAACTGCTTTCTCCAACATGTCTTTATGTGTAGTACAACAGAAGCTAAGTGCTCTTAGGTAAAACAGACACAATGGGAGGCATTTTGTAATTGGTATTTTGACACTTCTAAAAAAACATCAAGAAAGTAGACTAGCCTTCTTACAGGATACTGTATCCGAGCAAGCAAGGCAGATCAAGGAATTGGAATGTAGAGCTCTGAAAACATCTCAACACTGGCATTACAACTGCTGATTTATTCCCTCTGGCTGCTGCTGAGGCCTCTGCTGCTTCCCCTGCTTCATCTCCTCCACTGTCCTCTTTCTCTTTACCCTCCTTTACTACCTTATTTGCCTCCAAATACTTTGTCCAAACTTCAGTACTAGCCTACTGATTCTGGGAACCAAGAGAAACCCTTGTCAGAGATGCCTTTTAAAATTTGTCCACAGTGGTAGTCACTAGAAGTGGAACAAACCTAAAAGAAGCTAACAGTGTGTCTTTTATCCTCTGGTCCAGCACTGAGCTACATAATATTGCTACAGAATTCCCAAATGTGCAAAGATCCTTGTAAGTTTAGTAAAGAATTCAAAACCCTTACAGACACATACCAGCCTGGACACATATCAATTGGTTCATATGTTAGTGAGTCTGAGGACACTCAAATATGGCTAGAGCATGCCAAATGGAAGAATGCCCAAGTCAGTCTTATTTAGATCCCAGAAAAAAATCCTGAGTAAATGCTTAAAGCAGCTCCAGGGCAAGCAAAAAAGCTGTATGAAGCTCTTAAGGAAGCTTTTCCTGCAGTAGCTGATAATTTTTTTTCTCCTGTATTCAAAGAAGGATAAAACTGTTTACGATCACCAAAATAACCTGTATCAAAAATTCAGTGAGCATTCTGGCTTGAACCCTGAAGACCCAAATGCTTTAGGAGCTTTTAATGCAGAACTTGTTTCTCAACTTCACCCAGAACTCTCAACCCTAGTCAAACAGAAAGACCTGACCTAAGGCTAAACTTATCATCTTAGCCCAAGAATTAGCTCAAACTTTAAACATCAAAGAAACCACTGTCTTCAAGAGAGTGATGGCTGCTCATGTAGAGAGCAAACTAAACTCACAGCTTTGTGATTAAAGCAGTTCCAAGTCCAAGTTACTAAGGGGACTTTCTCCCACAGGAAGCTACGGATCCATGAATTGGGTTGCAATCTCATCATATACCTTTATGGTAAAAAGCCTGGTCATCTTAAGAAGGACTGCCCTTAGTTAAAAAATAAAACTACAGTTCTACTTTCAGCTCCTAGATTTGAAACCAAATGAAGTGGCTCCAGGGAATAGATGGGGGCTTTTCCAGTAGTGGCACTGAATTCCCAAGGAGATTACTATTCAAATTAATGGAGAACCTTGTAAACTTTTAATTGACACAGGTGCCACTCTCTCAGATCTTAACCTCATATTTCTACAAAAGTCTGTACCCTGGATAACAAAACCTCTAAAGTTGGGGAGGAAACACATTTTAATCTATTCTTAATCTACCCTATTTCTTTTGGTCCCAGTATGGATGTGCAACCTTTCTTACTTAGTGAAAATACTCCAACAAATTAAATTGGAAGGGGCTTTTTATGAAAATGGAATTGTAATATGCTCTAATGGTTATGTGGAAATGTTTTTAGAACTCTCTGAGAAAAACACAAAAGAGGAAGACAACTAACTAGAGGAAGATGTTGGTTTCCTGCATACTATAAGCTTATTTAACTCAAAAAACCCTCCTCTATTCCTTCTTCCTTTGTTAATGAGGTACCTTCAGTTCCTGAAACTTCCTGAGCTATAATCTCCACAGATGTTGACCATGGGGCAGTCCCTATTCAAATTTAAATTGACAGCTCTTAGCCTCTACCAAAAGTATCCCAGTATCCTTTGAAGAAAGAAGCTAAAGAAGGATTTTAAACTACAACAACAAATCCACTGCCACTGAGGCGAATCTGACTCATGTTGTTAGGTGCCATCAAGTCAGCTCCAATTCAGTGACCCTATCTACAACAGAACAAAATACTGCCTGGTCCTGTGCCAGTCTCACAATCCTTGCTCTACCTGAGTCTGCTGTTGCAGCCACTGTGTCAATTCATCTCCTTCCCCTTTTTTGCTGACCCTCTGCTTTACCAAGCACAATATCCTTTTCCGGGGAATGGTCCCTTCTGATAACATGACCAAAATAGGTGAGATGAAGTCTGGCCATTCTCACTTCCAAGGAGCATTCTATAAATACAGAATAGAACTGCCTGGGTCTCCAAGGCTATAAATCTTCACAGAAGCAGATTGCCACACTTTTCTCCCACAGAGCTGGGTTTGAATAGCTGACCTTTCTGTTAACAGTTGAGTGCTTAACCACTGTGCCACCGTGGTCCATAAAGAAAGGATTAGTGCCCATTCTTCAAGAATTTTTAGACAAGGGTCTAATAACACCCTGTAATACGTCCATCTTTTCTGTGAGGAAAACTAGGAACTGAGGGTGGAGATTTGTACAGGATCTAAGGGGTGTTAATAAAATAGTAAGTCTTCAATTTCCAGTTGTCAAAAATCTTCATTTACTTTTGTCCAATTTGCCACCACAAGCCAATCACTTTATGGTGGCTGATTTTTGTAATACCCTTCTTAGTATTCCTGTACAGTATTTGTTTGCTTTCACATGGGAAGATAAATGGTACATGTGAGCTATCATGCCACGAAGTTTCACGTGCCCTACATGTTTTTCTCTAATTTTGCATGTAGGTTTGCAACCCTTAACAATTTCACACAAGAAACCATCTCATTACATTATGTCGATGACCTGTCAGTATGCGCAAATCCTCAACAAGCTTCTTTTGTTGATAGTGTCTTGCTGTTACATTTGGCTGCTGGAGAGAATATGGCCTCCAAGGAAAAGTTACAATTGGTCCAAATATCTATAAATATCTAGGAAACATAATCTTATCAAAAGAAATCACTATTGACCACAAAAGAGAATATTGTGGCTTACCCAACTTCTACTACACAGAGACCTATTGGTTATTATGATGTCTAGTTGGACCTAGTCATCTGGCAATATTTTCCATATTTTATGGCAGATACTGCATGCAAAAAGGGCACAGAGGTGGCATCTTCTGACCTCCTCTAACTTCACAAGAGGAAGACAGAATCACCATCAGCAGCCCAAGGCTTATTCCTATAAAGGCAGACATACAGCCAGCCTTCAACCTTTTGACTAATTCTGACACCAGCCTTCCCTCCCATAGCACTCACTACTTCTCTATTGAGTTCAAGAATTCATTGCAATGGCCACACAAAACCTACAGACAATACTCTCGATTATGGGGTTTATTGGTGAAGTAATAGGTTACCATTCAGTTCAGGAGTGGGCTCTGGATACAATTCTTTGATCAGAACAGTCCCTGCTCTGTATGGCCTCAGGCATGCCTTTCTAGCAGTTGGCCTCTGCCCTGCTCAGGCAAGCCACACAAGCTCTTTTAGCTCTGCCCATAGGTATACCTATGTGGACTCCACCAGCAAGCCTCCTGCCCAAAGGCACTCAGCTTCCTCACTTTGTGGGCTGATAAGTCCACCACTGTGTCTCATGCCTCTTGGTTTCTCTGCCGTCATCTCTGCCAAGGAGGTCCAGTGCAGGGACCTCAGGTCCAAGGACGTGCTCCACTCCACCTCTAGCTCTTCTCTCGATGGCAGGGAGATCCCACTTTCTGCCTCTAGAAGGCTCATTTTAAGCCTGGCACAGTGACAAAACTAACCAATCCCAGCATGAGAGTTTCCACACACCTTATTTGCATGGTCCCACCCACTAATCCGGTGGGAGTTACAAAGACTATGGCTAGAAAAGCCATACCATGTAATTCACTGCACCACATTGCAACAGCAAAACTGGCCAAGAACACTAAGGACATCGTTTTGGGGAATTTCCTTGATGTCCATGCCCCCAGTACAGTGTCAGCCAATTTAAACTCAAGCCTGGACCTTTCAGCCAGCAGGATGGCCTTTTATGAGGTCCTTCTCTTAATACCTTCTAACGTCAGACTGCACACAGCAATGTCTTTAAATCTAGTCACACTATTACCTCCACTCAATGTTTGTAATTTCCCACCACACAACTATTTAGACCTAACTGAACAGCTTTTGTCACCCCAACAGGATTTACAAGAAATTCCCCTTGCCAACACAAATTTAGTTCTGTTTGTATATGGATCTTAAACCTGATCCCACCAGCTCTCATTATTGAGGAGGATACACTGTCACTACTTCCATTTAAAAAAAAAAAACTCACTGCCATTGAGTAGGATCCAACTCATAGCGACCCCTCCTTGGGTTTCCAAGGCGGTATGACTATGGAAATAGATTGCCCAACATTCCTTCCCAGGAGTGGCTGGTGAGTTTGAACTGCCAGCCTTCTGGTTAGCAGTCAAATGCCTCAGGCACTATGCCACCAGAGCTCCCTCACTTCTACAGAAGTCCTAAAAAGTGGTCCTCTCCTTGAAATTACTTTGGTGCAACAAGCTGAAATGATCACATTCACAAGGATTTGCAAACTGGTGTGTGCGTGGTAGGTAAATATAACAATTTAAGGTATCTTTTGGGGATTACCTAAAATGTTGGGGGTATTATGGAAAAGAGATAAAAAATGGCCTCTAGTGGTAGACTTCCTAAAAACCCTTTGCTTCCCTCAGGCTCATCAACCTAAAGGTGTCCCTCAAACTGAGGAAATTAAAGGCAACAATCTGGCCAACTCACCTGCAAAAAAAAGCTGCCTCTCAAATGCTCACTACCTTTTTCATTAAAGCTGGTTTGGAATGATAAGCTTCTTACATATAATAATACTATGAGTGATGGGATAGACCAACAGGGATCCCTAAAATTTTTAAACACTCATCTAAATCTGGCCACTGAATTGAAATTCAAGCCTGGGAAGACTGGGTTACAAACAGGACACAATCACTAATTTATGGTTGGGACTGCAGGGCAAGATGGACTCTAATTTGATTCAGACCAGTCTTCAGAAATATTATCCAGTCTTGATTCACTACGGTAAAAATCATAACTCTAGTCCAAGAGGCCTTTTACAAAAGTACACTTGTTAAGGCACATGCCTCAAAGATATAACCAGGCAACTGTTTATCAGAAAAGGCACCAATTAAAAGATTCCCCTGAGCACTGATGGGATGGGCCTTACTTAGTTCTCGTAACTAATCCCTGTGCCACTAAATTACAGGGAATTAAGATTCAGTTTCATCTTTCCAAATTAAAGATGACTATGGCTCCTGAGTCTAGACTACCAACAGTCTTAAACTCAAGTTCATCCAGCCCAATACCCAGAAGCAGATGACTAAGCAAGAGGTAGACAGCTCATTCAAGATCACAGAACAAGATGCCACAAGTAGAGAGAAAATCCCTGTATTCTGTATATTTGTTTTCATTACATTTGCAATTTTATTCCTATTGCATGCCCTTAGAATTCATGTCCTTATAACTATCTCTTGGTGGATGAATGTTATTAGAGTTAGTGCTTTGTGTTTAATGTTAATTGCTTTTGAAATTGTTTTTAGTTTGCCAATCAGGCCTTATTGACTGGTAAAATCTTTACTTGTTGCCCAGAAGTTTTATTATGTCTGTTTTTCTTTAGAAGGAGCTCTGGTAGCATAGTGCCTAAGGCACCTGACTGCTAAGCAGAAGGCTGGCAGTTCAAACCCACCACCACTCCTCGGAAGGAAGGAAGGTTGGGCAATCTACTTCCGTAGTGATACTGCCTCGGCAACCCAAGGAGGGGTCCCTATGAGTTGGGGCCGACTCGACGGCAAATAACAACAACATACGACAATCCTCCCAGGAATTTATTTCATCATAGCTATGATTTCTACGCTCATTGCCCCAATCTAATGCTTTGGGTTATTTTCCTTCAATATGAAGCCTTCTTAGCTCTACTAAGAAGGTATTTATAGCCCCTGCTGAAGCTTGGCATATAAATGTTTTTGTTAAACTAGTTAATCTGTTGCTTGGTCAGCTAATCTAATCAATTAGTGGATTTGTCACCAAACTCCTAAGATGGTACATGAAAACGCAGACCTAATAGGTCTCATGTTGAATCATAGCCTTGTATCTAATGTCACCTTCAATTTTAGTTGTACCTTCAAGCAAGATTTGGGTGTTAGGTTGTAGCATCCCCCAGGATTACAAACCAAACTCCAAGTGCCTTGTTTTAAGTTGACCCAACAATCCTTGGTGAATGACACTGAAGAAAGATTAAAGAACTGCACAAAAAAACGATAGGAAAGGATACTACCCTTGCACAGACTGGTCACTCATGCATCCACGTTAATGTCAGGTTCCTTCAGAGGCTTTCACAAAGACCTTGCAGGAAACCTAACAAACCATCTTATTGTTAAAAAAATGTAACATCCCACATATTGGGGTTTGTTATCTATATGCAATGATTCTTCAAATGAAGACTGGCTTAATCAAGTAAACCAAACTATCCCCCCACCAAATGAAGATTCTGGAAAAGGTGTAACTTGTGTCCCTTCAAGCTGTATATTCTTACGTGGAAGATTAAGGTACCCTGAATACAAAAATCCAAACCCAACTCCCAGGCCTTATGCTTGGACTCTGCTGTGTCTAAATGGTTTTAAAATGCTACATTAATGAACTTTTCAGTCATTTAGGAGTCCCACTGGAAGCACATTCTTATAATACAAGCCTTCATTAAACTGATAATTTAAAACTTTTAGAAAGGAAAAGAAGTAAATGGTCAAGAGATGAACATGGCCAACAAAGTGAAAACCCTTTAAAAGAAAATCCTGGCCTAGGCTATTCCTTTTTATCAGCCTTCTTTGCTTGGTATGTAGAACATACCATTTGGAATGTATCTGCTACTATGGAAGGGATAGCCAAGAGCATTGCCAACTCACTAGGAGCCCAGCAAAAGTCTTTAAATTCCCTTATTAAGGTAGTTTTAGACAACAAAATCATCCTAGATTTCACACTGGCCCAGCAGGACAGGGTGTGTGTTATTGCTAATACCTCCTGTTGCACTTGGGGTGAAATACTTCAGGTGAAGTAGAAAAGGACAGCCAACAGATTCACCAAAAAGCTACCTGGCTTCACATTCCTGACCAACCAAGTTTCCCCTTCTTCAACATGTTTAGCTGGTTGCCAAAGGGTATAGATTATTTTATTAGATCAACTTTTGTTAACAGGACTTATGATACTTAGGGTTATTGTCATTATAATTGGAACAAGCATGAAAAGTACTGCTAATGCTTTGACCCAGAGAAACAATGTTACCAGTTAAGCAACTCACTTACACTGATGACACCTGTCAATGGACTTGCGCTCTCACCTTAAAAATCCAAAAACCAAACCTTACTGGGCTTCCAAGGCTATAAATATTTATGGACATAGATTGCCTCATCTTCCTCCCATGGAGTGGCTGGTGGATTTGAACCACCAACCTTCTGGTTAGCAGCCAAACACCTTATGCACAGTACCACCAGAGCTCTTTTCTCACTTTAAAAAGCTTCCTAATAACATGTTGTTGTTGTTGTTGTTATGTGCCATCGAGTGGGACTCCTAATCACATAATAACCAACTAATGTGGCCCTACTCCATACTAACATTTCATAAAAGATCACTGAAGACAGGGTGCTAAATCTAGGCATGGTGATTCTGCCATCTAAGAAACTGGTGTACGGGGTCTTGAAGGCTTGCACCAAGGCAAGTGGACTTCCTAAAAGTAACTGGGATGAAGGAATCCATGGGGAAGAAAGCATACCATCCTATGTGTGATCAAACAATTTCACAGAAATCCTTGATCAAATGGAGGGAAAATGTACGTCAGTCTAAATCTGAGGTACCTGGTGTGCATAAATAGAGCAGCCTGAAAACAGAGCCTTAACTCCATCTTAAGTCTAGACACAAGTCTAGAATCCATGTTGAGTTCTAAAATTGCCTTTTCTAACAGCAGTTTCTCTCTCCTGTGCTTCATCTTTGTGCTGACCTAACCATACACCCCAAAGGAAATAGTTTGGTTTAGGAAATACTGTGGTTGAGCACATGCAGATGTCACAGCCTATTCCCAGGGGTTTTTTTCCTCTATCTATGGTCAAATAGAGGCAAGATGTGATAGCCTATGCCCAAAGTGTCTCGATGCATGGCATATTGGTAACTCTTTACAGTGGGCCCCCAGGAGGAAACAGTTTTAATAACATATTCCCAGAAAAGTATATCCTGTCATTGTCCTGTGACCATACTGTAATCAACAGAAAAGCACATATGCTTGCAATTATATACCCTTAACCAATCATGTAATCCCATGCATTTGTTATCTACCAATCCCTTGCTCAGACAGCCTGCTTTCAACTCCTCTGATTATGTTTCAGCCAATCATATTATAACTTCAGTTCCTGCTTCAATAGTATAAGAACACTTGTTTCTTTATTTCCAGTGGAGTGGCCATCTTTACTCTGTGAATTTGGACATTTTACCTGATCTGGACTATCTGTGGACTTTCAATAAATATGATTTTACTTTTACAAAGTACGTGTTTTCACTCTAGGACATATGACAAAATGTTAAGGTGAGACACAGGGGAGAGGCAGGTTTATGACTGTTCCTTTTCTTACCTTCTGTACTTCCATAGATAACTGTTGGCCTACAGATCAAGTCAAAATGCAAAGCCACGTGTACACTATATGAAGTGGCCAACCAGAGTGGATAAAGAATTCACTGACCACACTCTGAGAGCAGTTAACTACAGTATAGCCACCAGAACTGCTACTGCCGGTATGAATAACAAACAAGGCTGTAGATGCCACAGACTCTTGGCTCTGGGCTAGGAATGAGCAAGACTAAAAACAATTTGCAAACTAAATGGATATCTTTGTTTTCACGCCCTCTTCCCTACTCTTCCTTCTCCACGCATCCCGCACAGCTCACTGTAATATTTTTCCTCCTCCACAGCTGGGTCATCTGGGAGGTGAGAAAAAAATGTCAAAGCACAATACCCTCAGAAAAAAATTTGATTGTCTTTTATAATTGCAAATTTGAAGGTGCTTTGGTTCTCTTGCGTAAACCAATTTTGAGAACTAATTCTGTCTGATGTTACTTGGATATTAAACTTAAGTGACCGTTTGGGATCTGAAAGGTTTTAAAAGTTGCTCAATAGACCACATAAAAACAGAAATTCTGAATAAGGGTAGATTTCAGATTTTGGTCCAAGGTAATAGCCAACAATATTTACCAAGCGAAAATAACAAAGCAAAAAGCTATGTTCATTCAGCAGGTTTTAGAAAAACAGTGCTTTCTTCAGTCATGACTGTACTTCACGGATTTTTCATAGGTGTGCCACACACTACAGAACACATATACCCTTCATTTCCTTCAGTCAGCAGTTTAGTACACCCAGTTTCCCCCTCCATTTGTTTCCTCCCTCACACCACTCAGCTTCTTTTCTGGGTTTATGACTACAGTGGTTGTTTTGCATTCTCTCCTGCTGATTTTACTCCACCTTCTGGACCCTTGCCCTTTGTTTCTGTGAATAGCTATTTTCTGCCTCACTCCTCCCAGGGCTGTCTTCCTGTCATCTCAGATTTCTTCTACATCGATACCAGTTAAAATTGATACTAGGGGATAAGATCTCAAATGCCTGCTCTTAGTATTTATTTCAACTATTTAGAGGGCATATTATAGGATTTAAAGGAGTTCTTATGATGCAGTGCCTAAGGCATTTATTTGACTGCCAGAAGGTTGGTGGTTCAAACCCACCAGCTACTCTGTGGAAGGAAGAGAGGGAATCTACTTCCATAAAGATTTACGGCCTTGGAAACCCAATGGGGGTCACTATGAGTCAGAACTGAATCGATGGCAGTGGGGTTGGTTTTTTTTTTTTTTTAATTGATTATAGGATTTGCTTCCTGCTCTCAGAATCCTCCTAAAACAAACAACAAAAACAATGCAATTAAGCTTTTATTTATTTAACAATATAACAGAAAGTAAACTGCTAAGAAAGTCCCAGAACTAATTATACTGTTTAGCTCACATAAACAATTCAAAACATATCTTCTACATGATTTTTAAAAAATCCTACCTAATTCTCGAAATTGTATTCTCTTAAAGCCTCTAAACACTTAGGTTATGCTCCTCTCCTTCTTAAATACACTAAACAGTTGCACATGTTTGTCTTTATTACCAATAAAAATGTAACTAAAAGATAAATTTTTTGCAGATGACATTTCTCCTCTTCAGCTTTGGAGAATTTAAGAATTAAGTCCAGTCACTGGCACAAAATGCTATGTTACAACCTAGTCTCGGTTTCCTTTGTACAACCATAAATTCAAGAAGGATAACTATAAAATTTTAAAAAGACATGTTTAAACATTATCAAAGAACACAGATTTTTTGAACACGTATCTTTTTAATGAATATAACTTTACAGCTTAAAAAAAAAATCCTAATAGTACTGACCACATGTTACCTCACTGTACCAGAAAAAAATCAGAGAACAGTTCAATTTAACTATAATTTTTAGTTTTGTATTTGCTGTGCTGTTAACTGGAGTATACATATCAAGTGCTCGATTCACAAAAAACAGCAGAAAGCAGTCTTAAGGAAAAAACTTATCTGATACAGCAAAGTTTATGAATTCATAATAAAGAAATCGAATCTTAAAGGAGAGTTATAAAAAAGGGTAAAAAGTGAGAGAAATAACAAAAACTAAGTATTGCTTTATTTGTTCATAAGAATAGTTTCTTCATAACAACCAAAGGTTACGTGTGGATCTTGTTTGATTTCTGAATCTACTGATTCAAATTAACCCAAAAAGACAATTTAGGGACCAACTGGGAAACATGGATATGGACTTAGTATTAGATAGTAAGAAATTATTGGTCATTTTATTTAGGAATGACAGTGGCACTGCAGTTATATATATGAAAATGTCCTCATTTTAAGAGATACAAACTGAAGAATGTTGACTTAAGGGTAGGGGTGAAGAAGAGGAGGTTGAGAGGATGAAAAAAACTGTGGCAAAATCTTGGTCTCTGTTGAATGGCTGTAGCTTTAAAGAGGTAAATTTTACCATTCCGTCTATATTTACATATGTTAGAGTTCTTTGAAATGCAGAGTTCAAAGAATAGCTTTTAAGTATGTTACAGATAATTAAAAGCTAAAGTAGAATTATCAATGGACTTAACATCCTACTTTGGTAGGCCAAATACTGCAAACACTGGTGTTTTGTGATTAAGACCAAGGTGTGTACACACTAATGCATTCAACCTAAATTTCATAAGCACCTATTCACCATAAGTCAAGCATTTTGCATGATCTCGGGAGAACAAAGATGATTTAGACAATGCCACTGTCCTTAGGGAGGAGACAGCTGATATGACTATCTGTAATAAAGGAATCAAACTGGTTTAATACCAAGTATCAAGAACAGTGGCCATAGGCAGAGCTCAATGAGAAACTGCCTGGATGCCTGCAATGTGCCATATATATTACATTCATGCTATCACTGGTGCTCACGTGGAAAAGGAACTACTTCGGAGGTTTTGTTTTCATGCTAGACCCACGCAGCCTAAGTGAATGAGAATCCACGTGTATGAGGTTCATCTACGGGTGACTGCTAGTTACGGAATTGTATCCTAACAACAATCCTTCAAAGTAGGTTTTATCTTCATTTTTCAGTTAAGGAAGCTGAAGTGTCAGAAGTTTAGAAGTGGGCATCACCATTTAGAGAGCGGAAAGGTCTGAGGGAACAGTCAATCATCTTGAGAGTAATGTCGGTAAACTAAAAGAAAGAAAGGAGTCACTGACAATGCAAAATGCTACATAAAGGTCAAGTGACACTGGAAGCCGTTTTTGTCGAGGATTTAGCAAGCTATGGTAAATGCGTTCAGTGATTTGAACGTGAAACAAAAAGGTCTTACAAACTGTACAAACTGCAAACTGTGCTACGTAAAAGCAATTACACATTATTCTAGACTTCAGAGTGAGGACATTCTAAGTCTTAGTACTAGTCGCACTAGCCATATGCAGTATAAGACTGGATTTTTTAAAGCATACCTAAAAGTTCCTAAAGTGATAAATGTTAGATGCCTTTTAATAGGCATCTAAGTTTCAAGCTTGCTAAAGGAGGGGGAAAAAGCATAGCTAATGATTACTGAGGCCCTATTGGTTTGTTGTGCTGTGGTAGGTTGCATATTGCTATGAAGCTAGAAACTATGTCACCAGTAATTCAAATACCAGTAGGGTCACCCATGGTGGACAGGTTTCAGAACGTCCAGACTGAGACAGACGAGCAAGAAGGCCTGGAAATCTGCTTCTAAAAATTACCCAATGAAAATCTTGTGGATCACAGCAGGATATTGTCCAATACAGCGCTGGCACTCAAAACACAAAGTGGTGTAACAATGGACTCAAGCGCACCAGTGATCAGGAAGGTGGCACAGGGCCAGGCAACATTCTGTCCTATTACTCACGGGGTCACCATGAGTTGGAGCCGACTCTATGGCACCTAACAATAAAACCAAACCAAACTCACTGCCGTCAAGTCGGATCTGACTCATAGCGACCCCCACTGGGTTTCCAAGGCAGTAAATCTTCATGGAAGTAGATTGCCCCATCTTCCTTCCGTGGAGTGGCTGGTGGGTTTGAACTGCCAACCTTCTGGTTAGCAGTCAAATGCCTTAGGCACTGCACCACCACAGCTCCTTGCTAAATATGTTTACACACACACACACACACACATACACACATATATAAACTAAGGAGCTCTGGTGATGTAGTGGATAAGGCACTTGACTGCTAACTGGAAGGTCAGCAATTCAAACCCACCAGCTGCTCCATGGAAGGAAGACAGGGCAATCTACTGCCATAAAGATTCTGCCTCAGAAACCCAATGGAGGTTGCTATGAGTCAGAAATGACTCAATGGCAGTGAGTTTCTTTTTTTTTTTTTTAATATATACACAATAGAAAATTCTTTGTCAATTTTATGCATTACAAATACATTTCCCAACTTCTGACTAATCTTTATACTCTCTTTTGTATAAACAAAAAACAAAAGATCTTAAAAAGGGTCAACTTTTACTCTTTTCCTTCAATAACTGTGCTTCTGGCATGTAGTTAAGAAAGCCCTCCTACTCTGAGGTCATAAAATACTACATAACATTTATTCTAAAGGCTTCAATTTTGCCTCCCACATTTAAGTTTTTAATTCATCTGGAATTGGTTTTTTAATATGGCATGAGAAAAGAAACCAAGTTTATTTCTATCCATGTGGCTAAACAATAATGCCAATACTATTTAAAGAGTGTTCCATTTCCTTACTTAATTTTTAACACCAAAAAAAAAACCTCACTGCCATCGAGTCAGATCCAACTCACAGCGACCCCTCCTTGGGTTTCCGAGTATCTCTATGGAAGGAGACTGCCCAGTCTTCCTTCCGAGGAGTTTGTTTAACATCAGCTGTGTCACGTATCAGGTTTCCATGTATGTTCAGTTCTGTTTGTTGTTGCCTCAATTCCTTCCCGTTATCTAGTCGTCTGTCCTTTCCCTAATACTGCACTAACTCATTATGAACATTTTACATTAAGTCTTAAAATCTGATAGACCAAGTGGTCTTCAGGAATATTTTGGCCCTTTGCTTTTCCAAATACACTTCTGAATTAACTTTCACAAAAACAAGCAAATAAAACCACTCTTCATAGTTTTCATTGAAATTACAATGAATTTATAGGTCCCTGGGTGACACTACTAACCTAACCACCAGAGCTCCTTTTGGTTTTGGTTTGGGTAACACTACTAACCGAAAGGTTGGTGGTTCCAACCTACCCAGTGGTACCATGGAAGAAAGACCTGGCAATCAGCTTCGGTAAAGATGACAGCCAAGGAGATCCTACGGAGCAGTTCCACTCTGTAACACAGGGGGTCACCAGGAGTCAGAATGGACTCAATGCATGTGTGTGTTTGACTGTTTAATATACTTCCTACATAAAGATCTTACCATCTCTTTTTACACTGATTCTTAGGTAGCTTTTTTTTTTCTTCTCGTAAACTGTGTGCTACTAGTTCAGAAAAACAGTACTATTACTATATTGTTCTTATATTTGTTGTTGTTGTTGTTATGTGCCGTCGAGTCAGAGCCAACTCATAGCGACCCCTCCTTGGGTTTCCGAGGTGGTATCACTACGGAAGTAGATTGCCCAACCTTTCTTCTGAGGAGTGGCTGGTGGGTTTGAACCGCCAGCCTTCTGGTTAGCAGTCAAGTGCCTTAGGCACTACACTACCAGAGCAACCTTCTTACATTTAGTAACTTACTAAACTATTTTAAGTCTTGAAAGTTTATCTATGGATTCTTTTGAGTTTTCTATGTACATGCCGACTGTAAGGAGTTACCATTTTACTCCATCCTTATAGTCTCATAACTTTTCCTTGCTTTGTTTCTGTACTAAGAGACAGGATGGGTTTTTTTTTTTTTTTTTTTTTTTTTTGATAGATGCTCTTTGTCAGGTTATGGAATTTCCCTTCCACTCTTTCTTTGGTATGAGTTTTTATCATAAGAGTGTTGAGTTTCAATAATTGCTCTTTCTACATCTTTTTTTCTCCTCCAAAAATGAAATGCTTTATCCAAACCTTTATTTTATTTTAAGGTGTTAGCACTTGTTTATTGAGGAGTAATCCATATACTATAAATCTGACCCAGTTAAAATGCACAATTTGATAAGTTTTGACAGATACACATACCATGGAACCACGACCACAATCCAGGTATGGAACAGGTTCATCACCCTCAAAAGTCATTCTTATTTCTTCATATTCTTTACAATGCTTTTCGCTTTCTTTATTTTGTGTTTTAGGTGAAAGTTTACATAGGAAATTAGATTCCTGTTCAACAATTCATACCCAAATTGTTTTGTGACTGGGTTACATCCCCATGTGTCACCACTCTTACCATCTCCACCCTGCCTGCTACGTTTCCATCCATCCAGTTTCTCTGTCCCTCCCTGCCTTCTCGTCATTGCTTTGTTGACCGTTTGGTCTCCAGTAGTTGACTGTTTAAAGGACCACATTCCTCATCAGTGCTATTCTTTTATAGGCCAATCCAACTATTGGCTGAAAGGTGACCTCTAGGAATAGCTTCAGTTCCAGGTTAAAAGGGTACCTTAGGGTGCAAGTAGTCTTAGGGGTTCCTCTAGTCTCTACTAGTTCAATAAGTCTGACCTTTTCACAAATTTTAGTTCTCTTCTACATTTTTCTCCCATTCTAGGCACGACCTTCTATAGTGTCCCCGGTTAGAGAAGTCATACTAGTAGGGGGCATGATCTAGTTCTTCTGGTCTCAAGCTAGAAGAGGCTGTGATTCACATGGGCCATTAGTCCTGTGGACTAATTCTTTCCCTGAATCTAGTTTCTTTCACTCTCCTTTGCTCCGGACAGGAAGAGACCAAGAATTTTATCTTAGGTGGCCACTAGCAAGCTTTAAAGCGCCAGAAACTACTCACCAAACTAGAACATAGAACATTATCTTTATGAACTAAATTATGCCAATTGCTCTAGTTGACCTAGATGTCCCATAGCACTATTATCCTGAGCCTTCAAACACAGTAAATCAATCCCATAGGTACAGCTATGTCTAGGAAACTATGGTGCTGGAAACAATGCCACCAATATTTCAAATACCAGCAGGGTCACCCATGGTGGACATGTATCAGCAGAGTTTCCGGACTAAGACAGATGAGGAAGGAGGACATGGGCAAGTACGTTTCTGAAAAATTTGGGACACTGACATCCAAATTGGAAGAACTAAAACTATCCCTATTTGCAGATGATATAATCCTATATATAAACCCAAGAGACTCTCAGCAAGAAAGCTACTGGAACTAACGGAAAGATTTAGCATAGTGGCAGGATACAAGATCAACACACAAAAATCAGTTAGGTTCCTCTACACCAGCAAAGAGATCTCTGAAAAGGAAATAGGAAATCAACACCATTTATAATAGCTACCAAAGATAAAATACTTGGGAATAAATCTTACCAGGGACACAAAAGACCTATACAAAGAAAACTACAAAATACTACTTCAAGAAATTATAAGAGATCTACATAAATGGAAAAACATACTATGCTATGGACAGGAAGACTGAACATTGTGAAAACATCAATACTATCCAATGCAATCTATATATTCAATGCAATCCCAATCCAGATTCCATCAACTTTCTTTAAGGATATGGAAAAACCAATCACTGATTTTTATGGAAAGAAAAGAGCCCTCAGATAAGTAAATCACTACTGAAAAAGAACAAAGTGTCTTATACACACTGATCTCAAAACCTATTGTACAGCCCAGTAGTCAAAACAGCTTGGTATGGTGATAGGCACTGGGGACACTGACAGATCAGTGGAACAGAGCTGAGAACCTAGAAATAGATCCATCCACCTACGGTCAGCTAATCTTTGACAAATGGCCCAAAACCATTAAATGGGGATGAGATGGTCTCTTTAACAAATAGTGCTGGCAACTGGATATCCATTCGCAGAAAAATGAAACAAGATCCATACCTCACACCATACGTAAAAACTAACTCCAGATGGATGAAAGACTTAACTGTAAAACCTAAAACTATTTAGGGACAAACAAAAACTAGGGACAACCTTAGGGGCTCTAATATATGGTATTAACAGACTATCAAACATAAGTAATAATGCACAATCAGCAGAAGATAAATTAGATGACTGGGACCTTAAAAATTAAATTCTTATGCAGATCAAGACTTCTCCAATACAGTAACAAGAGAAGCTATAGACTGGGAACAAATATTTGGCAACAACATATCTGACAAGGGATCTATTTCTAAGATTTATAGAAAACTCTAATACCTCAGCATCAAAAAGACAAACATCCTCTTTTTCGTGGCGCCGCGGCTGCGATCGGCTGTTTCACCATGAAGCTGAACATCTCCTTTCCAGCCACTGGCTGCCAGAAACTCATTGAAGTGGACGATGAATGCAAACTTCGTACCTTTTATGAGAAGCGAATGGCCACAGAAGTTGCTGCTGATTCTCTAGGAGATGAGTGGAAGGGTTATGTTGTCCGAATCAGTGGTGGGAACGACAAACAGGGTTTTCCCATGAAGCAGGGTGTCTTGACCCATGGCCGTGTCCACCTGCTACTGAGTAAGGGGCATTCCTGTTACAGACCAAGGAGAACTGGAGAGAGAAAGTGCAAATCTGTCCGGGGTTGCATTGTGGATGCTAATCTGAGCGTTCTCAACTTGGTTATTGTAAAAAAAAGGGGAGAAGGATATTCCAGGACTAACTGATACTACTGTGCCTCGTCGCCTGGGACCTAAAAGAGCTAGCAGAATCCGCAAACTTTTCAATCTCTCTAAAGATGATGATGTCCGCCAGTATGTTGTGAGAAAGCCCCTGAACAAAGAAGGCAAGAAACCCAGAACCAAAGCACCCAAGATTCAGCGTCTTGTTACTCCACGTGTCCTGCAACACAAACATAGGCGTATTGCTCTGAAGAAACAGCGCACTAAGAAAAATAAGGAGGAGGCTGCAGAATATGCCAAACTTTTGGCCAAGAGAATGAAGGAGGCCAAAGAAAAGCGCCAGGAACAGATTGCCAAGAGACGAAGGCTGTCCTCTCTGAGAGCTTCTACCTCTAAGTCTGTGTCCAGTCAGAAATAAAAATTTGAGACAAATAAATAAGCCCATACCTTAAAAAAAAAAAAAAAAAAAAGACAAACATCTGATTAAAAAAATGGGCAGAAGACATGAATAGACACTTTACCAAAGAAGATATTCAGGCAGCCAACAAATACATGAAGAAACATTCACAGTCATTAGCCATTCCAAAACCAAACCAAACTCACTGTCGTTGAGTCAGATCCAACTCATAGTTGACCCCTCCCCTTGGGTTTCCAAGGTGGTATCACTATGGAAGTAGACTGCACAACCTTCCTTCTGAGGAGTGGCTAGTGGCTTTGACCCACCAGCCTTCTGGTTAGCAGTCAAATGCCTTGGCACTATGCCAGCAGAGCTCCCCATTAGCCACTGTTGTTGTTGTTACGTGCTGTCTAGTCGGACCTGACTCATAGCGACCCCTCCTTGGGTTTCCAAGGCAGTATCAGTATGGAAGTAGATTGCCCAACCTTCCTTCCAAGGAGTGGCTGATGGGTTTGAACCGCCAGCCTTCTGGTTAGCAGTCAAGTGCCTTAGGCACTACGTGACTAGAGCACCACTAGAGAGATGCAAATCAAAACAACAATGAGATAACATGTCACCCCAGCAATAACAGCAAAGTTCAATAAGACAGAAAATAACAAATGCCAGCAAGCAAGTGGAGAGACTGGGGGTCTCATACACTGCTGGTGGGTGTGTAAAATGATACAACCACTGTGGAAATCCATATAGCAATTCCTTAAAAAATTGGAAACAGAAATACCATTTGATCCAGCAATCTTATTACTAGGTATATATCTCCTAAAGAAGTGAAAGCCAGGACATGATTAGATATATGCACATCCATGTTCATCGCAGCATATTCACAATAGCAAAGAGATGGAAACAACCCAAGTGCCCATCAACAGAGGAATGGCTAACCAAACTATGGTACATACATACAATGGAATACTATGCAACACAAGAGAATAATGAATCTGTGAAATATCGTCTAACATGGTTGAACTTGGAGGACACCATGCTGAGTGAAATAAGTCAATCATAGAAGCACAAATACTGTATTAGTCCACTATTGTAAAAAGTCAAGGAAAGGTTTATATATGGAAGGAAACTTTCTTTGTGGGTTACCAGGGATGGGAAGGGAGGGGAGAAAAACCTGCCAGGTAGGCAAGAGAAGTATTGACTTGGGGGAAGGGAAAGGCAATATACCAAGAGTGAGTGATCAACACAGTAACACTAAAGAAAAGGAAAACACAGAGAGATGCAGAAGAGGTGCAGCCAACAAAGATAAACGTTTTTACCTACACAGCACTGCATTATCAGTAAGAACAATCATTAATCTAAAGGTGGATACAGAGGTAGACAGGCTAAAGGATCAGGTATGTCTGGGCAAAAGGGAACATACCCATAAGGTTGGCAAACGATATGTCTACACATGTATTGGTATGTGCTACAAGAATGTCCATACATACAATAGAGCCAATGGGGCAAAGTGACAACAACAGCCACAGGCAAATACCCTTAGGGAATAAGTCACTGGCCACACAGCCTTGGGACCATGGTCACGGGGGACATCAAGTTCAACTGACATAACATACTACACAAAAACCTTGTTCTACATCCTACTTTCATGAGTAGCAACTAGGGTCTTAAAAGACTGCAAGCAGCCATCTAAGATGCAAAAATTGGTCTCTCCTCATCCAGAGCAAAGAAAACTGAAGAAAACCAAAGACACATGGAAACAATTAGTCCAAGGGATTAGCGGACTATGTGAACCTCAGCCTAAATGACCCTGAGACCAGAAGAACTAGATGGTGCCCAGGTACTACTGTCAACCACTCAGAAAGGGATCAAAACAGGATCAAGTGGGAGAAAAATACGGAATGAAACTCAAATTAAAAAAACAAAAAACTAGGCTTACTAGTCTGAGAGAGACTGGTAAACCCCCCCAGACTATGGTCCCTAGTTACCCTTTGGCTGGAATTGAACTCATTCCCATGGTTTTCAGCCAAAGAAGAGACGGGCATATAAGGTGAACATTTACACCAGGAAAGTGCACTCCTTAGAATAATCAACCATGGGAGATCAGAAGGGCAGTATTTGCACAGGAAGATAGCTCAGAGGGCAGGAATGTGTAGGAAAGAAGGACACAGGAAAAACATAACTACAGGGAGCAGGTGGGAAGGAAGTTGTTGCACTGTTGGGATTGCAATCAATATCATGAAACATAATGTGTATGAGCTGTTGTATAGAAAATGAATTTGCTCTGTAAACTTTCACCCACATCACCATTTTTTAAAAAAAGTGTTGTATTTAGGAAAAAAAAAAAAACTTTACCACTGGAAACTTTCTGAATAGCAGAGAAAAACTGATAGCTGGGCCCTCAAGATGAAGCAGGGCCCTCAAGTCGGAATATACTCAAAAAAGGACTAGTTCTTAGAGAAGGACATCATGCTAGGTAAAGCACAGGGTCAGCAAAAACAGGGGAAGACTCTCAACACGATGACAAATGACTGTGACAAGGGGCTCAAACATGGCAACGATTCTGATGGCTGAGGACTGGGCAGTGCTTCGCTCTGTTGTACGCAATGTCACTATGAGTTGAAGCTGACTCGACAGCATCTAACAACAATAGGAAGTATCTATAACTGTACTTCCTGAGTGTTTTATTGTATATATGAAAATATATGGGAGCACTGGTAGCGTAGTACATAAGGCACTTGACTGCTAACCAGAAGGCTGGTGGTTCAAACCTACCAGCTACTCCTTGGAAGGAAGGCTGGGCAATCTACTTCTGTAGTGATGCCATCTCGGAAACCCAAGGAAGGGTCGCTATGAGTCAGGTCCAACTCGATGGCACATAACAACAACAACATGAGTATATATGCAGGAATACAAACACGTATATACCTATGTCCACAAATATACCTATATATGCACATACAAAGTACTCCCATACACCCTTCCACAACCATATAATATACATATCCACCTATGTAACCACTCACATGTTTTGCTTGTTATTACTGTCCTTGCAAAATGTTTATGTTATAGCATTTACCATAAAACCAAACTCACTGCTGTTGGGTCAATTCCAACTCACAGTGACCCCTCCTTGAGTTTCTGAGGCATGTCTACGGAAGTAGATCGCCCAGACTTCCTTCTGAGAAGTGGCTGGTGGGTTTGGACCTCCAGCCTTCTGGTTAGCAGTCAAATACCTTAGGCACTACTCCACCAGAGCTCCTCGCATTTACCATTGTTGTCCTTTATTCTTCTTGCATACCTCTCTGTGTCTTCATTTACCTCGGTCAAGTTGTGCCAACTTACCCTGTATTCTGTACTGTTTTTCCCATTACCAGATTTAACACGTTTACTATCTAGTAAGTGATTTCCCCTCCGTCCTCCAGTAACCATCATCAAAGAACATTGCCTTCTGTGTTCAGATGAATATTCAGATGAATAAACACATTAACAGATTTTCTAATGCAGAATCAACTTTGCCTTCCTGGAATAAATCCTTTGTTTAACATGTAGTGTTTCTTTTTCTACATTGCTGAATCATTTTTGATAGCCTCACTCCTTTGCCATATTTTTATACTCTCTAAACATATTAAGGAGAGCTCTGGTAGCGTAGTGCCTAAGGCATTTGACTGCTAACCAGAAGGCTGGTGGTTCAAACCCACCAGCCACTCCTCGGAAGGAAGGGTGGGCAATCTACTTTCGTAGTGATACTGCCTTGGAAACCCAAGGAGGTGTCACTAGGAGTCGGGTCCGACCCAATGGCACATAACAACAAAAACGTATTAAGGGGACATGGATAGTTTAGTGGTGGAATTCTTGCCTTCCACCTGGGAGATTCCTGGCCAATGACCCTCAGGCACAGCCACCCTTTGTCTGTTGGTAGAGACTTAAGTGTCACTATGACGCAAAACAGTTTTCAGTGCAGCTTCCAAGACTCAGACAGACTAGGAAGAAAGCCCTGCCAATCGACTTCCATAAAAGTAGATGATCAGCCAGTGAAAACTCTGTAGATCACAAAGGTCTGACCCCTAACGGGTCATGGAGATGGTACAGGATCGGGCAGTTTTTGTCCTGCTGTGCATGGCGTCGCTGTGCACCAGGGGCCAACTCAGGAGCTAAGAACAACAAACATACTAAATTTACCCATTTTATATCCCGTATCTGACAACGCAAGTATCTGTAATTTCAGTCTATCTGATTATGGTTTCTCATTTTTGCAGATTAACCCATTGTGGCTTGTCTGAAGTGTTTTTGATTATTTTTTAATTGTGAGCTCATGTTCCTAGAGACTTTTATCCGTGTCAATTCTCTGAGTCCTATATTCCTCCAGAGAAGATATGGTTTGCTCCTCAGGTCCCTAATCCTTTTCACTAAATTCCTGGTTCGAGATTTTGGTTTGTGTGTGTCAAACAGGCAGTATGAACTCTGACACCAAGTCCAATGAGAACAACTTGTAGGTATAATTTCTCAGGGGAGAGAATTTATTCCTCCACTGAAACTGAAGCAGGTAACCCTCCTTATCCCTCACCTACCTTCCTCACTCTCTACCTCCCCTCATTCCAGCACAGTGGGAAATTTCTCCTCCCTGTTTTACACATGAACACCTTTCAGGGAATTCTAGCTTCATATAAGAGTCTCTGGATCTTACTTCTCACTTTGCTTGATCCCTAGATTCTGTCCAGAACCTGCCAAAGCTCTAGGCTTCCAGTCACCCACAGATGTGAGTACCTCCAGACAGCATCACCACAAGTCAACCTCCCCCTGGATTCAAGATGTCTTGTTTGGAGCCTCTAAGGAGTTCCCTTTCCTTCTTGTCAGCTTAACTATAACTATGCTATGGAAAGCTATTTGAATATCTGGTCCAATATTTTTAATATTTCTAATGGGGAGCTATTTTGAAATCTCTAATCTGCCACACTGCCAGAAACTGAAGTCTCTAAATGTTGTAACTAGTCAGTTTAGCTCAGTGTTTTTCTTCCCAGAAGAAATGTACCACTGCTTGTAAGAGCCAAAGGGAAAGTGATTCATTCAGTTAACAAGTATGTGCCAGACACTGTTCAAGGCACTTGGCACATACCATATTAGCAGACTAAACAAGGACTGATGCCTTCAAAGAGCCTATGTGGGAAAAGAGGAGCAGACAACAAACATAAATGTAAGTAAATTAAACTGTATCACAGAAGGAACAAAGTCCAATAGAAAAGGTTAAATAGATCATAAGGATCAGGAGTGTCTGGGGGTGAGGGTTTGCAACTGTGAACGAGGCAGTTACCATGAAAACATTTAGTGTCACCCCAAAACATACCACAAGTTAATTTTTACTAAAAATAAAATTATAAGAAACTGAGACTACTCCTGTTGGCTTGGTGTAAGGTAGGATGGAAGATAGCCTTCAGACATGTTAAAACTACGTAACTCCAACTACTCCAAAAAGACAGGGGCACATTTTCATATCAATAGTTAGAGATGCTGCTCAAAAAGTTACGATGTTACCTATGCAAAAAATTAATAAAATGCAGAAATAAAGTTATGATGAAATCCAAGTAGAGACTTAAATTTTTACTGAAAGAATGGCTAAAAGAGCAGAATTATCTATTTCCAAAGATAATCAGAATTTAATTAGTATCACTATTAGGGCAGTTCCTTTGAGTGATAAACCTAATCTAGAAGGTAATTTGTCCAATTATATCTCATTGTACCTTTTACAGAGATGTGACCTATTTATAACTCTTAAAACAGGCTTTCCACCTTTTATAAGAATCATGTATGATGCTGAGTTATTAAGTCACACCTTAAAATAGTCAACTCCAAATCCAAGACAGTACTTTTTAGTCCTGTAATTATTTTTATTGCTTTTCTCTGTATCTATCAAATAATAATCATCTCTTAATATATCTATTAAAAGATGGACAACAAAGCTAGACCTTATATTTTACATAAATATGGTGTTATAATTATCTATAATAGATGATCATCTGCCTCTTTCTTTTTTTAATAACACAGTTAAGAAACAACAATGCTATTGAATTAATGTTCCTACGTGGCTTGTCATGTTGCCTGTCAGAGAAAACTTCCAAAGGGCACAGCCTACAAAACTTAAGAGACAGGATTTACTTGTAAAAACAGAAGCTTTACAGGTACTTTGTTGTGATCCCTTTTTCAAAACAAAAAAAATCAGAAACAGTTTCATGCAAAATAGACCAAGTAGAGAATATTTCCCAAGGCAAATAATACAGTATTTTATACTAATTATACTAATGTCAGCTGGTGGTAATGATGTCCAAGCACGGTCCAAGCTCTAGTCCTATTCTTGCCAGTTGCCACTGTCCTCCCCTCTTCAGATCATGAGAATGCCTCTTGAATAAAACCAAAAATACCAAATTCTGTGCCATCGAGTTGATTCCAACTCATAGTGACCCCAAAGGACAGAAAAGAATTGCCCCATAGAGACTCCAAGGCTATAAATCTTTTTGGAAGCAGACTGCCTCATCTTCCTCCTGTGGAGCAGTGGTGGGTTTGAACCACTGACCTTTTGGTTAGCTTCTTCCTTTTGTATAAGGCAAGTACAATTAGATTTCCAATTCCCCAAATTTAACTTCCTGCTTATTTTTGTCTCATTATGTACTGAGCCTTTGTTGCTGCTATCATCAGTTGCCATCGAGTTGGCTCCGATTCATGGTGGCCTTATAGACAGAACGCTGCCTGGTCTTATGCCATCTTCATGATCATTAGTATGCGCTGTGTTAGGCCTTAACTGAGTTATATTTTACATACTCTCAGATGTGCAAAGATAGCAAGCTGCCTTTATAAAATTCTGAGTTAGATAATATTTAATGGCACAAATATTTCTAATAAGGTTGCTGCAAATATCAATAAATTTTCTGTCTTACACAAAATTGGAAAAGCCCCAGAAACAAAATTAAGCGTCTAGTTGCAATTAAATCTTTTTTTAAAAAATTGATAGTACTATTTTAGTCCTTAAGATTTTAGTCCTTAAAAATAGTAAGCTATTAAATAAAACACTGAGAGTTAAACTACAGTAGCCGGAAAACCAGCTGCCATCCAGCCCATTCTGACTCATGGTGACCCCGTGTGTGTTAAAGAACTGTGCTCCCGAGTTTTCCAAGGCCGAATTTTTACCAGGCCTTTCTTCCAACGCATCTCTGGGCATCTTCAAATCATCAACGTTTGGCAACTGAGCAAGTTAATCATCTGCACCATCCAGGGACTGCTGGGGTTTAACAGAAGAAATTATGTGAAAATGTATTCTTGCCTCCTAAGAAGTTTGAAAACTATCCGCCCACAGCAGCAGTTCTCAGTATGTAGTATCAGCCCCTCTGAGGTCCCCCAAGGCCCTTTCAAGGGGTCTCCCTGGTCAAAACTATTTTTAATACTAACACCAAGTCATTTTTTACTTTTTACTCTCATTTTCTCATGACTACATACTACATGACCTATGATACCATGGCAAACTGAATGCAAAAGCAGATATGATAACCCAGTTATGAGAAGCCAGACATCAGTGGAATTCACCAAAACATAAAACAACGTCATACTTCTAATTTTTTTGTTTGGAAAAATAATTATTTTTCATTAAAAAAATAGTACTTATTTTAGCATGTTATTTTAAACGAACTCATTATTTTTTTTTTAATTTCTAGGTTTTAATCGTTAATATGGAAAATACCAATCGATATAACCCATAAAACAAAAGCCCTTGTGAGTCATTAATAATTTATGAGAATATAAAAGGGGTCTAGAGACTAATAAGATTGCAAGCCACTAACTTATAGGATAAAATCATAGAATAATTTATATTGATTCCACAAACGTTTATTCAATGCCAGCATTACTAGGTTCCAGGTGCTGGGGATACAGAATAAACAGGTCAAAGTTCCCGCTCCCTGAACTGCAGTCTAGTGCTGGGATCTAGACAATCAACAAAACTTAACAAAAAGTGTCAGCTAGCAGTAAGTGCTTCACAAAAAAATTAAAAGAGGAGTTAGCAAGTGCCTGGGCACCCACTTTAACAGGAAGGGCTTCTTGGAGGCTTGCCACTGGGGAGTAGACTGGAACAGCTAGGAGCCTGCCACAGGAAGGCTGCAGCACCAACGCTGTGGTCCACGCAGAGGCTCTGGGACTCTGCACAGCACAGCCCCGGCCACACTTCCAGCTTCCACTCCTCACCGCCTTCATGTGCCCTGCTCTTCAGTGACATGCAGCCACTCCCAGTTCCGCAAAAACACCATGTTCTTCTCTTGAATCCAGGTCTCTGCATAAGCTGTTTCCTCTGTCTGAAACAGCCTCTGTCTGTCCAACTGTCGAACTTTTTAAGATTCAGGTCAAATCTCCATGAAGGCAGACACACTGCTGGGGATGAGAATCTCTGCTAATCTCCTCAACACGTCCCCCTCTATGCCATGTCTATTGGTGTTATCACAAGGTTGTACCTTTGCATGGTGGGTTCACCCATTTGACTGAGTTCTTGGAAGGTACTGTATCTAGCATAGTGCCTGCTTTATAATAGTAGGTACTTGAAAACTCTCAGATGAATGACTAAATCACTGAATCACATCTTTTTTTATTGTAACTATAGCTTCTTTTGGGAGCTCTGGTAGTGCAGTGCCTAAGGCACTTGACTACTAACCAGAAGGCTGGCAGTTCAAAGTCACCAGCCACTCCTCGGAAGGAAGGTTGAACAATCAATCTACTTCACAGTGATAACACCTCGGAAGCCCAAGGAGGAGTCGCTTTGAGTCGGGTCCAACTCGACGGCACGTAACAAAAACAACAAGATAGCTCCTTTTACTTCTAATCTCTTAGAGGCAAGAATTATGTCTCATTCATCTTTCTATTATCCACTAAATCTAACTCAGGGCCTTATACATCACACATACTCCATAAATGTTCATCACATTACTGAATTGAATCTAATCTGTAAAGCATTTTATTATTTTCAGCGCCATTTTTTAAAGGGCAACATACTTAAACAGGAATATGGCATGTTCTGTTTCTACCTCAATGATGGAAGAGGTGGCTGGCATTCACATCAAGGGTCTCGGCTCCCCAGGTCGTATTTAAGGGAGGCGAGGTACCAGTTCTTGTTTGACATGGGACTGTAACAGAAGAAGCCAAAAACTGGGAACCAAGCTGATAAAGCATTCCAGGCAACAACTGCATGCAGTAAACAAGACAGTAAAAGATGATCTTCAAATGATTTCATTTTAAAGGATGCTAGTTCTTATCGTTTCTACATCTACTGAGCTGATTTCTGTTATGTTGAGAGGCAGCTGTACCACATGGTAGCTGTTTACACTGCAAACTTCCTTTTAACCCCTGTGAACAGTTTACTCATACATTTTTCTAACAGTTCCCTTCAGCTGGCTCTCCAGAGTATTCACCTGAGCCCATCATGCTAGAAAACAAGGTCTACATCATATTACATGGTCTGTGATACAAAACACAGTACAAAACAGGGTATGCTAATGACACAGGATACCAAGATGTTCCCGAAAAATAACTACCAGAAAGAAAGTCAACATTCAAGTTTTAAAATGATTTAACTATGAATTATGCTTAAGTAGCTAGCTGCTTATAATTATTTCGCTCATCAGTGATGATTAGTTTTACCTAAACACAAAGTGATTTTTCAAAAAAACAAAACAAAACTGTTTCAACACTGGTGAATAAAAGTAATTTCATTTAAAAAAACTGTAGTGACAGGGAAATGGGTTTTCAATTAAAAAACAAAACAAAACAAAACAAGAAACCATTTGGGCTGTTTTTCCATGTGTCCTACAAGCAGTAAGATACCTGCCACATATGCACAAGCACTGTTCCCAGCCATAAGGGGGTCATTATCTACTTTGTAGATGATAAGGGCCCTTGGTTTCTTCTCTTTCTCTTTCTTCCTGTGAGTCCTTCCAAGGCCCAGTAAAGATTTTACAGGAAAATGAAGAAATTTAAACCCAAAGTAATAAATTTTGCAATAGGATAGCAATTACGACAGAGTTTTATTTATTTGTTTATTAAAAAAAAAAGCTTGTTGGAGGGAAAAATGAGAAGTTAGGAAACATTCTTTGGGATTACTGCAGTCTGAACCCACCCAGAGGCTCCTTGGAAGACAGTCCTGGCACTCTGCTTCCGAAAGGTCACAACTTTGAAAACCCCATACAGCAGTTCTACTTGGCATACAAGGGGTTGCTGTAAGTTGGAATCAACTTGATGGCAACTAACCGCTGCAAATAAATGATAATTTTTAATTACATTAAGTATGCCTATTATGAGCTCTGGAGGCATAGTGCCTAAGGCATTTATTTGACTGCTAACCAGAAGCCTGGTGGTTCAAACCCGCCAGCCACTCTGCAGAAGGAAGACTGGGCAATCTACTTCAGTAAAAATTTACAACCTTGGAAACCTAATGGGGGTAGCTATGAGTCAGAATTGACTCAATGGCAGTAAGTCTGGTTGGCGGCGTAGTGCCTAAGGTACTTAACCCACCAGCCACCCCTCGGAAGAAAGGTTGGGCAATCTACTTCCATAGTGATACCATCTCAGAAAGCCAAAGAAGGGTCGCTATGAGTAGGATCTGACTCAACGGTGGTGCAGTTTCTTTTTAAATTTAAAAGTGGCAAAAATTGAAAACCTTCAGAAGCACTTATTTTTTTTTTAATTGTGATTTGGGTGAAAATTTACAAAGCAAATTCGTTTTCCATACAGCAGTTCATATAAATTTTGCTTCATGGCACTGATTCCAATCCCCATAGTGTAACAGCTCTCTTCCCACTTCTTCCTTGTGGTTATGTTTTCTCTGTATCCTTCTTCCCTACACATTCCTACCCTCTGAGCTATCCTTCTATGCAAGTACTGCCCTTCTAATCTCCCATGATTGAGTGTTTTAAGGAGTGCACCGACCTGGCAGAAATGTGCACCTTATGTGCCTGGGTATTGTTTGGCTGGAAGTCATGGGAGTGAGTTCAATTCCAGGCCTGAAGGGTGACTAGGGGCCATAGTCTTAGGGTTTCACCAGTCTCTATCAGACCAGTAAACCTGGCCTTTTTCATGATTTTGAGTTTTGTTCCACATTTTTCTCCCCCTCTAGCCAGGATCTCCTGCACTAATCTCTTTCTGAGTGGTTGACAGTGGTAGTCGGGCACCCTCTAGCTCTTCTGGCCTCTGGTCATATAGGCTTGAGCTTCGCATGGTCCACTAATCCCTTGGACTGACTGTTTCTATACATCTTTGATTTTCCTCATTCTTTTTGTTCCAGACAAGGAGAGACCAATTGTTGCATCTAGATGGCCACCTGCAAGCTTTTAAGACCAGTTACTACCCACCAAAGTTGGATGTAGAACAATGTTTCTGTGTAGTATGTTATGCCAATTGAGTTTGATGTCCCCTGTGACTATGATCCCAAGCCCACAGGTCCAACAATGCACTCCCTCAGGGTGGTTGGCTGTGGCTAAGAAGTTATCATAACTTTGCCCCCTGTTGGTTTTCTTTATATGTACATTCTTATAGCACATACAAATATGTATGGAGAAATATCATCTGCCAACCTTATATATGATCATGGGTATATGCCCTTTTGCCTAGACATACCTGATCATTCAGCCAGTCTGCCTATGTGTCTACCCATCAATTAAAGTTTGTTATTACTGATAATGCAGTATCGTATATGTAAAAGTGTTTATCTTTCAGAAGCATACATTTTTAATGTTGAGTTTTTGGTCCTGACCCACCAGCCACTCCGCAGAAGGAAGACTGGGCAATCTACTTCCATAAAGATTTACCACCTTGGAAACCCAATGAGGATCACAATGAGTCGGAATCAACTTGATGGCAGCGGGTTTGGTTATAATGTCTATAGGGCTCAGATGCCAAGACAGGAAATAATAATAAAATTTAGAGCTGTACATAATCTAGAAAAGCTATCATGTATAGCAGGGGTTTCAATTCACACATTTAACATATAATCTGAGAGTGCAAACTGAGAAGAGGTTCAAAGGCAGCAAAGGGGCTCCACATAAAGTTACCCAATAGGAAACACCATTTCAAAGAAGTCTGAAAAACAAAGCTATTTCCACATCCCAGGAGATGAAGCACAGGAAAAACGTTTTCTTAATCTCCTATTACCCATACATTCTGTGTAAATTGACAGCACTTTAGGTGACCTGAAATTTTCTGTATTAAAAATTCAATTTCAACCAACACTTATTGTGTAGTTATGCCTGCCCTAAAATAACACTTGTTGCTGTTGTTGTTAAGTGCCGTCGAGTCGTTTCTGACTCATAGCAACCCCATGCACAGCAGAACAAAACACTGCCCGATCCCGCGCCAGCCCCACAATCCCTGCTATACTTGAGCCCATCATCGCAGCCACCGT
>NW_006921728.1:5229848-5230374 GCF_000298275.1 Orycteropus afer afer | reverse complement strand
TGATCTCTAAATTCAGGAGGGATATATTCAAGATCATACTTTGGCTCTCTTGGACTTGTTTTCATTGTCTTTAACTTCAAATTGAATTTGCCTGTTATTTGAAAATAACACTAGCATCAACCAAAGACCAACCTTTTAAGGGTAAATGTGGGGGGTGGGGGGGAAACAAAGATAAGATTAAAGAAAAACAAAACACTAGTAAGTCAGACAAGGAGCAAGGAATGGCATGTTAAAAAAAATGTCAAGTAAAATCTTAAGTTTTGCTAACACTAATAACAACACAACGCACTGCCGTCGAGTCAGATCCGACTCATAGCGACGTCTCCTTGGGTTTCCAAGGCAGTATCACTACAGAAGTAGATTGCCCAACCTTCCTTCTGAGGAGTAGCTGGTGGGTTTGAACCACCAGCTTTCTGGTTAGCAGTCAAATGCCTTAGGCACTATTCTACCAAAGCTCCTGAATTCCTGGAAAATTGGAGCTTTTCATGGGACGAGTTTTGTATGACATAAAACTATATATATTATG